>NC_057813.1:441095764-441434134 GCF_018294505.1 Triticum aestivum | reverse complement strand
GCCTTAAAGCGAAGCGTCGCCTTAAAAACATAGAGCGGGTCACCATGGTAGATACAGTATAGAGACAACTGAGTAAGTATCTACTCCTGGAGTCCTGTCTACTAAGTAGCAAGTGCAACCTGTGACTTATGTCTATTGTCTACTCTCTCCGTTCTGAATTATAAGCTGTTCTAACTTTTTTCTGAATCGGATGTATATAGACGCCCTTTAGTGTGTTTGTTCACTCGTTTCAGTCCGTATGTAGTCCATACTGAAATCCAAAACGTCTTATAATTTGGAACAGAGGTGATACTAATTAGCTAGTTAAAAAGGTACAAAAATTACTACTCTACAAAGACCAACAACAGATTAGGAACAACGATGAAGATTGATTATGCATGGGTAATTGACAAGCATTTGCCACTATCTTTAGGATGAACCAACAAACACATGTGTCCACACTAGTACTGTAGTACAACACTACACAATCATTCTGCAAATCTCATGCACAATTTAACATGGCTCCACACTACAGTCATTCTGCAAATTTCATGTACAATTTAACATGGGTCCACACTACACATAAGCATTGGATAAAATTGGTTTCTAGGTACAGCATGCCAAATACCTTAAGCATAACCATACAATGTATATTGCTTTGTATTTCAGCATCTGTAAACAAAGAACTTACCATGATAGCTTCAATCTCTTCCTCAGATAGTGGTTTGCGCTTGGGAAGCTGTGAAGCTGGCCCTCCAACAGCATTATGAGAAGGTGCGGAAGGCACATCTGATCTAAAGCGGTAATTCTTTTTCTCTCCAGAAGATGGTGCCTCTACTTTAGCTCCTGAAAATCAAATTGTAAAAAATTTAGTCACACCCCTTTCCATGTATTATGAGTAAAGTACTTCGTAATATTACGGATGAATATAAGACAAATTAGCAATAGAAGTTAGTGCTAGAAGACAGCACCGATATCCAGAATGCCATTCTTTTGCCACTGGAGGGAGTTATACACAATGGGAGAAATGTAAATTTTCCCCAAACTTGATTAGCCTGTGCCAATTTCTCCAAGTTAAGCGGCCTCTTCTAACTTTGCCATGAGGCGCTTTTTGGAAAACAACTAGCAGCTATCTTCACCTCCTATTTTTCCCTGAAAACTTTTAATCTCAATAATTACAACCTGACCCAACACATTCCCTCGGTTCACTCAAGCGCCTGTCTCTCTGTTTCTCGCCAAACAAACTGCATACCACAGTGAGCAATGAACTTCAAGGCAAACTTAAAGAGACTGCTTAAGTTAGGGAAACTGACAAAGGTCAACCAACTGAGGAACAAATTTACAGTCCTCCCCATTATGACCTTTTCTCGACAGATGTGCTACCTTACTATACGCAGGTTTGTTTGTTCTATTTGGCAAAACAAAACTACATGACCACAGTGGACAATGAACTTCAGGTCAAACTTAAAGAGAGATTGCTCAAGCTGAGGAAATTGACTAAGGCCGACGAACTGAGGAACAAATTTATGTTACTCCCCAGTATCAAAACTTTTCTGGACAGATGTGATATCTTCTTATACACAGGTTTGTTTGTTCTATTTGGCAAAACAAAACACAACTGCATGACCAGTTCAGTGGTTGCAGCAAAAAGCCAAGATAGCATGTGAAAGCAACTCACTGCAACACCTACTTCAGAGGTACAATATTACTAGGCCAGGCAACAATCAGTAGATAAATAGAATGCGGAAACCAAGTCATTGCAACACTGTCATAAATGGAAGGTGTGAAACTGTAGGGTGTTCTGTTCCAAGAGGATATGTTAGTTTGTACGCAGTATGTATCTAGGAAATTGTATTTCTCTATTTATTTCCCTATTAGAGAAGCGACAACTATATCAAATCTTTCCTTCTTTTCAATAAAATGATATGCACCGCGTATTCTCGTGAAGAAGAACCAGAAATCAGGTTACTTACTTACTTACTTACGAAGTCTTTTGGATAATGAGAAAATAGGTGATCAAGCTAGGACTTGGTGTAGTCAACCAGCTGTGTGCACTTGCATTCCAACTTCCAAGTGCAAGCAGCATTCCTTCTTCCTACAATATCTTAAAGACGGGAATGGGAGTCAAAATCCAGCAGTTGATCAGGCTCATCCACATCTTTGATCACGAATGATGGCAACTCAACCTATTTTGAGAAGGCAGATAGACCGATGGCCATGTAGGTGACCGAGCCTTCACCCAGATCTGCTCAATGATGCCAGCTTAGCATAGACGCCGGTGCACACTGCTGCGCAAGGGCTTGCTGGGTGGTTCTGGGTCGCGGATATCTTAGGAGCTTTGGGCATCCATGGCTGGGTTGAGTATGTCCCACTGTGGTGCACGGCGAGCACGGTCGAACTTATCATCGATGGAAATGAGCTTCAATGGCATTGAACTACGGACGGCAAGTACTCTGCACCTCTTACGAGTCATTGTTCCAGGGCTCAGTCCTCTCCAATTCATGGAAGCTAAACTGGCACTCTAGGGTTGGCATGTCTATTCTGTTGCTGGGTGGCCGACCGCTTGGCACAGCGAAGCCTGCTGCCTAACCTGCTTGCTATCTGATTACGCACCAGAGACGATGTACCATCTCCTTGTGGATCATGTCTTCTCCCAGCAAGTTCGGCAGAAGACCCTACATTGGACAAGGTCCGCTAGGAAGCCACATGGACTAGGAGAGAACTTCATCGACTAGTGGAAGCAAACTATGTGCTCGTTCACTACGGCTCAGAGGAAAGGGAAGGTGTCATTAATCCTTCTGACTGACTGGCTGATTTGGAAGTAATGCAATATGTGTGTCTTCGACAGGGAGCGCTCAGATATTCATGTCTGCTAGAGAAGATCAAGGCTGGGGGCCAAGGCCAATCTTGATCTGTGGCTGACACTGCTTGCTTGTCGTCCCTGTTACAGTGTTACCGGCTTAGCTTTGGTGTTGTGTGTCAGTTCTCTAAGGCTTGTACATAAAACATTTTCTTTCGATTAATGCAGTGACACACAAAGCTTTGTCAAAAAAAATCCTAGCAGTAACCAGGTAGCTGCTGATTACAGCTGACAAAAAGGACAGATCAGTACTAAGAAAACTGATGGTTGAATTGCAATCTCAATGAGAGAGATTGCAATCTCAATGAAAAATGTACAGTAGAGTAAGAAACTATCCATCAACTGGTGGTAACAGTCTACAACATGGCAACGACAAGGCCATAAAAGTCAGAGAAGACATCATGTTCTCTACTCCCAAACACATGGTTGGTTATAACAGTCTACAAGATGACAATGACAAGGCCATAGAACGACATGGCAACAACAGTTATCGTGCAACACATTCACACATCCAATCCAAACCACCAAAACAAGGTGAGATAGAATGTTACTGCTTATTCATGGCCAGGAAGGTGTGGATCTTCAGTCGGTGACTAAAATGACTAATGTCAAATCACCTTTAAAAGTTGAAAGCATCCATACAGATTTATTAGCATCAACCCTACATCTGAATGGTATAACACTATTGGAAATGAACAACTACAAAACAGAGAAATATCACGAAAAGCGTCTTGAATTCATCCTAATACACAAAACCTTCTCTTTCCCATCAAGTTCCTTGCAAGCTCGTCTCACCCCCTAATATCCTAGTTTCATCTATCTTATGTGAACAAGAATCAATACAAGAATAGCTTCAATTTGGCTTACACTCTGAAAAGCTACCTGAAACCAAATCACGTTCAGACTTTGCTAATTTGTGCAGCAAAATCACATCTCAAGCAAGTGCCAAACATGTTGCATAGATCAATCAACTGCTCCATAAAGGCGTAATTAATGACGTTTCCCAACCACAAATTACCACTGATAATTCACCCGAATCCAAGAAGAAAAACCTAGTTCCGTTCGCAGATTCAAGATCATTGAGCTTACCCAATCGGGACATGAGGGTCGCGTGCTGATCTGCAGGCTGCGCCGCTGCGTAGAGGAAATCAACCCAAAGAGATACACGAATTAGATCTCCGACATGCTAGACCATAGACTAGCAAAATTTAACCCTCCAATCCTACACGAATCGAAGGGGGGCAAAGGGGGGAAAGAGGGCACCTGCTGGGGATGGGACTTTGAGATGCCTCTTGGGGAATCTGATCATGGGAATGCGCGGCATCTTTGCGCTGGAATCCGGGGAACAATCTGACGAAATTTCTCCGCGAAACGCTTCTGGGAAAATCGCGATGCTAAAACCTGATGTTCCTCTCCGGTTCGTCTTTTCCCTTCCGGTCGCTTTTCTTGCGGTGGGAGGCGAGGAACCGGGGGCGGCGGTAGGTTTTGCGTATAGCTCCAGCGAAATTAGTATATTTGTGTACGGCTGCTTTTTGAAGTCTGAAAACATAGAACCGGGATATTTGGGAGGTTTTTACAAAATACAGTAAACACACACTCTCGCATACACGCCCCTATATTCACTATTGTAATCGCACGCATGTACATCCTACTCCTGTACCTATAAACGCCTTTAAGAGATTGAGTCATAAATTTTAAGATAGACAGTCACCACAAGCTTCTTTGATTTGTAGGATTCTCACCACAATGTTGGCCCATGTCGCACTTCGACATAATCAGACAGTCAACAAACATTCAGATCGCGAAAACGGACAGCTCCAATGTCCGGTGTTATGAGAGGTCAGAAAAAGTACATAGGTACAATGTCTCTAAAATACATTTTTTTCGCGGGCTCCCGCTTGCATCCGTAATGATGGATCTTTTTATGTTGAATGTGAAAGTTCGCGAAACTTTACGACGAGTAATAACATCGTGCATGGTTTTTGTGGTGTTGAAAATATGTTCTAGAGGTAATAATAAATGTGTTGTTATTTATTTTCAAGTTTATAATTGATATTTATATTCTATGTTATAACTGCTATGGTTCTCGAGCCTGCGAAAACAAGAGGTTCAGAGGAAAGCTCATGTGCATGTGTAAAGTTGTAAATGATAAAATAAGATTTCTAGTCTTGCCTCTAGAACTAGTCAAGTATTTAATGATGGTTCTGTTTTCTTGATTATGAGCATAGTTAAGTGTAACAATGATGCCGACAACATTGAGGGCACGATAGTAGTAGAACATTCGTGTTGAATTGCCCCAAGTTGTATGTTATACTTAGAATTGCCCCAAGTTGTATGTTATACTTAGAGATGATTTTGTCACAAGTCCATGGGTCCGTGTAGGAAAGTTAATGTATGCACACTTTCTTATAACATGAGAGTATCAAGTCACTCCATACGGGACGATGCACTTTGGGGTTGTTCTAACATCATCCGTAACAAGGCGATCATACGACAACTTACAGGTTCATCAGAAACATATGATGAGGGACCAGATAGTTCGGAACTGAGATTTACTCCTCCGGCGATGTAGAGATATTCGTAGGGCCCTCTCGGTGTGATGACATCCATCCTCATCTGGCCAGACACAACGTGAATTGATCACGGGGAGTCGGGGATTCCTGAACACAAGAATGAGAAAACATAACAAAACCGGTAACGAGTAGATTGACATAGTGACAAATGTATTTGACTCGCGGGGATGTCGATATATCTCACCTTGAGTTATGTAAAGTATCGTGAAGGAAAAGGAATGGCATATGGTAGCTACAAGTTCACTCGATAATCATTCGTGTGAGTACAGGGGTCAATATGCATGTCAACGGTTCCGTTATTGATCATTGATCGAAAGGTTTTTCGGTCATGCCTATATTTCACCGAACCTGCACGGTCGCACGATTAAGAGAGAACCGGAAAGGTTTTGAAAAAACTCCAGATAAAGCCAGATTGGTGGAAAAGTTTCGGAGAATGAAATAATAATATAGGAGGGCTCTAGAATTTATCGAGAGCCCCTGGAATTATTCTAGACACCATGGGTTGCCCAAATAGGTTAAAGCCTATTAGGGGGAAACCACATGGGCCTAGAGGCTCAATGGGGTGGTGCCCCCTTAGCCTTGCACTGCCACAATGGGGAGGCCCCTCCTCCAAGTCAGACCCCCCCTCCTCTCTGCCTATAAATACCCAAGGGGGGCCTCCTAGAGACACAATTCTGTTGCATTCTTGGGTGCCCCTCTCGCCCTCTAGTTCTCCAAATAATTATGAAATGTCACAAGGCTGCTCATCCCTACTATTCTACTCCGGCATCATCGAGCTCTTGATGACGAAGCGCTTGTCGAATCATTGGTGTCATATGCATGGAATCCACAGAGGGATCGTGCCTTTGATTCTTGTTCGAGGGAGCCGTTCGTGGGATGACTCGAGGGTCTTCATGAACGAACTTCACCAACTCTTATTTCGCTGCAACTTGTTGTTGGTATGGCTCACATCTAACCTTGTATGTACATCTTCATAGTGATCCTGGTTTAGTTTCGTTAGAAGATTATTTTTGGTCTTCTACTACGATCCCCAACATGTGAAACGTGGTAAGCGCGAGTTGAATTCTGGTGTGTTATACAAATCGATCCTTCCTAGTGTATGAATTGAATGTCTGAATGTCGTGCTTGTTAATTACATGAAATTGCCACTACTCCATCGATACCCTTTGTGGTTTCTTTCTCGGTGTATTGGTACCATCCATGTTAGCAGAGTCACCATGTATAAACTATATAAGAGACTACTTTTCCAGGGTTTGCTACAGAGGAGGCCACCATGAGGCGACTAGTTTATCCCCTCGACACACAAGCACCGTCATAGGTTCTCATGGCCTCCATCAGCCGTTGCAATGGTGGAAGGATGGGGAACCCCAGATATGAGTATCACAGTCCATGTTTCGTAGGGATTTCGAGTTCTTGGTTGACGATGAAATTGGGGCAGTGGCGGTGATAGGAATAATGGTTCTTCAACTTTCCCCATGTCTATGTACCTTATTGGAGTGGCATCGACGATTTAGAGGATGACATCAATCATCGCGCACTTGGTATGGCATGATTAGTGCATGTTCAACGGCGTACTCGGTTGCATCTTGAGGTGAGTATTTTTCTATGCATGGTTGCACGAGTTGATGTGGATTTTTCCTCGTGCATAATTGCATGTTGAGATTACATGTTTGCATGTTAAAAAAATGTTGGAAGCACATTTGCTCCCTTGGTGGTTTTGGTAATTCATGTCAACATACATGTTGTTGGAGTAGTATTTTCATCTAGTATATTTCAGGAAAAGTCCAATGTTGACCTAGCAAGGATGTGTGATTGTGGACCCCTAAAGTTACAAAGGACAAACAGTTTTTGTTAAGTGATCCAAGATCACATTGAGTCCATAGGAAAGCAAATACTATTAAAAGGGGATGAGGTTTTCATCATGACTCAATTGCTCAAGTGCTTGAAGATATTGCTCCAAAAACCCTCAACCACTTTCCCACATTCCAATCTGTCAAAACCCAAAAATCAAACTCGGTACCACAGATACACTCACACCCGGACCCATCGAGTTACTCAAAACAGAGCCACAAGCCAATACCTAGAAATTCGGTACAACCGAGATGGCATTCGGTCCCACCGAATTGCGGTGACAAAGTTTCTGTAACCAGTCGAAGTCATTTCAGAATTACCGACGTGAAACGATCGGAACTACTAAGACGAGGTTCTGCTTAGGTCAATGCTAATCGGTCTCACCGAGTGGATTCATTCAGTCTCACTAAAAATCCTAACGTTCGAATCTTTTACACTGTTCGGTCTCACCGAGAATTATTTTCGGTGTCACCGAGTTGTGCATAAAGTTTGTAACGATTGGATTTTTAGTGATGGCTAGTTATACCCCGCCACCACCTCTTACTCTCAGAGAGAGCCATCAGGACAAAACTACACTTCCACCATTCATTTTTTGAGAGAGAACCACCTAGACTTGTGTTGAGATCAAGGCACTCCAATCCAACCATTTGAACCTTGATTTCTAGCCTCCCCAAGTTGCTTTCCACTCTAATCCTTCTCTACCCAAGCCAAATCCGTGAAAGAGTGATTGAGTGTTGAGCAGACTATCTTTTGAAGCACAAGAGCAAGGAGTTCATCAACAACAACAACATTGAAAGTGCAATCATGCCCTTAATCATATTTTGATGTTGATGACAACACATATGCTCGGGACTAATCATGTTTATCAAGTATATCTCAGGATTATGTTCCAAAGACCGTGTGCATGGATCATGACTAGGGACAGAAGCATATAACTCAAGAATGGAGATACAAGATGTTGACTTCATTTATGGTTTGTTCTTGAGTATAGGGATCCCGCACTATTAAGAGGGGGTCGATGGATCTGTGAAAAACTTGCTCAAAGTTGCTACCTTACCTTCGGACGTCCGGTGTTCTACGGACGTCCGGTCCTTCCTGATTGCCCAGACGTCCGAACACTTTCGGACGTCCGACACTTCCACAACAGAAACATTTTTACGGATGTCCGGAACCCTCCGGACGTCCGACACTTTCACATCAGAAGCATTCTTACGGATGTCCGGCCCAGCTCGGACGTCCGTATCCTGTACACTGGATTGTGGGTCACACTTTTCACAGCGGCCGGTCGTCCGATGACTGTCGGACGTCCGGACCCATTTGGGCCTCCGGACGTCCGACGTTCTCCGGACGTCCGGCCATCCTGTACCCCAAACGGTCACTTTTTCCCACCACCTATATATACTCCCTTCCCTTCCACGGGATAGGGTTGACCATCCACTTTTGAGCCCCTCAAGAACACTCCTCACTCTCTCTCTCATTCATCCACACTAAATCCTAGATTCCAAGTGTTCTAGGAGATTTTTGAGAGAAGTTCTCCAATCAAGTGATAGATCCACTTCTTCCCTTTCTTTGCACCAAAGGAATTCGTGACTTGAGCAAGTTTTGAGCATTTCCCCATCGTTCTTGTTACTCTTGGAGGTTGGAGACTCCTAGGCGGTAGGAGTCATCCGGAGAGGAATCGACCTTTGTGATTACCCTCGGAAAAGTTTGTGAGGGTTCGGAGACCACCCCAAGGTCTACCACTAGTGGTTGAGAAACGCCTCCGTGGTGTTGTCTCAAAGAGAGAATAGGGTGAGCCTTCGTGGCATTGGTGTGCCTTCGTGGTAACATCCACCTCTCTAAACGGTGACGTAGCTTCCCTCCAAGGAAGTGAACATCGGCTTACATCCTCGTCTCTTGGAGTTGCGGTTATTCCTAACCCTATCTCTCTACTTGTGGTTACTTGTCTCTTAGCACTTACTTATCTCATCTTGTGCTTACTTACTCATATATTTGTGCCACTTGATTATCTTGCTTATCTCATTAGTATCATACTTGCAATTGTTAGGCTCACTCTCATTTTCCGCATTATTGCCTAAAATTGCTTAGTAATAATTAAAATTTGTAATTGTACCTATTCACCCCCCCTCTAGGTCCATCTCGATCCTTTCAAACATTTATTACCTTTGAAGAGTGGTGTCTCCAAGATTGGTTAGGTGTCACTTCAGAGCCTCCAAAATCATGTGGAGTTGAACCAAAGAGTTTGTAAGTGTAAGAAGATCGCCTACTTCGTGAAGATCTACCCCGAGTGAGGCTAGTCCTTTGTGGGCGTAAGCCATGGTGGAATAGACAAGATTGCTTCTTCAAGGACCCTTCATTGGTGGAGCCCTTAGTGGACTCGCGCAGCCGTTAACCTATGTGGGTTGAAGTCTCCATCAACGTAGATGTACGATAGCACCACCTACCAGAAGCACGCCAAAAACCATCGTGTCTTCATTGTGTCTGATCTTCCTATCTCTGCCCTCTTTACTTTCCTTGCACTTGCATGTTGTACTATTTCCGCTGCCCTATCTCTAGATATGCATGTGTAGAAAGTATTGGTTGTAACTTAACTAGTGCCAAAATTTGCCTAAGTATCAAGAAAACTTAAAACTACACCTTTGGCTTTAACTGTCTAGTTCACGCCCCCCTATACCTATCACCTAGATCCTTCAAATGTGTTAATGGAGATCACCTATCTTTTATATTTTATATCTAAATAAATAGCTAGCCACTATTAACATATTTTTTTCAACAAGCACGGGAAATGCCCATCGCAACATGTAACCATACATAGGAAAAGGCTTACCCCAACATGCAAGCATGCATGAGAATTTTCATTCTGTAATGCTATTTATATGTGTTAATTATTTTACAACTGTACAATAATCAAGCATAATAAATTATATGCAATTTCAGTTTTAGTTTTCATATTATTACTCCAAATATCATTGAAATATAATTCAAACATTCCCACAACAACTCGTGCGGGTTATCATCTAGTTTAGTTATATAGGACGAGTTTTGCCCATGCCGTTTGCCCAACCTCTGGTCTGGCCGTGTCTTCCACAATTCACTGTCATAGAATGACACAAATCAGCTATGCAAACCTTATTTCATTAGTGATTTTTTAAATTTTCTTTCGGCACTTCAAACTGCCAACATATTTTCATCGTGGTTATCTATTGACACAAATGGAAATGACCATTGGGCTTATCTATGCACTACTATGGAAAACCGTAGTAGTAGCACGAGATGAAAGCCTAGCAATAGCATTGGGGCCCGTGCTACAACTAATGTTTAGCAGTAGCATGGGTTCAACCAGCGCTACTGCTACCCCTACCTTGCAGTAGCGCGGGTTCAACCAGCTCTACTACTACCCCTACCTAGTCAACCAATGTTGCTGATAAAATTTTCTGTATTTTTTCTATGAATTTGCGCTATATTTGTACATGTTTTATACAATAGTCTCATCATATCATTTTATGATCATGATGAGTTTATCATCGGATGAAAAGAACGTGGATTAGATTTAAGTGGATGGATCCAAAATGACCCAATGATATAATAACTCATCATCATCATAATAATAATAACAACTCATCATCATATAACAATTCCTCATCATCATAACAACTCCTCATCATCATCATCTATGAGTCATATAACAACTCATCATTCTAACACATTGTAGCACACAACTCATCATCATCATAATAACAACTCCTCATTATCATCATAGTCATAATCAACCCTAGCTAATTGTTCTTACTACCTAGGACCTACTCCTCTCTTAGGTAAAGTAACATAAACACTACAAGAAATATGTCAATTTATGACCCTCTGTCAGTGACCCTGGAAGAAATGGTCGTAATTCTACGACCATTTGAGACCAATTGGTTGCAAGCTATTCGGAGGGCTCCAAACCCTAAACTATAATGACCATTTTGGTCAGAAAGGTCATAATTTCCTTACATGAAATGGTCATAAAGCAGACAACACTAGTCCTCTACCTTATTCGTAGCTGATCACGACCAATATTGATGGTCATAACCTTGTAAATTGTGGTGGATTGCTATGACTAGATGCCACCTCATCAGTTTTGCCTATGTGTCATGTCCATGTGTCAAATTTTGCCCTAGGTTGTGAAGCAACCTATATTTTTGTTATTCCCAGAAAAATCTCATAAATTCTTTGGGCCATATCTTCGTCAAATATGTAAAAAACCTTCCTTGCCTAGTTAAAATAATAATTCAACAATATTTATTTTCCTATTCTATTCAGAACAACACTTTGTGAAGGAAGTGTTATTTATATATTAGGTGCTCATTGAGTTGTCTAAGAACAAGCAGATCATCATTTCACCATTTTCGGCTGCCCCAGGTTATGTCATCTCTCTGGCCTCTTCTAGCCAGCACTATCTTCTTTGTTCCTGACTATAAAAATTGATGCATGTGCCCTGTTCTAAAGTGGAAAATCATTGGAAATTCACTGTTAGCTTGTATTGTCCATCTGTTTTGTTAACTTGCACTGTGCTGGTACTTATCGTTTGCAAAATATATCTTAGTTTTTGCTATTATGAGAATGTTATATGCATGGTTTCCTGTTAAATCTAAAGTTCTGCAACAATTTTTCATCGTTATGAGAATTTTGTATTCACGGATTCACTTGATTATGTTTCTAACTTCTCATAATTTATTATTTGCATATGCTGGCCTTCATTCTTCAAAAGTTGGGTGTACATGAGTTGTAGGAAGAAGAATCCAGAAGAAAAACCACACCCAGGATGCGTTTTAGCTCATTGGAGCTAGTTATGTGCATATTTAGTTGTATTTTATAGCTGAATGCCAGATTTGTACTATGTACTTTGCTTGGTTGCTATAATGTACTATCTCAGTTTTGGGTATACAGAATTGTAATGTACTTTGGTTGGCTGTTGTATGAAATATTATGCCAAATTATCTAATTGCACAAATATAATACTGGCCTGTGGTAATTGGTTCCCAATTGACTAGTGGGACCTACTTTAAAATGAAAAAGAAACAAAAGAAATCTAACAAATGGGCTGGAAAAAGGCCGAGTCCCAAAAAATGTGGACTGTAAAAGGTTGTTACCCAAAAAATAAAAGTTTGTTGGGCTTGGCCCATGTAGCTGACCAAACTTGAAATAAAAAATGATAAATTGGCTGAATTAATGGGCTTGGCCCATATAGACACCGAATTGGACCGGGCTAAATCTTATCAACGGCCTTTTCAATTGGCCGCAATTTTGCCACGTCATGTCACGTCGTATCTAACGTGGCCTGGGCAGACAGCCAGCGACCAAAACAAAAGGTCATTGGTTCAACGACCTTTTGTTTTGGTCGTTCCTTCCACGACCTTATCCCGAAGAAGGTCGTTAATTTCAGTTTACGACGGCTAACTTTTGACCATCTGTTTTTGGTCACAAGAAGGTCGCAAATGGAAAACAATGACCATTCAATGACCAACAGTGATGGTCGCAAGTTGACGTATTTCTTGTAGTGAAAATAGGTAAATCGGTCCATCTCCAAAATGAGAATGGAGATCCACCTGTCGCCAACTCGTGGCTTGCACACATGCATGTTGTCTCCAATCGGTTGTGTGCGCGCATTCATTAGTTTGCTCAATTCTTTGATATTGAACATGGTATCTTTCAAAGAGATAGAGTATGCACTTTGGTAAGCCGTCGGCGGAAACGGTCGGAAGCTAACCATATACATACGACCTTCGGTAAGCATCATGTTAGGCACAACCTCCTTCGGGAGCTTCTGTTGAACAATATAATAGTAACATATATAGCTAGCAGTGTAGTTTACTCAAAACGCAAAAGTTACTATCATTAACAAAATCATACCAAGTTTTTGGCAATGAAATTACCATCTTGCATATCATGGACTAGTGGCACGTATCCACTAAAATTTGGGCTCATAAAGTGATTGATCATAAATGTCTCAACATCATCTATAAATGAGACAAGATATTCTTTCTCCTCACAATTAAGCTCGGAGCCATGGCTGAAGTACGTCCTGTCTACAGCCTTCCGAGTATTTCTTGAAGATAAGAAATAAGCTGACAATTATATATAAACAACTTTAGTAGGGATGAACACCAAATATTTGTAAATAAACAATATAAATTATACCAAAATATCTAGCACCTTCGAATGAAGAAGAAGCGACCCTCACGACAACAGTCGGGGATTCTTCCTCTCTCATGTTTCAACGGTATATGGTGGACACTTCCTCACAGATATTTCGACTGTCGGTGATGGTCGTTTCTGCTCCTTCTCTCGTGCATTACCGAGGTAAATCACGAGAAGAAGAAAAGGAAGCGACCCCCACGACAATAGTCGGCATCCTTCTTTCAAGAGCAGATTGAAAGTCACACAAGGAGCCCCGACAAAATGACAGTCAACCCGTTACATATATCGAGTAATTACATAAAAATGACCTACGATTAATTCATGTTCTGTAAATCATGGGCACTCAATATTTCCTACTTCATAGCACAAGAAATCCATGGAAAATTTCAGCATAATCTTTGCTGAAATAGGACATATCGAGCGACTGGAATTTGCCGGAACAGAAATTAATCAATATTCCGGCAAAATATAGGCCACTCAGAGGTGTTCCCTG
Source organism: Triticum aestivum (assembly GCF_018294505.1). Lineage (NCBI taxonomy): Eukaryota > Viridiplantae > Streptophyta > Magnoliopsida > Poales > Poaceae > Triticum > Triticum aestivum. The sequence continues at coordinate 441,420,198 of NC_057813.1, read as the reverse complement.
CAAACAAAGGCCACATGTCCAAATATCATCATACACATGTCTGAGGAGAAGAGAAGGAGGAGGTGGACTTTTAGCTCGCCGACTCACGTGTAGAGGAAGTAGACGAAGCTCCAACGACAAAGCCTGAATATTGCACCGAGTGAAAATTTTAGATCATCAAATCTCATACAACATTCTTCGATGACAAAGTGGTAATGACAAAGAAATAATTAAAGTGTCCATTACCTTTCATATTGAAAAAGAAAATTACTAAAAAAATTCTATACCTAAATTTTCTTACTAAAAATTTTTATTACTAAATTTGATACCTAGCATTCCAATACATTTCTATAATTGAAAATTTTCTATACCTAAAAAATTATATTGCTATTTTTTATATACACAAATCTATTCAATTACTAGTTTTCCATTCTATTCAAAAGACCATTCTACGTACCTATTTGTATTCTACAACAAAATTCTACCTATCTATTCTATTGAAAAGACCTCCATTCTACCTATATTTTCTATTTTATTCTATTCAAAATGCCCATTCTCCCTTTCAAAATCATGCAAAGGACCTACTATAGTCAACTATTGTTGCTCCTTTCTAATGTTAAATTGTGCAAGACACTAACCTTTTTTGCCGATGGAAAAAGTCCTTGCGTTTTCATTTCAAAGAAATACTAGCTTCAATTTTTCATTTAGAAAAAACACTAGCTTCACATTTTCATGTCAAAAGAATACTAGCTTCACATTTTCATGTCAAAAGAATACTTGTGACGCCCCCGATTCAATCGTACACTAATCATGCACGCAAATATGTACGATCAAGATCAGGGACTCACGGGAAGATATCACAACACAACTCTACAAATAAAATAAGTCATACAAGCATCATAATACAAGCCAGGGGCCTCGAGGGCTCGAATACAAGTGCTCGATCATAGACGAGTCAGCGGAAGCAACAATATCTGAGTACAGACATAAGTTAAACAAGTTTGCCTTAAGAAGGCTAGCACAAACTGGGATACAGATCGAAAGAGGCGCAGACCTCCTGCCTGGGATCCTCCTAACTACTCCTGGTCGTCGTCAGCGGGCTGCACGTAGTAGTAGGCACCTCCGGTGTAGTAGGGGTCGTCGTCGACGGTGGCGTCTGGCTCCTGGACTCTAGCATCTGGTTGCGACAACCAGAAAGAAAGGAAAGGGGGAAAAGGGGGGAGAAAGCAACCGTGAATACTCATCCAAAGTACTCGCAAGCAAGGATCTGTTGGGGAACGTAGCAGAAATTCAAAAATTTTCCTACGTAACACCAAGATCTATCTATGGAGAGACCAGCAACGAGTAGAAAGGGAGGAGAGTTTGCATCTACATACCCTTGTAGATCGCTAAGCGGAAGCGTTCAAGTGAACGGGGTTGATGGAGTCGTACTCGTCGTGATTCAGATCACCGATGATCAAGTGCCGAACGGACGGCACCTCCGCGTTCAACACACGTACAGCCCGGTGACGTCTCCCACGCCTTGATCCAGCAAGGAGAGAGGGAGAGGTTGAGGAAGACTCCATCCAATAGCAGCACAACGGCGTGGTGGTGGTGGAGGAGCGTGGCTGTCCTGCAGGGCTTCGCTAAGCACCACGGGAGAGGAGTAGTACTTGGGAGAGAGGAGAGGGCTGCAACCAAAGGCAGAGATCGAATCACGTGTATTCTGTGTGTCTCATGGGCAGCCCTATGCCTCACTATTTATAGGGGGAGAGGGGGGGCTGCGCCCCCTTTAGGGTTTCCCACCCCAAGGGGTGCGGCCAGCCCCCAGATGGCATCTGGTGCGGCGGCCAGAGGGGGAGGAGAGGGAGGCGCAGGGAGCATGGGCCTTAGGGCCCATCTGCCCTAGGGTTTGCCCCCTCCCACTCTCCCCTGCGCCTTGGGCCCCTTGTGGGGGGCGCACCAGCCCATCTGGGGCTGGTTCCCTCCCACACATGGCCCATGCAGCCCTCCGGGGTTGGTGGCCCCACTTGGTGGACCCCCGGGACCCTCCCGGTGGTCCCGGTACAATACCGATAAACCCCGAAACTCTTCCGGTGTCCAAAACAGGACTTCCCATATATAAATCTTTACCTCCGGACCATTCCGGAACTCCTCGTGACGTCCGGGATCTCATCCGGGACTCCGAACAACATTCGGTAACCACATACAAGCTTCCTTTATAACCCTAGCGTCATCGAACCTTAAGTGTGTAGACCCTACGGGTTCGGGAGACATGCAGACATGACCGAGACGTTCTCCGGTCAATAACCAACAGCGGGATCTGGATACCCATGTTGGCTCCCACATGTTCCACGATGATCTCATCGGATGAACCACGATGTCAAGGACTCAATCGATCCCGTATTCAATTCCCTTTGTCTAGCGGTATTTTACTTGCCCGAGATTCGATCGTCGGTATCCAATACCTTGTTCAATATCGTTACCGGCAAGTCACTTTACTCGTTCCGTAACACATCATCCCGTGATCAACTCCTTGGTCACATTGCGCATATGATGATGTCCTACCGAGTGGGCCCAGAGATACCTCTCCGTTTACACGGAGTGACAAATCCCAGTCTCGATCCGCATAAAACAATAGATACTTTCGGAGATACCTGTAGTGTACCTTTATAGTCACCCAGTTACGTTGTGACGTTTGATACACCCAAGGCACTCCTACGGTATCCAGGAGTTACACGATCTCATGGTCAAAGGAAGAGATACTTGACATTGGCAAAGCTCTAGCAAACGAACTACACGATCTTTGTGCTATGCTTAGGATTGGGTCTTGTCCATCACATCATTCTCCTAATGATGTGATCCCGTTATCAACGACATCCAATGTCCATAGCCAGGAAACCATGACTATCTGTTGATCACAACGAGCTAGTCAACTAGAGGCTCACTAGGGACATATTGTGGTCTATGTATTCACACGTGTATTACGATTTCCGGATAATACAGTTATAGCATGAATAAAAGACAATTATCATGAACAAGGAAATATAATAATAATACTTTTATTATTGCCTCTAGGGCATATTTCCAACAGTCTCCCACTTGCACTAGAGTCAATAATCTAGTTCACATCGCCATGTGATTAACACTCACAGGTCACATCGCCATGTGACTAACACCCGAGAGTTTACTAGAGTCAGTAGTCTAGTTCACATCACTATGTGATTAACACTCAATGAGTTTTATGTTTGATCATGTTGCTTGTGAGAGAGGTTTTAGTCAACGGGTTTGAACCTTTCAGATCCGTGTGTGCTTTACAAATCTTTATGTCATCTCCTAGATGCAGCTACCACGTTCTATTTGGATCTATTCCAAATAACTGTTCTACTTGGAGCTATTCTAAATTATTGCTCCATTATATGTATCCGGTCTCTCTACTCAGAGCTATCCGGATAGGTGTCAAGCTTGCATCGTCGTAACCTTTACGACGAACTCTTTTACCACCTCCATAATCGAGAAAATTCCTTAGTCCACTAGTTACTAAGGATAACTTTGACCGCTGTCCTGTGAGCCATTCTTGGATCACTCTTGTACCCCTTGACTGACTCATGGCAAGGCACACTTCAGGTGCGGTACACAGCATAGCATACTGTAGAGCCTACGTCTTAAGCATAGGGGACGACCTTCGTCCTTTCTCTCTATTCTGCCATGGTCGAGCTTTTAAGTCTTAACTTCGTACCTTACAACTCAGGCAAGAACTTCTTCTTTAACTGATCCATCTTGAACACCTTCAAGATCATGTCAAGGTATATGCTCATTTATTAAGCATTTTGATCTATCCTTATAGATCTCGATGCTCAATGTTCAAGTAGCTTAATCCAGGTTTTCTATTGAAAAACACCTTTCAAATAACCCTATATGCTTTCTAGAAATTCTACATCATTTCTGATCAACATATACTCATCAGAAATTCTATAGTGCTCCCACTCACTTCTTTGGAAATACAAGTTTCTCATAAACTTTGTACAAACCCAAAATCTTTGATCATCATCAAAGCATTCATTCCAACTCCGAGATGCTCACTCCAGTCCTTAAAAGGATCGCTGGAGCTAGCATACCTTTTAGCATCCTTAGGATCGACAAAACTTTTCTGATTGTATTGCATACAACCTTTCCTTACGAAAACTAGTAAGGAAACTTGTCTTGACATCCATCTGCCAGATTTCATAAATGCAGCTAATGCTAACATGATTCCGACGGACTTTAAGCATCGCTACAGATGAGAAAATCTCATCGTAGTCAACTCCTTGAACTTGTGAAAAACTCTTCGCCACAAGTCGAGCTTTATAGATGGTGACATTACCATCCACGTCCATCTTCTTCTTAAAAGATCCATTTATCTCAATGGATTGCCAATCATCGGGCAAGTCCATCAAAGTCCATGTTTTGTTCTGATATATGGATACTATCTCGGATTTCATGGCTTCTAACCATTTGTCGGAATTTGGGCCCACCATCGCTTCTCCATAGCTCGTAGGTTCATTGTTGTCTAGCAACATGACCTTCAAGACGGGATCACCTTACCACTCCGAAGTAGTACGTGTCCTTGTCGTCCTACGAGGTTTGGGAGTGACTTGATCCGAAGTTTCATGATCAATATCATAAGCTTCCACTTCAATTGGTGTAGGTGCCACAGGAACAACTCCCTGTGCCTATCACACACTAGTTGAAGAGATGGTTCAATAACCTCATCAAGTCTCCACCATCCTCCCACTCAATTCTTTCGAGAGAAACTTTTCCTCGAGAAAGGACCCGATTCTAGAAACAATCCATATTGCTTTCGGATCTGAATTAGGAGGTATACCCAACTGTTTTGGGTTTCCTATGAAGATGCATTTTATCCGCTTTGGGTTCGAGCTTATCAACCTGAAACTTTTTCATATAAGCGTCGCAGCCCCAAACTTTTAAGAAACGACAACTTAGGTTTCTCTAAACCATTATTCATACGGTGTCATCTCAACGGAATTATGTGGTGCCCTCTTTAAAGTGAATGTGGTTGTCTCTAATGCCTAACCCATGAACGATAGTGGTAATTCGATAAGAGACATCATGGTACGCACCATATCCAATAGGATGCAACTATGATGTTCGGACACACCATCACATTATGGTGTTCCAGGCGGTATTAATTGCGAAACAATTTCCACAATGTCTTAATTGTGTGCCAAAGCTCGTAACTCAGATATTCATCTCTATGATCATATCATAGACATTTTATCCTCTTGTCACAATGATCTGCTACTTCACTCTGAAATTACTTGAACCATTCAATAATTCAGACTTGTGTTTCATCAAGTAAATATACTCAACATTTACTCGAATCATCTGTGAAGTAAGAACATAACGATATTCACTGCATGCCTCAGCACTCATTGGATTGGACACATCAAAATGTGTTACTTACAACAAGTTGCTATCTTGTTCCATCTTACTGAAACCGAGGCTTTTCAGTCATCTTGCCCATGTGGTATGATTTGCATATCTCAAGTGATTCAAAATCAAGTGAGTTCAAACGGTCCATTTGCATGGAGTTTCTTCATGCATATTCTCCAATAGACATGGTTCGCATGTCTCAAACTTTTCAAAAACGAGTGAGTCCAAAGATCCATCAACATGGAGCTTCTTCATGCGTTTTATACCATTATGACTTACATGGCAGTGCCACAAGTAAGTGGTACTATCATTACTATCTTATATCTTTTGGCATGAAAATGTGTATCACTACGATCGAGATTCAATAAACCATTCCTTTAGGTGCAAGAGCACTTATTCAGGTTTAATACTAATCTTGATGGTAGAGGGAGCGTGCGATGCTTGATCATATCAACCTTGGAAACACTTCCAACATATATCGTCAGCTCACCTTTAGCTAGTCTCCGTTTATTCCGTAGCTTTTATTTCGAGTTACTAATACTTAGCAACCGAACCGGTATCTAATACCCTGATGCTACTAGGAGTACTAGTAAAGTACACATTAACATAATGTATATCCAATATACTTCTATCGACCTTGCCAGCCTTCTCATCTACCAAGTATCTAGGGTAATCTTGCTCTAGTGGTTGTTCCCCTTATTACAGAAGCACTTAGTCTCGGGTTTGGGTTCAACCTCGGGTTTCTTCATTGGTGCAGCAGCTGAATTGCCGTTTCATGAAGTATCCCTTTGTTCCCTTGCCCTTCTTGAAACTAGTGGTTTCACCAACCATCAACAATTGATGCTCCTTCTTGATTTCTACTTTCGCGGTGTCAAACATCGTGAATACCTCAAGGATCATCTTATTTATCCCTGATATGTTATAGTTCATCACGAAGCTCTAGCAGCTCGGTGGCAATGACTTTGGGTAAACATCACTATCTCATCTGGAAGATCAACTCCCACTCGATTCAAGTGATTGTTGCACTCAGACAATCTGAGCACAAGCTCAACAATTGAGCTTTTCTCCCTTAGTTTGCAGGCTAAGATAATCGTCGGAGGTCTCATACCTCTTGACGTGGGCACGAGCCTGAAATCCTAATTTCAGCCCTCGAAACATCTCATATGTTCCGCGACGTTTCAAAAACGTCTTTGGTGCCTCTACTTAAACCATTTAATTGAACTATCACGTAGTTATCAAAACGTGTATGTTCGATGTTCGAAACATCCACAAACGATGTTTGGGGTTCAGCACATTGAGCAGCGCATTAAGGACATAAGCTTTCTACTGTCCGCATAATCGCTACTTTCAACTTTCAACTATAATTTTCTCTAGGAACATATCTAAACAGTAGAACTATAGCGCGAGCTACGACATAATTTGCAAAGGGTCTTTTGACTATGTTCAAGATAATTAAGTTCATCTTATGAACTCCCACTCAGATAGACATCCCTCTGGTCATCTAAGTGATTACATGATCCGAGTCAAACTAGGCCGTGTCCGATCATCACGTGAGACGGACTAGTCATCATCGGTGAACATCTTCATGTTGATCGTATCTTCTATACGACTCATGTTCGACCTTTCGGTCTCCGTGTTCCGAGGCCATGTCTGTACATGCTAGGCTCGTCAAGTTAACCCTAAGTGTTTTCGCTGTGTAAAACTGTCTTACACCCGTTGTATGTGAACGTAAGAATCTATCACACCCGATCATCACGTGGTGCTTCGAAACGACGAACTGTAGCAACGGTGCACAGTTAGGGGAGAACACTTTTTGAAATTTTGTAAGGGATCATCTTATTTACTACCGTCGTCCTAAGTAAACAAGATGCATAAACATGATAAACATCACATGCAATTATATAGTTGTGACATGATATGGCCAATATCATATAGCTCCATTGATCTCCATCTTCGGGGCTCCATGATCATCACCGGCATGACACCATGATCTCCATCATCATGATCTCCATCATCGTGTCTTCATGAAGTTGTCACGCCAACGACTACTTCTACTTCTATGACTAACGCGTTTAGCAATAAAGTAAAGTAGTTTACATGGCGTTCTTCAATGACACGCAGGTCATACAAAAAATAAAGACAACTCCTATGGCTCCTGCCGGTTGTCATACTCATCGACATGCAAGTCGTGAATCCTATTACAAGAACATGATCAATCTCATACATCACATATATCATTCATCACATCCTTTTGGCCATATCACATCACATAGCATACCCTGCAAAAACAAGTTAGACGTCCTCTAATTGTTGTTTGCATGTTTTACGTGGCTGCTATGGGTTTCTAGCAAGAACGTTTCTTACCTACGCAAAACCACAACGTGATATGCCAATTGCTATTTACCCTTCATAAGGACCCTTTTCATCGAATCCGTTCCGACTAAAGTGGGAGAGACTGGCACCCGCTAGCCACCTTATGCACCAAGTGCATGTCAATCGGTGGAACCTGTCTCACGTAAGAGTACGTGTAAGGTCGGTCCGGGCCGCTTCATCCCACAATACCGTCGAAACAAGATTGGACTAGTAACGGTAAGCATATTGAACAACATCAACGCCCACAACTACTTTGTGTTCTACTCGTGCAAAGAATCTACGCAATAGACCTAGCTCATGATGCCACTGTTGGGGAACGTAGCAGAAATTCAAAAATTTTCCTACGTAACACCAAGATCTATCTATGGAGAGACCAGCAACGAGTAGAAAGGGAGGAGAGTTTGCATCTACATACCCTTGTAGATCGCTAAGCGGAAGCGTTCAAGTGAACGGGGTTGATGGAGTCGTACTCGTCATGATTCAGATCACCGATGATCAAGTGCCGAACGGACGGCACCTCCGCGTTCAACACACGTACAGCCCGGTGACGTCTCCCACGCCTTGATCCAGCAAGGAGAGAGGGAGAGGTTGAGGAAGACTCCATCCAACAGCAGCACAACGGCGTGGTGGTGGTGGAGGAGCGTGGCTGTCCTGCAGGGCTTCGCTAAGCACCACGGGAGAGGAGTAGTACTTGGGAGAGAGGAGAGGGCTGCAACCAAAGGCAGAGATCGAATCACGTGTATTCTGTGTGTCTCATGGGCAGCCCTATGCCTCACTATTTATAGGGGGAGAGGGGGGGCTGCGCCCCCTTTAGGGTTTCCCACCCCAAGGGGTGCGGCCAGCCCCCAGATGGCATCTGGTGCGGCGGCCAGAGGGGGAGGAGAGGGAGGCGCAGGGAGCATGGGCCTTAGGGCCCATCTGCCCTAGGGTTTGCCCCCTCCCACTCTCCCCTGCGCCTTGGGCCCCTTGTGGGGGGCGCACCAGCCCATCTGGGGCTGGTTCCCTCCCACACATGGCCCATGCAGCCCTCCGGGGTTGGTGGCCCCACTTGGTGGACCCCCGGGACCCTCCCGGTGGTCCCGGTACAATACCGATAAACCCCGAAACTCTTCCGGTGTCCAAAACAGGACTTCCCATATATAAATCTTTACCTCCGGACCATTCCGGAACTCCTCGTGACGTCCGGGATCTCATCCGGGACTCCGAACAACATTCGGTAACCACATACAAGCTTCCTTTATAACCCTAGCGTCATCGAACCTTAAGTGTGTAGACCCTACGGGTTCGGGAGACATGCAGACATGACCGAGACGTTCTCCGGTCAATAACCAACAGCGGGATCTGGATACCCATGTTGGCTCCCACATGTTCCACGATGATCTCATCGGATGAACCACGATGTCAAGGACTCAATCGATCCCGTATTCAATTCCCTTTGTCTAGCGGTATTTTACTTGCCCGAGATTCGATCGTCGGTATCCAATACCTTGTTCAATATCGTTACCGGCAAGTCACTTTACTCGTTCCGTAACACATCATCCCGTGATCAACTCCTTGGTCACATTGCGCATATGATGATGTCCTACCGAGTGGGCCCAGAGATACCTCTCCGTTTACACGGAGTGACAAATCCCAGTCTCGATCCGCATAAAACAATAGATACTTTCGGAGATACCTGTAGTGTACCTTTATAGTCACCCAGTTACGTTGTGACGTTTGATACACCCAAGGCACTCCTACGGTATCCAGGAGTTACACGATCTCATGGTCAAAGGAAGAGATACTTGACATTGGCAAAGCTCTAGCAAACGAACTACACGATCTTTGTGCTATGCTTAGGATTGGGTCTTGTCCATCACATCATTCTCCTAATGATGTGATCCCGTTATCAACGACATCCAATGTCCATAGCCAGGAAACCATGACTATCTGTTGATCACAACGAGCTAGTCAACTAGAGGCTCACTAGGGACATATTGTGGTCTATGTATTCACACGTGTATTACGATTTCCGGATAATACAGTTATAGCATGAATAAAAGACAATTATCATGAACAAGGAAATATAATAATAATACTTTTATTATTGCCTCTAGGGCACATTTCCAACAGGATCTACACTACATATGCATGGGTATATGTGTAAAAGGCCATATCGGTGGACTGAACTGCAGAATGCCAGAATAAAAGGGGGATAGCTAATCCTGTCGAGGACTACGCTTCTGGCAGCCTCCGTCTTGCAGCATGTAGAAGAGAGTAGATTGAAGTCCTCCAAGTAGTATCTCCAAGTAGCATCTCCAAGAGCATCGCATAGCATAATCCTACCCGGCGATCCTCCCCTCGTCGCCCTGTGGAAAAGCGATCACCGGGTTGTCTGTGGAACTTGGAAGGGTGTGTTTTATTAAGTATCCGGTTCTAGTTGTCATAAGGTCAAGGTACAACTCCAAGTCGTCCTGTTACCGAAGATCACGGCTATTCGAATAGATTAACTTCCCTGCAGGGGTGCACCAACTTACCCAACACGTTTGATCCCATTTGGCCGGACACACTTTCCTGGGTCATGCCCGGCCGCGGAAGATCAACACGTCGCAGCCCCACCTAGGCACAACAGAGAGGCCAGCACGCCGGTCTAAACCTAAGCGCACAGGGGTCTGGGCCCATCGCCCATAGCACACCTGCACGTTGCGAGGGCGGCTGGAAGCAGACCTAGCCTAGCAGGCGTTCCAGTCCAATCTGGCGCGCGCCGCTCCGTCGCTGACGTCTAATGTGCTTCGGCTGATACCACGACGCCGAGTGCCCATATCTTTCCCATGTAGTTGGTTAGTGCGTATAGGCTCATAGCCAACTCAGATCAAATACCAAGATCTCGTTAAGCGTGTTAAGTATCCGCAAACGCCGAATAGGGCCAGGCCCACCTCTCTCCTAGGCGGTCTCAACCTGCCCCATCGCTCCGCCACAAAGATCCATCCAGAGGGCCGTCGGGACAAAGGTCCTTTCAGCCCCCAATTCGTGAATCACTCGCGGGTACTCTTCGAGCTGACCCGACTTTAGTCTCCATCTGTATAGCATGTAAGTATGTATAATATATACCCGTGATCACCTCCCGAGTGATCACGGCCCTATAGTATAGCAAGGCACACTAACAAGAATGTAGGGCCAAAGGTGATAAACTAGCATCCTATACTAAGCATTTAGGATTGCGGGTAAGGTATCAATGACTGTAGCAGCAATGACAGGCTATGCATCAGAATAGGATTAACGGAAAGCAGTAACATGCTACACTACTCTAATGCAAGCAGTATAGAGTAGAATAGGCGATATCTGGTGATCAAGGGGGGGGGCTTGCCTGGTTGCTCTGGCAAGAGAGAGGGGTCGTCAACTCCGTAGTCGAACTGGGCAGCAGCAGCGTCGGTCTCGTAGTCTACCGGAGAGAAGAGGGGGAAGAAACAATGAATACAATGCAAACAAATGCATATCGATGCATGACATGACAAGTAACGATGCTAGGTGTGCCCAATCGCGGTAGTAGGTGATACCGACGAAGGGGGGAAACATCCGGGAAAGTATTCCCGGTGTTTCGCGTTTTCGGACAGATGAACCGGAGGGGGAAAGTTGCGTGTTTGGTATGTTAGAGGTGTGTGGTGGACGAACGGGCTGCGTATCCGGGTTCGTCTCGTCGTTCTGAGCAACTTTCATGTAGAAAGTATTTTCATTTGAGCTACGGTTTATTTTCTATTAATTTTAAAAGATTTAAATCATTTTCAGGATTTATTTAATTATTTTAATGCAACATTATCCAGAATAGTGATTGCTGACGTCAGCATGACGTCAGCATGATGTCAGCAGTCAACGTTGACCATTGATCTGGTCAACTTGACGTGTGGGTCCAGTGGGACCCACCTGTCATTCTCTGTTTAGTTTAATTACATATTAGTTAATTTGGTTAGTGATTAGGTTAATCTAATCAGGATTAATTAACTTAATTACTTAATTAATTAATTAATTAATATTTTAATTATTTTAGTTATTGTTTATTTATTTATTTAATATATTTATTTATTTTAATTCCTTTTTCTTTTTTTTCTTTTTTTTTAAATGTTCTGGGGTGGGGCCCCAAGGTCAGTGGCTCAGGGGGAGCCCTAACGGGCGAACGGGCACAGGTCCCGGGCGCACCCGAGCGGGCACTCGCCCGTAGGGCGGGACGAGGCCGCCGGGGCACCGACGGCGGGGCACGCCGGCGCGGCTAGCCGGGGCCATGGCGGGCGGAGGCGCGCGGGCGGCGCGGTGGCGCGGCCACGGGAGGAGGAGAGGGCGGACGAGGCGCGCCAAGGCACGGGGGTCAGGGTGCCCCGGCCGGAGCGGGACGCGAGTGGGAGAGGCCACGGCGGGCGCGGGTGGACGACGGCGGCAGCGCCCGCAGCAGACCAACACGAGGGGGCACGGGGCCAGCGGCGAGGCGCCGCAACAGGGGACGGGCGCGTGGGGTCGTGGGGGCCGAGAGAACGGCGCGGGCGGCGCGCCGGCGTGGAGTTGCGGGACGCGGCCGGTCGCGGTGAGCGCGTCGTGGGGGAAAGAGGAGGGGAGGCGAGGCTCACAGCGGGTCGTAGGGACTAGGCAGAGGGCTCGGGGAGGGTCGATGAGGTCCGTCGAGGGAGAGGACGAGGCGGCGGCCGTCCGGCGACGACGGCGAAGGCGCAGGGGATGGGCGCCGGCGTCGAGGCGCGTTGGAACGGCGCGGGTTCTGGCCCCTCCCCGATCCAGTCGAGTGGGGGGCACCTGGGAGGAGGCAGGGGGCGGCGTTCGTCGGGGTGGAGGGTTCCGGCGAGGGGCGTCGATGGGGGCGGGGCACGGTTGCCCCGATCCAGATCCAGCGGGGGAGTGGGGTGTGGGTGCGTGAGTGGGCTAGGGTTTTGCGGGGTGTGGGGATAAGGAGAGGGAGTGGGGGCCGGCTGGGCCGTGCGGGTGGGCCAGTTGGGCTGGCCTGGCTGTCAGCTGGGCCGGTTGGCCCAGTGGGGGTCCCTTTTCTTTTCTTTTGTTTTTTATTTTTATTTATTTTACCTTTTCTGTTTTAGTTTTGTTTCCTATTATTTTAGTTTTATTAAAATACACACGTAGCATCTAATTTAGTATTTCAACTTAGTCCATAGTCACAAAAAGTCTAATCCTCAAATAAATTAGTTTGACATTTTATTAATTACAAAAGGTATTTAAATAATTGTTTTCACTATTGTTTTAATTGTTTTAGGGCCTTTAAACATTTTATCAAAGTTTGGTTTCTCCACCATAATTACCTATGTATTATTTGGTTCACTCCGAACATTTAAATCTTAATATTTGAAAACTTTTATTGTTTGCTCGATTTTGAATTTGAAATTCGAACTAGGTTCCGAACTAACGCGAGTTTATCCACAGTAACCGAGGTGACGTGGCATCATTAGTGGGGATTACTGTAGCTTAATTACCCGGGCGTCACAATTCTCCTCCACTACAAGAAATCTCGTCCCGAGATTTAAGAGGGGAGTAAGGGGAAAGTTCTGGCTACGATATTCTAACGGATCTTCTCGAAGAAGTTAATTCCTTTCGTTGATGTCTTCAATCCTTTATTCCGATGCATCATGATAAACTTGTCATCATTTCTTCGGGAACTCCATCGTACTTACGAAAAGATAAGGGGCAGCTCACTACGACATAATGCTTTTGAGGGAAACAATCTGGGGTTAACCCATGAATTAGTATAAGATTATCTCTCGAGTTGAACATATGAAATACCTCGAGAGTAAGGTACGAAGGTACCATAATAGGCTCCAAGCGGATAGATAGTTGCTCGAAGCCTGAACCAGAGTGAGAAAGGGGTTCAGAGTAGCGAGAGTAAGTATTGCGTCTGATACCAGAATAGACCACTAGGACAGTGGCCCGTGGATTACATACGAGTCCACGCGCGAGGAATAACTTTGGGAATAGGGGGTGTACAGGACAGTCAGGTTTCGATCCTGTGGAACTGTGGGTTATGGGCCCACCATGTGGTTTTTTTTAATAGGAGCAGTGACATCTTTCACGGTCATGATAGCAAGGCATGTCAGAGAGTACCAAGTCAGTTATGTCGGCATCAACGTTGGTACCAAGGGCGAGGGACGAAAAGAACCACTTTCCTGCTCGTTGAACGAGGCGGACCAATAGGCAAGGTTCTCGTCCATCGGTGGCTACCGGAATGTCATCAACAATAGTAACAGGGTCTTACTGACAGAATTGCACACCGAGGAGTTTACATAAGCAGTAGAATATTGCTGCTTAGATCATATAGATCACAAGAAAGGTTCAAACAACCAATGGAAAGTAAAATATGATTATCATATTAAACAGAACAATGGAAAGGAAAATGTGTCTAAACACATATTTCAGGGATATATCCTTCCCAAGGACAAGCAGAGCATGATATCCGTGGCAGGATATAATGTAGACAACTCTTTAGGTAAGGGGGGAGGAATCTCATGATATTACCCATACAACGGTGTTAGGATAAATGATAAATAAAATTTAGCATCGTGCTTCAAATGTTCCTGTTGAAAATCGGAGTACCATTGACATGCTTCGAGATAGCATTGACATGGTCTTCAGGTGAAGATCAGACTTTGGAAACACGAAGGATCCATCAGGAATAACTTGTAGAATAAGTCTTACAATTTCCTCCATGGAAGAATGGTTGTCCTTGCAAAAGAAATTATAACGATAGGTCCTCCACCCAGGGGGGGGGTGCTAGGCATGACATCATGTTACCGGGTCACGTAGAGATCAATGTTACAACTCTTGGAGATATGTCCCAACCATCATATCTGACCGAGATTCAGATCCGGTTGGTGTCAGGATACCTCAGACTTAGGATACCTGAGAAGAAAAAGGTGCAACGCAAATTGATGAGATGACATTGTAAGATTCTCGGGGAAATGAACTATGAAGTGATTTCCGTTATCAAGAGTCCATCATTAACCCAAGGACAGGACAAGGAGGTGTCTGGTGAACTCAACGGCAATTCACCGAGATTCCCAAAAGATGGATGTCCACAATTAAGTGAACAAGGAGATAACATTTGTCAGGTGAAATGATATAAGGAAGTATGCTCGAGGAAAACATACACAATTAAACATTGGTTGAAAGGTGCGCCCGAAATATGGGTTGGGTTGCACGACCAATGTCAGAATGGTGATGCAATAATCAATAGCCTAAGAATGAACTTTCGACCATTAACTTCAAAGAGATAGGGTTGCTAGAAGGAAAGAATCCAAACCACACCGTTCACTTGTTGGAATTAACATAGGGACCAAGAAAGAATGGTGATGGTGAGAAGTATTTCTATGTCAAGAATTCTCAAGAGGTGGAACAAATCTCAGAACATTCTTGACATAAAGGACGGTAATACTCCAAGGTAAAGAAGAACAATTGCTGGATAGCAAGGAAACCAAGGTACAACACAAATTGTGAACAAGTTTGTGTTGGGGGGGGGGAGGCAAGAATGTTGCCGATGATAACTCAAATCATCGAGGGACAAGGATGGTATTTCTCATCATGAATTCAATTGATATCCTGGATGAGCTCAGAATGTTGATGATCACGACACCTTTGTCGCGAGAGTTCATGAAGATGTAATCGATCGGCGACGACATCAAGTCAAAGTAATGATAAAGTGAAAGGTTATTGGAACCATGGGTACGACACAAACTCGAAATCAAGCTTGATGTTCAAGGACAGATGGTATGACGAGGAAGATCGATTGCAAGATTAGCTCACCGTCGAATTTTGTGCTCTGAGGAGAAGGACCCGGTAGCACAGTTAAAATTTAGCATGATAATGATATAGCCGATCAGGCTAGGAATGATGTGATCGGGTACAAACTCGTACTTATAAAAGCTTACCGAAGGGTTGTTGAACCGTAGTGTGGACTCGGTTCAGTTATTGGTGTCTTTGAGTGTTTAGTAATTCAGAGCCCGTGAAAAATTGGAATCAGTGGGAACGTAGCACTTGATGAAGAACTCATAAGAAGTTATGCAGTTCCATGATAATCTCGAGATACCAGGGGGTAATACTCGACGACAGATCAAAATAGAGGTTGGACTGGGGTATTGCTCTGCAGAAGACAAGTGCTTAAACTTGCACGAGATTTGGTATTTAAAGGAGAACATGGTCGGAACCACGATTGAAAAAGGCCAGATCCCAGATATAAGATGAACTTATACCAAGGGAATAATTAATTTTAAAAGAAGCTTCGATGAGAAGATCTACATCGTGTCTATGGGCATGAACACAAAGTTCAAGGTCGACTCCCACTTCTTCAATGTATAACCTTCCATTCACTTCTCGCATTTGATAAAGGCATTAGTGTTGAAAGTTTTACCTGGTGAAATACCAGATGAGTATGACTCGTGAAAACTTCCGAGTTCACACATATTAAGGAAGGCATAGGTTCAACCCATCCGGGCATCTTACGAACATATACCACAAACTTCGGGGTAATTAATACAAGCTCGAAAGTAGAGCATTGTTGGTCAAGCAGAGGATACAATGTACCAAAGGCATTATGTATCAGGGGAAAGAGCTCACAAGGTGATTAATTATGAAGGACATAAAATCCAACAAAGGAACCGATGGTCCACAACGGAGCTGGTGTGGGTATCGGTACTCTATCAAAGGAAGAAGGAATGCAAGTGCACCGGATTATAGAAACAACTGACTAACTCAAAGCTTAAATGCTAAGGAATTATGATTTCCAAAACAAGGGATCAGAAGCAGACGTTCTGATCAAGGATGGATCAATTGAATATACCAGAGGCACAATCGACGACAGATAGTTTGGTCGAGAACCAGCTCATGTTCAAAATGACGTCTGAGCCGGAAAGATAAATTCTAGGATCTGTTTGAGGATTGCGAGCATTCGCAACAAATCGAATCAATGGACTCAAAATGATAATGACAATGGATGCCAACAAGATTACTAGACTTATGGGATTAACCATAATGCAAGTAATCAAGAATTTCGAGAGCAATAGGATGCTCAGGATTTACGGAAGATCGAATGGTTTTTGGAGGATTGGCGACATACATGAATCAATTGGGGATGAGCGAATATTCGGTAAGTGCGAGAAATGATCTGTAGGGGTATTCAAGTGACAAGAACAGCAAGGCAGTAAGCTCAAGGGATTATCGAAACCACGACGAGTTTTTCAGGGTACCTTGTAATAACAAGACCAACTGGGGATGATATAAGAATAACAACTGTAAGTAGTTACCCATAAGGGTTGACGGTGGAAGGGGAATTGCAAACGCGATGAACACAAGTTCTCGGGTTAACAGCGGAAAGTATCTTCAGGGTCTTCACGTGCAGCAGACGATCATCAGTAATAAGGGGCTCTCCGGGTGAAAGTGATAACGAGATCCTAATGTTAGATTTAGCAAAATTCATTTAACCCGAATAGAAGAGAGATCAGAGTCCCAGAGTAAAGGTCGAGGAGTAAAAGATCCTAGTACCACCCGATGGCGACGTGGGCCCGTAAGGCACACAGCCATGTTAGTAAAAGTTTTGCAATGACTAGACTCGACTTCGGCCAAGGAGTGTGGAAGGGGGATTCCTACAGGCAGTCGGCTCTGATACCAACTTGTGATGCCCCTGATTCAATCGTACACTAATCATGCACGCAAATGTGTACGATCAAGATCAGGGACTCACGGGAAGATATCACAACACAACTCTACAAATAAAATAAGTCATACAAGCATCATAATACAAGCCAGGGGCCTCGAGGGCTCGAATACAAGTGCTCGATCATAGACGAGTCAGCGGAAGCAACAATATCTGAGTACAGACATAAGTTAAACAAGTTTGCCTTAAGAAGGCTAGCACAAACTGGGATACAGATCGAAAGAGGCGCAGGCCTCCTGCCTGGGATCCTCCTAACTACTCCTGGTCGTCGTCAGCGGGCTGCACGTAGTAGTAGGCACCTCCGGTGTAGTAGGGTCGTCGTCGACGGTGGCGTCTGGCTCCTGGACTCCAGCATCTGGTTGCGACAACCAGAAAGAAAGGAAAGGGGAAAAGGGGGGAGAAAGCAACCGTGAGTACTCATCCAAAGTACTCGCAAGCAAGGATCTACACTACATATGCATGGGTATATGTGTAAAGAGGCCATATCGGTGGACTGAACTGCAGAATGCCAGAATAAGAGGGGGATAGCTAATCCTGTCGAAGACTACGCTTCTGGCAGCCTCCGTCTTGCAGCATGTAGAAGAGAGTAGATTGAAGTCCTCCAAGTAGTATCTCCAAGTAGCATCTCCAAGAGCATCGCATAGCATAATCCTACCCGGCGATCCTCCCCTCGTCGCCCTGTGGAAAAGCGATCACCGGGTTGTCTGTGGAACTTGGAAGGGTGTGTTTTATTAAGTATCCGGTTCTAGTTGTCATAAGGTCAAGGTACAACTCCAAGTCGTCCTGTTACCGAAGATCACAGCTATTCGAATAGATTAACTTCCCTGCAGGGGTGCACCAACTTACCCAACACGTTTGATCCCATTTGGCCGGACACACTTTCCTGGGTCATGCCCGGCCGCGGAAGATCAACACGTCGCAGCCCCACCTAGGCACAACAGAGAGGCCAGCACGCCGGTCTAAACCTAAGCGCACAGGGGTCTGGGCCCATCGCCCATAGCACACCTGCACGTTGCGAGGGAGGCCGGAAGCAGACCTAGCCTAGCAGGCGTTCCAGTCCAATCCGGCGCGCGCCGCTCCGTCGCTGACGTCTAATGTGCTTCGGCTGATACCACGACGCCGAGTGCCCATATCTTTCCCATGTAGTTGGTTAGTGCGTATAGGCTCGTAGCCAACTCAGATCAAATACCAAGATCTCGTTAAGCGTGTTAAGTATCCGCGAACGCCGAATAGGGCCAGGCCCACCTCTCTCCTAGGCGGTCTTAACCTGCCCCGTCGCTCCGCCACAAAGATCCATCCAGAGGGCCGTCGGGACAAAGGTCCTTTCAGCCCCCAATCCGTGAATCACTCGCGGGTACTCTTCGAGCTGACCCGACTTTAGTCTCCATCTGTATAGCATGTAAGTATGTATATTGCTATAAGTATGTATAATATATACCCGTGATCACCTCCCGAGTGATCACGGCCCTATAGTATAGCAAGGCACACTGACAAGAATGTAGGGCCAAAGGTGATAAACTAGCATCCTATACTAAGCATTTAGGATTGCGGGTAAGGTATCAATGACTGTAGCAGCAATGACAGGCTATGCATCAGAATAGGATTAACGGAAAGCAGTAACATGCTACACTACTCTAATGCAAGCAGTATAGAGTAGAATAGGCGATATCTGGTGATCAAGGGGGGGGGCTTGCCTGGTTGCTCTGGCAAGAGAGAGGGGTCGTCAACTCCATAGTCGAACTGGGCAGCAGCAGCGTCGGTCTCGTAGTCTACCGGAGAGAAGAGGGGGAAGAAACAATGAATACAATGCAAACAAATGCATATCGATGCATGACACAAGTAACGATGCTAGGTGTGCCCAATCGCGGTAGTAGGTGATACCGACGAAGGGGGGAAACATCCGGGAAAGTATTCCCGGTGTTTCGCGTTTTCGGACAGATGAACCGGAGGGGGAAAGTTGCGTGTTTGGTATGTTAGAGGTGTGTGGTGGATGAACGGGCTGCGTATCCGGGTTCGTTTTGTCGTTCTGAGCAACTTTCATGTAGAAAGTATTTTCATCTGAGCTACGGTTTATTTTCTATTAATTTTAAAAGATTTAAATCATTTTCAGGATTTATTTAATTATTTTAATGCAACATTATCCAGAATAGTGATTGCTGATGTCAGCATGACGTCAGCATGATGTCAGCAGTCAACGTTGACCATTGACCTGGTCAACCTGACGTGTGGGTCTAGTGGGACCCACCTGTCATTCTCTGTTTAGTTTAATTACAGATTAGTTAATTTAGTTACTGATTAGGTTAATCTAATCAGGATTAATTAATATAATTAATTAATTAATTAATTAATTAATATTTTAATTATTTTAGTTATTGTTTATTTATTTATTTAATATATATATATATTTATTTATTTTAATTCCTTTTTCTTTTCTTTTTTTTAAACGTTCTGGGGTGGGGCCCCAAGGTCAGTGGCTCAGGGGGAGCCCTAACGGGCGAACGGGCACCGGTCCCGGGCGCACCCGAGCGGGCACTCGCCCGTAGGGCGGGACGAGGCCGTCGGGGCACGCCGGCGCGGCTAGCCGGGGCCATGGCGGGCGGAGGCGCGCGGGCGGCGCGGTGGCGCGGCCACGGGAGGAGGAGAGGGCGGACGAGGCGCGCCAAGGCACGGGGGTCAGGGTGCCTCGGCCGGAGCGGGACGCGAGTGGGAGAGGCCACGGCGGGCGCGGGTGGACGACGGCGGCAGCGCCCGCAGCAGACCAACACGAGGGGGCACGGGGCCAGCGGCGAGGCGCCGCAACAGGGGACGGGCGCGTGGGGTCGTGGGGGCCGAGAGCACGGCGCGGGCGGCGCGCCGGCGTGGAGTTGCGGGACGCGGCCGGTCGCGGTGAGCGCGTCGTGGGGGGAAAGAGGAGGGGAGGCGAGGCTCACGGCGGGTCGTAGGGACTAGGCAGAGGGCTCGGGGAGGGTCGATGAGGTCCGTCGAGGGAGAGGACGAGGCGGCGGCCGTCCGGCGACGACGGCGAAGGCGCAGGAGATGGGCGCCGGCGTCGAGGCGCGTTGGAACGGCGCGGGTTCTGGCCCCTCCCCGATCCAGTCGAGTGGGGGGGGGCACCTGGGAGGAGGCAGGGGGCGGCGTTCGTCGGGGTGGAGGGTTCCGGCGAGGGGTGTCGATGGGGGCGGGGCACGGTTGCCCCGATCCAGATCCAGCGGGGGAGTGGGGTGTGGGTGCGTGAGTGGGCTAGGGTTTTACGGGGTGTGGGGATAAGGAGAGGGAGTGGGGGCCGGCTGGGCCGTGCGGGTGGGCCAGTTGGGCTGGCCTGGCTGTCAGCTGGGCCGGTTGGCCCAGTGGGGGTCCCTTTTCTTTTCTTTTGTTTTTTACTTTTATTTATTTTACCTTTTCTGTTTTAGTTTTGTTTCCTATTATTTTAGTTTTATTAAAATACACACGTAGCATCTAATTTAGTATTTCAACTTAGTCCATAGTCACAAAAAGTCTAATCCTCAAATAAATTAGTTTGACATTTCATTAATTACAAAAGGTATTTAAATAATTGTTTTCACTATTGTTTTAATTGTTTTAGGGCCTTTAAACATTTCATCAAAGTTTGGTTTCTCCGCCATAATTACCTATGTATTATTTGGTTCACTCCGAACATTTAAATCTTAATATTTGAAAACTTTTATTGTTTGCTCGATTTTGAATTTGAAATTCGAACTAGGTTCCGAACTAACGCGAGTTTATCCACAGTAACCGAGGTGACGTGGCATCATTAGTGGGGATTACTGTAGCTTAATTACCCGGGCGTCACAATACTAGTTTCACATTTTTATTGTGCAAGACACTAACCTACTCATCTACTACTACGACATTTATGAAAACCTATGAAAACATGCATATAGCAGGATCATTTAGCAATTCATTTCCATTTAGACCTAGAACTTGAAGAAATGTTAGAACTTGAAGAAAACCCCCAAAACCTAGGGAGGAGGGACAACGGCTGGAGGAGAGAGGAGGGTCGGCGCCTGCAGGAGGGAGGAGGGGCAGCAACGGCTGGAGGAGAGAGGAGGGCCGACATCTACAGGAAGGAGGAGGGGCAGCAGCGATTGGAGGAGGGAGGAGGGGCAGCAACGACTGGAGGAGGGAGGAGGGGCGGCCGGCGGCTCGAGGAGGGAGGAGGTGCAGCGGCTAGCTAGAGGAGGGAGGATGGGCGAAGGATGGAGGAGGCTTACCGAACAGGACGGCGGTGTGGCGACGGCAGGCAGGAGGTGAGGAAGGTAGAGAGAGTGGAGAGGAGAGTGAGCAACGGATGCCGTTAGAGAGGATAAGGCTGCTTAGCAGCAGCACGGGCCAGAACCCAACGCTACTGCTAAACCCGTTAGTTGTAGCGCGGGTTCCCGGCCAGCGCTGCTGCTAAATGGGGACGGGTAGGCTGGGCCCAAGCTGGCCACAGTAGAAGCGCTAATGTTAAGCTAAGCGCTACTGCTAATGGGATTAGCAGTAGCGTTGGGCTGTGACCCGTGCTGCTACCGTGGCCAGCCCGTGGGGACATGGCGGGGCCTGCATAGTAGTAGCGTTGGTCTGTCAGGCCAGCGCCACTGCTAATTCGCACCTACAACACAGGTTCAGTGCCCGCTCTACTGCTAAATAGCAGTAGCGATGTCCATTAAGTCCACACTACTGTCCACACTACTGTTAATCCTCTACCTATATAAGGTATTTCCTAGTAGTGATGGTTGAATTTTGCACATAAAAGGATAGCCCGGTGCACGTAGCTCCCACTTACGCAGGGTCCGGGGAAGGGTTCAACCGCTTTGGGTTTATAGTGTGCAGTCTTTCCCTGCATTTCTGCAGGAGGCTGTTTTCAGGACTCGAACCCGTGACCTCATGGTCACAAGGCAACAACTTTACCGATGCGCCAAGGCTCCCCATCTTAAAGGGCAGCCCGGTGCATGTAGCTCCCGCTTGCTCAGGGTCCGGGAAAGGGTCCGACCACTTAACAATTTGAATTCAAAACTTACCATGTGAATTCAAAGAAACCACACACCAAGAAGTGCATGCATCACCGAATGAAACCATTTGAATTCAAAATCTGAACGATGATTTCATCATTTAGCTGTATAATTTTCAGATAGCCGAGTCTTCGGCGTGTTCAAAGTCCACGCGGAGCATGTTGTGGTAGCTGAAGCTCTTCAGCGCTCTTCTCCAGCATCTCGAGCACTCTGGTCATGGAAGGCCGGTCCGAAGGGGAGATTTGCACGCACCACAGCCCGACCACCACCATCTTCCTCACCAACTCGGTCGCCTCGCCATCATCGATCGCGCAAGCGCTTGCGCAGAACTGATCTAAGCCTTCGTATAAACACTGGGGGAAATACTTGCTGCTGCTGCTGCTTGTCCCTGAACCAGCAAAATCATCATCATCGATGTTCCTCCTAGCCCCAGATATCTCAAGAATCATCATGCCGTAGCTGTAGACATCGGACTTGCTGGTGACTGCCCCTACTCCCCTGGAGAACACCTCAGGCGCGATGTACCCAATCGTCCCCCGAGCTCCGGCGATGGACACTGCGATGGTGCTCTCTTTTTGGGAGCACAGCTTGGCCAGTCCAAAGTCAGAGATCTTAGGCCGGAGGTCCTGGTCCAGGAGGATGTTGTGAGGCTTGATGTCAAAATGCACAATATGCGCGTTGCAACCTCGGTGCAGGTACTCGAGGCCTCGCGCGATGCCGACAGCAATGTCGAACAGCGTCTCCCAGCCAAGTGAGTTGTGCTCAGTGCCTCTCCCAGAAGTGTATCTTTCAAGGGAGCCATTCGGCATGAACTCATAGATGAGTCCCCTTTTCGATCTACCCTGCAAGCAGAATCCCAGCAGTGTGACGACGTTGACATGGGAGGTTCTGCTGATGCTGGCGACCTCAGTCATGAAATCCTCGCCATTGACGTCCCTGTTGTCCTTGAGCATCTTCACGGCAATCTCGCGGCCATCCAGGAGGCTGCCTTTGTAGACCACACCGTTACCGCCATGGCCAAGTTTGTGGGAGAAAGATTTCGTCATCCGTTTCACTTGCGAGTAGCTGTACCTCCTCGGATGTTGCCGACGCAGGAAGGATTCGATCGCCGGTGTGTCCCTCTTCCAGGGCATGGGAGGAAGTGAGCCATGAAACTTCTTGTTGTAATACAGAAATGCTCCCAGAAGAAAGAGGCACAGCAGCGCCAATGCACTCAGGGTCCCCGCAAGTATGTATGTTCTAGCCTTCTTCCTCCCTGAGGGAGTCCCTGGTTCAGACGCCGGAAGAGGAGGTAGCAGGGGTGCCATGGACGGTGGCATGCTGGGCATGAAGGCCATGAACTCGTAGCGCAGGTAGCAGTTGGGCCCGTTTAGACGGACACCGTCCATGTCGGCGCAGCATCCGGCGAGCCAGACCATGTGCGACGCCAAGCACCGGCTGCACTCCTCGGGGGACAGGTCCTCCGTGCATTGTGCCAGCCCATGCAGCGTCATGTTTGGTGTGACCTCCTCGGCGTCAAAGGCAAACCGGAGCGCCGAGGCCGCCGCGGCAGGGAGCATCCGCCCGGCCAGCCTCTGACGCGCCGTACCCAGGCTCACTGGATCGGAGAAGTTGTGGGGGTTGGGCACGTCGAACCGCCGCGCCGGTGACGTGTCCGCGCTGCCGAAGAAGGGGGCGTCATCGTAGCGCACGAGGCAGTGCCCGTACCAGAGGACAATATCCCTGCGGCCTGCGCACCGGGTCCCGGGCAACTCAGCTGCCGCGCCAGCGAGACAAGAAGAGCAGTCGGACCGCTCCGCGTCTGCGAAGCACATGGCAAGTCCAAAGACCGTGTCCGCCGTGTCGCTGGCGCCCGTGGTGAAAGTGGAGTTCAGGAAGCTGGCGTCCGTGGCGGCCATGTGTTGGAGAGAGGCCTGGAGCCGGAGGAGGTTGGCTTCGAAGCCGGCGCTACGGTTTGAGGTGGCTGCAGTAGAGGTGGAGCAGTCAGGGCAGGCGTACCGGCCATTGGCCTTTGTCCCGCAGATGTTGGGGAGCTGGGAGAACACTTGTGGGAGGAAGACGACGACGGTGAAGAGGAGGAGGCGCCGATGAGGCGAAGCCATGGTACTGCAACTGCAGAGGATGGCATCCACGTCAGAACTGATGAATCTTGCTTCAAGACTGTAATGCAATGCAAAGTATTCATGCAAGGAGAATTGCCAAGGGAAAAAATTGGGGATTAGTAGCAGGGAGTCAAGATGAAGTCTTCCCCGCTGGAGAGACTAAGACAGGCACCGGCCGGCAAGAAGCAAGTTGCATGGTGGAGCAAGCTGTACTGAGTGCATCAGCCAACGCCACACAAATCCATTTGTCTCTACAGCAGCAGGTCAAAAAAGACAGCCGACCACGTAGCAAAGGTCCTGTCTACTACTATTCCACCACAAAACCGATCTATACGGCATCTTATTAATAATATCTCTCTCTCTCCACATATGCTAGGTGTATAATTAAAAGTTGGAAGGGAAAAAAATTAGGAGCTGCATGGTGGTTGCAGTGATAGTCTCTGAAGCTTCAATAAGTGCAAACACAGATGTACATCGCACTTAAACTTAGCTAGTGAACTGACATTGTAGACCCAAGTAAGAATGAGAACTGAAATAACGGCACTTCTGAAGTCCTGGGATATTTTCAGTTCTATTGATATGAATAGTAACTAATGAATGTGATTATAAGATGATGTAACATAGTAAAATACAATTTGCCTTAGCTCCGTCACTAGGAAACAAATAAGATGCAGGGGAAATAATTTTATCACAACAGCAAATTCCAAGGAGAAAAGCCAGCTACATACCTGGTCCAAAGTGCAAGTAGAGCTATGCCCTAAAGGCCTAAACTAATAGAACATAGAAGGAACCCAGCCATAGCACATTTCTCATGGTCAACGTGCAGATGGGGAAGATCTTTAGTGCAGGTAGAGTTACAAAGAAACCTCTCCTGAAACTCGCAAAATGCCACCCTGTAACTTTGTATAAGTTTTCTTTTCGAGGTACAACTTTGTATAAGTTATGACACAGAACTGATGTCATGTCAAGTTGTTTATGCAAAAGAAAAGTACATATTAGTAATGCAGCAAACAAAGGGAGTTCATTTTTGATAGTTAGCAGTCCATCACAACCCACACTGGAACCTGGGCCAAAAAATATACACAAATCCTCAGGAATCTGGTGCAGGGAAGCAGTGCAGAGTGAAGTGAAAGATAACTGAGAAGATAACACTGTTATCTTTCATACTGCAGGAACCATACTAATTTTTCCAGGTTCTCATTTCTCAGTAGGGACATTCTTCTAGTGTATAGTGTAGTCCTAAAAGAAGAGGTGACAGATGCAAAACAAGTCAGCCAACTAAAAAGGGAAATGGAGTGCCAAAGCTAGATTTGTTTCTTCAAATGTCGATAAACTACTGACAAGCCAATCGCTTAATCAAAGTTTTGCTACTCCATAATGACTCACACAAAAAGATGTTAACACCAAATCAAAGTTCTCAACTAATGCAACTAGCCTCATTCATTGTGCTACTTTGTAAGAACTTATATTTGAAGTCCTCGACAATATTGCAACTTATAGAAAAATGGCCAACAGACTTCATATCTGATAAAGGGTTATTTCTTTTGATTATATAACAAACAGTAGGATGGATATTTCCCACAAGACAGAAGAATAGGATAGGTATGCAACACAATAGATCGAACATGACACAGAAATAAAGATGAACGGGTTCCTCTACCTTGTAAGGTAGTGCAACCGCATCAACTTCTAATAGTTATTTCCATCTTCAATTAATAATTTTATATCTTCATGAAGACCAATAGTTTCATGGGATGCAATTCCAGTGGCGTAATAGGCTTTTTACAAACCTTTGATAGGCATCAGGGCACAAACTCAGCCCTCCAGACAAAAGCTTGCCAGTATGGAAAATCAGAACGAGATTTTCCCCCATTATATATTGCTTACCATTTTGAAACCATGAAGGCCAACCTTGAATTTGTGTACACCCCTCCTGACAAGGACTAAATTTAAGCAAGACCAGTGGAGAACCAGTTGTTCCACAATGAACACGATCATGTTTCTTCATCTCTGAATGATTTATGTACATACATGAAGTGCTCCATATCAAAGTCATCACCTTTGTGTTTTGCAACTCTGTGCTGGCTCAGTCAGCATCCAAGCTTGTCTTGTAGAACAACATCACAGTGAACTCTGACAGTAACAGACAATCACAGATTTCCAGTCACTTTCGAATTCTCAAAATTGAGCTGTTTTCTTTTTGGCTGACCTGTGCTGTTTTGGAAAAGACCACATCTTCTGTCGTACGAGACTAATACAACTAGCACCATATATGAGCAAAATTAACTTGTTTATTCACTGTGAAAGCTACCAGTAGTCTTTGCAAGAGCACTCACCATTTACAAAGTGATGGTAACGGTTAACATCTCTTATGATGATTTCCCGCTGCACGATCTTTGAAATCAGCTTGATAACAACATGACAGTCCTCGCAAACTCGAAGATTCTTAGTCACAAGAAGCTTTGTCCCAGGAGGTGTACTAATGAGCCCAAACGCAATGGCCAACCTCTCACTGTGGCTTCTCACCATATTCCTCTTTTCATCATCACCCACATTGTGGAAAACTGGCATTGTGTCAGGCACATAACCAGCATCACTCATGAGACCTTCCAATCTCTCTAACTCTTCATATATTTCATCTGATCTAGGATGAGATGCATCCCCAACTAGAAATCCATGAGTTTTCCCTTTCAACTCAATCCAACTGCAAGCGAGGATTTTTTTCAGGCCTCTGTTGGTCATTAGCTTTCTCACCCTTGCAGCCTTTTCCCATTTCCCAGACTGAGCATAGATATTTGATAGATGCACATAATTACCAGCATCTTCAGGCTCAAGCTCAATCAACTTCTGCAGGGCCAGCTCACCTAGTTCAACATTTTTGTGGATCTTACAACCATTGAGAAGCGCACCCCATATCCCTGAATCCGGTTTGATAGGCATCCCCTTGATGAGATCATATGCTTCCTCAAACCTACCAGTGTGACCAAGAACATCTACAAGGCAAGTGTAATGCTGCACCGTTGGATTGATGGAGTACACATCCACCATCAGATCAAAGAATTCTTTTGCTTCTTCTACCATCCCTCCATGGTTGCAGGCAGATAAAACCCCAACAAAAGTGATGTTGTCAGGAGATACTTGAGCATCTCCCCTCATTTTGTTAAACAGTGCAAGCGCTTCGTCAGCATGGCCATGCATCCCGTATCCACATATCATGGCATTCCAAGAAACGAGTTCCGTCTTCATAAGTTGCTCAAAGAGAATGCGAGCCACCTGAACCCACCCACTCTTGGCATACATGTCCACAAGGGAAGTTTTCAGCTTATCCTCCCGCCCAAATCCCCTCCTCCACCCAAATCCATGCAGCTCTCTCCCTCTAGGCAGAGCAGCGGCGTCAGCCGCCGCTGATATTGTACTCACCAGAGTAGCAATTGTGGGCCCAATACCATTGGCAGCCATGTCGCGGCACAGTGAAAGCGCCTCCATGGGCCACCCATTCTGCCCATATGCAGCAATCATCGAATTCCACACCACAGCATCTCTCACAGCAATCCCATCAAACACCGCTCGAGCATTGTCCACACACCCGCACTTGGCATACATGTCAACAATACCTGCGCACACAAACACGTCCTGGCCCCACCGCGTGCCCGAGACGCGCTCGTGCACCTCCCTCCCGGTCTCCATGTCCAGGAGCGCCGCGCATGCCTTGAGCACCAGCGGGTATGTGAAGTTATCCGGCTCCACACCATGCTCCGCCATCCCACGGTAGAGCTGCACCGCGGCCTCGCGAGGCCCCTCCCGCGCGTAGGCCCTGATCAGCACGTTCCACAGGAACACGTTCCGCTTGGGCATTCCGTCGAACAGGCGGCGCGCGTGCCCAACATGGCCGCAGGCAGCATACAGATCAACTAGCTTGGTGAACAAGACCGTGTCAGGGCCGAGGCCCGAGACGAGGAGCCTGCCATGGAGCTGCCTGCCGGCGCGCAGAGAACCAGCGGCGACGCAGGATTGGAGGATGGAGGTGTAGTGGTGGTAGGTATGAGGGGAAGAAGCGAGGTGGGAGTTGGTGCTTGGAGATGGTGGTGATGCTGCAATGGCGGTGGTGGGTGGGAGGGTTGTAGCCCTGCCGAGCGAAGAGGAGAGGAGATGACGGAGACGGCGGCGGTGTCCGGCGGGTGACGGCGCGTTTCTTGATTTTGAAAGGATGGAGGGAAGCATCGTGTGGCCACGGAGGCGGTTAACTGGGCGTCCCTATGTCTCGCTTGTTGCGAGGCAGAGGGAAGCTCTAGCGTCGGGGAGCTCCAGATGGACCGGCCCAGCCGCGCGGGAGGCTACGGCCTCGTTTCCTTGTTTATTTTTTCATGTTTTTTGATTTCGTTCTTTACTTCCATTTATACTTCCAAATATTCTTCCCATCAAAAAATAATAATTCCAAATATTCTAAATAAATACTATATTACAAAATCACTTTACATAAATATTCACAAAAAAATTTAACCAATTTTTTGACAAATATTGAATGTGTATAGAGAAAATGTTCACATGTGTATGAAAAATGTATACAAAAAATATACAGGGCGTGTTTGGTTGCCTGCATGAGGCCCAACCAGGCCCGCCCGGGAAGAATCCGGCCTGTTTGGTTGCCTGCTTTTACTGTTCGGCCCGCATGGAACGAACTTTAAAGCACTCTTGGGTCTGGCTCCTTCGGAACGCCCGAATCGGCAGTTTCTCCAGGGCAGGCCCGATCGGTGCATGTGGGCGTTGGCGGCTGCAATCGCGCAGTCACGCTCGAGAAGCCGCATTGCTTCCCGAAGCGTCGGCAATTATTAGCCTCACCGCCCCCTCTCCCCACTCTCCCAACTCTCACCGGCGGCGGTGGATCGAAGAAGAGCAAGAAAACCACCAGACTCCATCACCGGCAAACGGATCATCACCTAGCCAGCGGCAATGGCAGTAAGCACTTCTCTGTTTGTCATGCACTACTTTTTCGTGTTTGATCCTGCGGTAGATTCATCCACGGTGGAGAGGGGAATGGGGAATAGAGGTAGATAAGCATGGCGGTTCATAGTAGTTCATACTAGTTCATACGAGTACATAGGAGTTCATAGTAGTTCATGAAAGATCGGAATAGAGGTAGATGTGGTTGGAGTAGAAGAGGGATTGGGGGATTGGGGATACACACTGGCTAACCGCGACCGTCGTCACCGGCGTGGGGAGTGGCGGGTCGAGTGGCTGGCCTTCATCTTCTTCTTCATCGCCGTGCGGGGCGGTGGGTCGTCGTCATCGTCCTCGGCGGAGTCGGGGTCGATCTGCCAGGTACAACGGCCTGGCTCCGGCGCCTCACTGGCATCTGCACCGGTTCTTCCTCCTCCTCCTTAGGCTCCCCACCGATGACCACCGGCGGCACGATTGCCCTCTCCGAGTACACTGCGGCACGACGGTCATTAGGAGCCCAGTAGCTCTTGTACTTGGACCACTTCTTCATCTGTTTAGCATCGTCGGAGATGGCCTAATTCATGGCCCAGCGAATGATGTTGACTGCCATCGTGCCCTTCGCTGCGCCAGGAATCACCGTCTTTGGCTCTTGTGTAGTGGCTCTCATGGGCACTGCATCAGATTCTTTCTGCATCTCAGCCATGGAGCCGAAGTTCAAGCACACCTTCATGGTGTTCTCGACGTTGGTGCGGTCACCAGCCGACCACCCGAGGAAGAAGGCCCTCCAGCCAATCCCCCACGGGAAGGGGTTGGCGTTAGAGCTGGATCTGGAGCTCATGGCGATGGAGAGGAGGAAGATTGATAGTGAGAGAAGAGAGGGGTGGGTAAATAGTGGTGGGAAGGGTGAGTAAATATAGGCGTGATGGAGAGGAGAAAGAGTGACAGTCATGCCGTTTTAACTACATGCTCTTCAATAAGCCATGAACTCTGTGTTGTGCCTGACTCCATGAATTGTGTGCAGATCGAGGAGAGCCGTGAGATGGGCACCGAGGTGCTCCCGGCCGTTGACAACAAGGGCAAGCAACCCCTTCATCCAATGCCCGAGGAGGTTGTGTTGTTGCCTACCACCGACGAAGACCCGAAGACGTCTGAGGTTGGCGACGATGATGCATGGAGGAGCTCCCCAGCAACAAGCGCCGCAACTACGACCACTACCATGAGGAGGATGACCCAACTCACTTCTGCAAGGTCATCCTTGCACCGAAACTTGAGTGCATCCCCATGCCCCTGGACTTCATCAAGCACTTTGTCGCGGTCCGACGGAGTTCAAGCTCGGGAACAACACTGGCTGCTCCTGGAAGGTGACGGTGAAGCTGACAAACGGCAGGGTGACCCTGGATCAGGTTGGGCCACCTAGGCAGTTGTTCATCAGATCAAGATCGGCTACATGGTGATGTTCAAGCTCCTCACTCCCGACACCCTTAAGGTCATCATCTTCGACGAGGATGGCATTG
The DNA here is from genome assembly GCF_018294505.1 of Triticum aestivum. NCBI lineage: Eukaryota > Viridiplantae > Streptophyta > Magnoliopsida > Poales > Poaceae > Triticum > Triticum aestivum. The sequence goes on along the minus strand of NC_057813.1, from coordinate 441,389,180 downwards.
AGGTCGTCAATAAGTGCGGGAAGCACGACGAAGCCTTCGCCACCAAGGAGTACGGCCACGGCACCTCCTTTCTAATTACTATCAAGTCGGCTTTGAACTGTTATGAAGTGTGGTACTGCTTATCTGAAATATGTTGTTAAGTAGTTGATCCTTTGTTTATACTCTGCTCTGCTTATGATGTGTGCTACATGGTTGTGCCGAAGTATACTGGTAACCTCACCAACTAGCCAAAGAGGTTACCACACACCAGGTGTTGCATACAACCAAACACCATGCCTTGGGTTTGTCCACTAACATGCAGACAACCAAACACCAGGCAGTGTGGTTCAGGCCATGCAGCTAAGAGGGCATGCAAGCAACCAATTAACTTGCAGATGGTGCATTTGAGGCTGCATTTGCATAGCCAGGCTGAGTTGAGCAGGCTATGCAATCCAGCTACTGTAGCCTACGGCAACCAAACACGCCCACAATGTGCATGAAAATTTTTGATCGTGTATTTAAAAATGTTAATCAAGCATTTCAATAAAATATTAAAAAGTATTTAAAAAATGTTAATCAACCATTGAAAATTTTTAAATGTGTATATAATAAATGTTGCCCATCTGTTCAAAAATAATAAACTTATATTGTATTAAAAATGTTACTTTTATTCATACAATGTTAATCTAGCATTTGAAAATATTAAATATATATAGAAAAAATGTTGACCATGTGTTCCAAAAATGTTAATCAAGAATATTAAAAATGATAAATGTGTATAGAAAAAATGTTGACCATGTATTAAAAATGTTAATATTAATTTTTTTTAAAAGTTAAATATGTATAGGAAAAATGTTGAAAATGTATTAAAAATGTTAATTAAGCATTTGAAAATGTTTAAAATATGTATATAAAAAATGCAGACCGAGTATCAAAATATTGTGATCTTGTATTTGAGATATTGTAATCAAGCATTTGGATTTTTTAAAGGGTCTAAAAAATGTTGACCGTGTATTAAAAAAATATTCCACTTGTATTTGAAATTTTTTAAATGTGTATGAAGAAAATGTAGAATGGAAACCAACAGAAAGAAGGAAAAATCAAAAGATAATGGAAATCAAAAAATGGAACCAAATAAAAAAGAATATGAAAATAAAACGAAAAAACAAGTGCAAAAAGAATTGAAAAACTGTAAATACAATAAAGAAACAAAAAAATGGAACCAAGAAACAGAAAATGTTGATCATGTATTAAAAAATGTTAAACTTGTATTTGAAAGGTGTTAAACATGTATTAGAAATATGTGTTAGATGGATACCCAAAAAGTACAATGTGTATGGAAAAAAGTAAACATAAATAAATAACTTCTCAAAAATATTAATCAAGTTTTTCAAATATGTTAATCGTGCGTATAGAAAATATTTCTGATGTATAAGAAAAATGTTGAGAGTGCATTAAAGAAAGTTAACACGTGTTGATCGAAAAATAAACCAATGAAAATTCACAAAAAGAACAAAGAAAAATAAAGAAAACAAAATAATAAAATGCCGAAAAAACAATGCAAAAAATGAAACCGACAAAACCAAGAAAGAAACAAAGAACAAAAAAGAAAACGATGAAAACCATGAGAAAAACAAAGAAATGAACAAAGAAAAGCAAAAAATCAATGAAAACCAAGAAAGAAACAAATAAAAACAAAGATAAACGAAAAACCGATGAGAATCAGCAAAGAAACAAAGAAAACAAATGAAAAAAAGCAAACTAAACCATGAAGAAAATGAAGAAAACTAATGAAAAACAATAAACGGGAAGAAAAACAAATAGAAGAGAAAAAAGGTATCGAACCAGCAAGGCGATCACTCCGAGCGAGCGTCGCATGTCAGCTATCAACAGTGAATGAAGGAAAAATTAATTAGGTCAACCCAGTTTCTGTGCGAGATAAGAAAACCCTTAGCGAGAGATGCTTAAGGCTTGCGTAAAGCAAGATATAGTCCTGGCGAATTAAACTTAATGTTATGGTTGGGTTTTACCTTAATGAAGCTTTGGTAGTTGTGGATGCTTAGGAGAATTCTAATCATAAGAACATGTGATGCAAGTACGAAAAGTATGTTAGCTTAATCATCTCCCTCATTAGTATGATAAGTATCATTGTCATGCCATATTCAATTACCTAGGGACAAACATTTTCTCATTGTTCTTCAAAAGCCTTTACTTTATTATTTTTCATTAAAACAAAAATTAGCTCTTTATTATCTTGCAAAGCTATCTTTTTTATTCTCCCAAAGACGTTAGTGTGTGTAGAGATGTATCCGTGATCGATAGAAGTTGACAGAATAGTAATTCTACCTTTAGCTCCTCGTTGGGTTCGACACTCTTATTTATCCAAAAGATTACAATTGATCCCTATACTTGTGGGTTATCAAGTCCTTTTCTGGCACCATTGCCGGGGAGCAATAGCATGGGTTGAATATTCTCATGTGCTTATTTCCTTTATCTCTAAGTAGATTTTATTTTTGGTTATAAATTTTCTCTATCTTTAATTATGCGTATGGAACATGAAACACCAAAAGAATTAGCTATACTTATTGATAACCCACAAGTATAGGGGATCGTAACAATTTTCGAGGGTAGAGTATTCAATCCAAATTTATTGATTCGACACAAGGGGAGCCAAAGAATATTCTCAAGCATTAGCATTTGAGTTGTCAATTCAACCACACCTGGATAACTTAGTATCTGCAGCAAAGTATTTAGTAGCAAAGTAGTATGGAGGTAACGGTAATAGTAGCAAAAGTAATAGTAGCAGATTTGTAGTAATTGTAACCGTAGCAATGGTAATGTAAATAAGCAAAACACAATATGTGAAAATCTCGTAGGCATTGGATCAGTGATGGATAATTATATCGGATACGGTTCATCATGTAACAATTATAACATAGGGTGACACAGAACTAGCTCCAGTTCATCAATGTAATGTAGGCATGTATTTCGAATATAGTCATACGTGCTTATGGAAAAAAACTTGTATGACATCTTTTGTCCTACCCTCCCGTGGCAGCGGGGTCCTAATGGAAACTAAGAGATATTAAGGCATCCTTTTAATAGAGTACCGGACCAAAGCATTAACACATAGTGAATACATGAACTCCTCAAACTACGGTCATCACCGAGAAGTATCTCGACTATTGTCACTTCGGGGTTGTCGGATCATAACACATAATAGGTGACTATAGACTTGCAAGATAGGATCAAGAACTCACATATATTCATGAAAACATAATAGGTTTAGATCTGAAATCATGGCACTTGGGCCCTAGTGACAAGCATTAAGCATAGCAAAGTCACATCAACATCAATCTCAGAACATAGTGGATACTAGGGATCAAACGCTAACAAAACTAACTTGATTACATGATAAATCTCATCCAGCCCATCACCGTCCAGCAAGCCTATGATGGAATTACTCATGCATGGCAGTGAGCATCATGAAATTGGTGATGGAGCATGGTTGATGATGACGACGACGACGAATCCCCCTCTCCGGAGCCCCGAACGGACTCCAGATCAGCCCTCCCGAGAGATATTAGGGCTTGGCGGCGGCTTCGTATCGTAAAACGTGATGAAACCTTCTCTCTGATTTTTTCTCCGCGAAAGCAAATATATGGAGTTGGAGTTGAGGTCGGTGGACGTCCAGGGGGCCCACGAGGTAGGGGGCGTGCCCTAGGGGAGGGGGTGCACCCCCCACCCTCGTGGACAGGGTGTGGGCCCCCTGATGTTGATTCTTTCGCCAGTATTTTTTATTAATTCTGAAAAGTTGCTCCGTGGATTTTTAGATCATTCCGAGAACTTTTATTTCTGCACAAAAATAACACCATGGCAGTTCTGCTGAAAACAGCGTCAGTCCGAGTTAGTTCCATTCAAATCATGCAAGTTAGAGTCCAAAACAAGGGCAAAAGTGTTTGGGAAAGTAGATACGATGGAGATGGGATCCTCCTAAAACCCTTGATGTTGGTTATGTGTGGAACATTGAATATTTCTTTTATAACCCCGATAAATCCCCGTTCAACATGACAATGGGACACACTTTGGATCAACATGAATACTTTAGGGATTATTGCTTGTCTCAAAAAGGAAAACACTTATGGGATCAAATAAAAATGCTATATTGGTATGCTTGGAATTTATGCTCTATATATGATTATACTTGTTATTCCAAGATGGAGGCTCCACACCTTCCCTTCCAATGTGAAATGATAATGAAACATTGGCTTCTTATGCTAGTGGTGTATATGATTACTATGATGTGGAGCAGATAGATGAATTTGTTGCTTTCAAGGGTTCTTATGAAATGGCGTTTTTGTTTGGAAAGTATGATGATGATCTTCACAAATATAGAAATTTTGCCATACTTAAGTATTTCTCTATGATTCTAATGCTTATGTTAATGATTATAATAAGAAAGTCTCCGCTATCCAAGAAGAGATTAATATCTTGCAGGAATGTATGAAAGAAGAAATCGACGGAACTATGAGCTCATTAGATGAAAAGGATGAGGAGGAGCACGAAGAAGAAAAGGAGAAAGAGCGGATTAGCTACCCGTACCCACCTTCTAATGAGAGTAACTCTTTAACTTATACACTGTTTAATTTTAATGCAATGTTGATGATTGCTATGATCCCTTGGATTCGTATGAATTATCCTTGTTGATGAACTTGATGCTTGCTATGCTTACGGCCATGATGCCACTATGAATGATGCTTATGGAGATGAAATTGCAGTAGTTTCCTTATATTAAGAATGAAATTGTTTCTATTGCACCCCACACATGATAGTCCTATTATATTTTTGAATTCTTCGAGCTACACTATATCAGAAAAATTTGCTCTTATTGAGAATTATATTGATGGGCTGCGTTTTACCATTGCACATCATTCTAATCGATATAATATGCATGTGCTTGCTGCTCCTAATTGCAATTATTATGGGAGAGGAACCTCATCTCCATCTCTCTATGTTTCTAGTGCGATAAAAGTGAAAGAAATTACCTACGCTATGTATTGGCCTTTACTATGCGTGAATGAATTGTTCTTCTCTTATGACATGCCAATGCATTGGAAGAGAGTTAGACTTCATTGTTACATGATATATGTTACTTTGTGCTCACTACTAAATTATAAAATCATTATTAATTAAAATTGGCTTTAATATTCCATGGGATCCTGGTGGATCAATTACTTGAGCACTTTAGGCGTAGCTTAATGGTTTTCAGAAAGCGCTGCCTATGAGACAACCCAGAAGTTTTAGAGATTCATTTTCTTCTGTTGTGTGCTTATAAAAAATTTCAAAAGCAAAAAATAAAGAAGGGGTACTAAAACTTTTTTAAAAAGATAAGTGATTGGGAAGTTATGCATTGAAGAAGTGAGGGTCAACCTTGAACACTTGAGTTCATGCTCATGGAAATAATGTAGAAATTTTCTTGGAAGTTTCTCACAAAAATAATTATCCCCTTGTACAAATACACTTTATTGTAAAAATAATGTGTTGAGATATTTTTTAGGATGTTTACATTACAAGTTTGATATGTGTTGTGCAGAAACAGAAACTTTTGCTAAAGTGTTTGAATTTTCATATTTTACCGGACCTTGATAATTTTCTGAAATTTTTACACAATACTCTCATATAAGTTCCCCGGTATTTCCTTATATTTCAGAATTTTTTGAGTTGTATAAGTATACGCACCATCTGCATCTTTACAGACTGTCATGTTTTCATAGATTGTTGTTCTAGTCTCTTTAAGTGCTTATGTTTGCAATTTCGTTGAAGCCACATTGTTGTGGGAGTGTTAGAACTATGTTATCATACACTAGGTAATGTTTGATCATAATTTTACAACATTTTTACAGCAGGACATGATGGAATTTGATGTTATTTGTACTAACCCCTCTAATAAAAGTTCGATTGAGTTTTGTGCAGATGAAGTGTTTGAAAACCAAGGAGACATCGATATGAAGGGAATAAGGAGGATCAAGAGTTCAAGCTTGGGGATACCCAAGGCACCCCTAGTAAATATCCAAGGAGGCTCAAGAATCTAAGCTTGGGGATGCCCTAGAAGGCATCTCTCTTTCTTCCTCGACAATTATCGATATGTCTCGGGTTTTATTTTGTTTACATGATATGCATAAATTTTTGGAGCATCATGTGCTTTTCTTTTTGTTTACTTATGCACGATCCATGTATGAGCTAGCCCTTGGTTGATTTATAGAATGCTCTTTATACTTCACTTATATCTTTTGATTACGGCTTTATAGAATGCTTCATGTTCTTCACATATATCTATTGAAGTTTGGATGCTCGTTTCTCTACATTTGAAGTACTATTATTTGTAGAATTCTCTTTTGCTTCACTTATATTTGTTAGAGCTTGGCCTAGTATTTTGCAGAAAAGATAAGAACTCTCTTGCTTCACATATATCTTTTTGAAGAGTTGAATAGAAATTGGTTATTTGCATGGTTAGTCGTAGGTATGTATGGGTGGTATATATAAAAAAATACAAGGACTTGTAGATCATTGAATATGATGCGCGTGATTACTTGCAATAGTTTTGCGATATTGAGATGATAATACGTGGGTGTATTAGTGAACGCTTTTTGTTTAGTAAGAATATTGGTGTTAAGGTTTGTGACTCTCTATTCATGAAAGTGTTAGTCTTTGGCATAGTGAGGAAGTTGGAGCATGACTTATCCTTTATTAATAGCCTTTGTGTTGTTTGGACCGGGGGCACGTGATGGTTAACTCTTCCCGACCTCCCCTAGGGGAATGCGAGTTGTGCTCTGCTTCGAGGGCTAATAGGCTTTTGCAATAAGTATTTGAGTTCTTTATGACTAATGTGAGTTTTTGGACTATAAGCACTTCCACCTATCCATATTTTGCTAGCCTCTCCGGAACCATGCATTACCCAATCCCACCTCAAGACATGGTGCAAACTTCGTCGGTGCATCCAAATCCCGTGAAATGATACCCTCTTTCACACATAACCCTCATTATATCCTTCATCAAGACAATCATCATACCTACCTATTATGGCATTTCCAAATCCATTTTCGAGATATATTGCCATGCGACTTCCATTGTTACTATTCACAAGACTTGAGCACTCATTGTCATATTGTTTTGCATGAATGTATAGAGCTGACACGACATTTTTTTGGCAAAGCCACCATTCATCATTGTTATACATCTTACACTAGATCATTGTACATCCTAGTAAACTGCTAGATGCATTCATATGTAGAGTTGTAAGTAAATAGAAGTGCGATGATCATCATTATTAGAGTGTGTCTCTACTAGCGAGGATATGAATTGGAGGAAACTTATGATTCCCTGAAGAAGAGGTCCATGAGGCATTTCAAGAAAAAAGAGGCCAAAATAGCCAATAAAACAAGAAAAAAAAGAGAAAACAAAAAAAGATAAAAAAGAGGGAGGGGGCACACTACTATCTTTTTTCACACTTGTACTTCAAAGTACCACCACGTATTTCATATAGAGAGTCTCTATGATTTTCACTTTCATATACTAGTGGGATTTTTTACATTTTTAGAACTTGACTTGCATATTCCGATGACGACTCCCTCAAACGCTTGAGGTTATCATGAGCAATTAAGTTGGATGCACGCCCATTTAGTGTCTTACAAAGAGCTTTCATACACTTGTAGCTGTAGTGCATCTGTTGCATGGCAATCCCTACTCCTCACATTGACACTGATTGTAAGGCCTCTCCACTGCCTAACGGTCAGCCTTGTTGATGCTAGACTATCCTATATATTTTTGTCTTCCCTTATTAACCCTCATCATTATTCTTTTTTCCATCCAAAGGCTAAGCCCTTGGCTCACGCTCAAGTATTGCGTGAGAGTTGAAAAAGCTGAAGTGAGAAAAAAGTATGATTTGATCGCTTAGTTTGGCACCGGAATGTTCATGATAGATATCTTTATGTTAGGAAGAGTGAGCCGTGCCATGCTTACAATGATTAAGTGGGTAGGGATAATGTTCTTTAGCATTTTTTGATTTTGAAAGGCAATGATTGTTTGCTAACAAGCTTATGTATTATTGTTTTGATATCAAATTGATAGACTATTGCCTTGAGTCACTCGTATCCCAATATTCATACCGCAATTTAATTATTTGATCAACTTTTTGCTAGGTAGCATTCCACATCAATAATTATTTTTTTATCATTTACCTACTCGAGGACGAGCAAGAATTAAGCTTGGGGATGCTGATACGTTTTCAGCATATCTATATTTTTTGGTTGTTTCATGCTATTATGATACAACTTTTACATATTTTTTGGAAACAATTCATATTATTTCTATTTGGACTAACCTATTAACCCAGTGCCAAAGGCTAGTTCCTATTTACTATCATTTTTGGGTTTTTAGGTGAAGCTTCACGGAGCCGAAATGACCTGAAAATTTACGTGGATTTTTTGTGGAATATATCTGAATTTTTGGCGCAAGAATCAATTCAGGAGTAGGCCCATGTGCTCCACAAGCCAGGGGCGCCACTACACCCCCAGGGAGCGCTGGGAAGGCTTGTGGCCACCCCGTAAGTCTATTGGAGTTGTCCATCTGCCGCAAGGAAGCTAATGCCGAGAAAAAAATCATTTCAAAATTCAGCTCGTTCAGAGTTACAGATCTCCAGGTATTGAAAAAACGGGTGCTCGTCCGCAGAAACAGTTCCAAAAATCCTAGCGAAAACTAAGAGAAACACACAAACACACACACACACACACACACACACACACACACAGAGAGAGAGAGAGAGAGAGAGAGAGAGAGGAGGTCCAAACTCAGAGGGGCTCCCGACTCCTAAGAGCCATGGCAGCCAAGGAATAGAGGAGAGCCCTTCTCCCATCTAGGGGGAAGGCCAAGCAATAAGAAGGAGGATGGCTCTCTGCCCCTCTCTCTCGGTGGCGCCGGAGTGCCCTCGGGAGAACCATTGTGACGGTGATCTACTCCAATAACTTCCCTATTGTCATCGCCAACTTTCTCCCTCTTTGTGCAGCAGTGTATGCTCTCACCCCATTGTAATCTCTAGTTGACCATGGTGTTCTGTGCTATATATTATTATCCGATGATGTGTTGCACCTCTATGATTTTTTAGTAGATTCCTTTTATCCCTCTAGGTCAGTATGGTATGGTTCATATGAGTTATATTTTATTATGGTGCCCTCTGTGTCGCACAAGTGTGTGGGATTCCCGTTGTAGAGTGTTGCAACATGTTCATGATTCGCTTATAGTGGGTTGCGGGAGCGACAAAAACTTAAACCTGAGTTGATGAGTTGTTGCATATGAAATTAAAGGGGACTTTTTACTTAATGCTATGGTTGGATTTTACCTCAATGAATCTTCGGTATTTGTGAATGCTTACTAAAGTTCCAATCATAAAACATGTGATCCAAGTACGAAAAGTACATTATCTTAAACCTCTCCCTCATTAGTATGATAAGTATCACTATCGTGCCATGTTCAATTACCTAGGGACAAACCTTTTCTCACTGTTCTTCAAAAGCCTTCACTTTATTGTTCTTTTTATTAAAACAAAATTAACTCTTTATTATCTTGCAAAGCTATCTTTTTATTCTCATAAAGTAGTTTTTGTTTTTTGTTCTAGATAAAGCTATCTTGGTAGTTGTATCGGTGGTCGATAGAACTTGAGAGAATATTAATTCTACCTTTAGCTCCTTATTGGGCACTTATTTATCGAAAAGGCTACAACTAATCTCCTATACTTGTGGGTTATCGCCACCCAACCACATGCTCGAAACGTCCACACACATTTCAAACTTAATTAAGTTGAACAAACCAGGCAAATTTGATGCAAACCGGATGACTTTCATGCAAACCAAACCTAATTCATGTGAAGTTTGACATATTACAACTAAATGGGACATGTTCAACTAAAATTTTAAAAAACCTAGAAAACACTAACGAGGTACTGGATGGTAACCTCGTATGCATGCCTACCCTGACTGGTGGCACCTTTGTCGCCGCTGCCGTGGGAGTCATCATCGTTGTAATGTGCTCCAGAAAGTTTGTAAAGGTTCAATGGTCACCTTTAAGATCAACTCTAAGTGATTTGAGGCTCATACGTTGGGGGTGACCCAAAGGAAGATTTGAGTATTGCCTTTGGCACGTCTCCAATGGATATTAGCAATCCCTCAAAGAGTATGAACTTCAAGATACATCCTCGTCTCCAACTCACTTGTGGTTCATCCCTTCCATGCCTTTTACTCTTGTTTGTTTCTTTGTTTGTATGCTTGATTCTAGCTTACCTTGTTGCTTGCTTGCTTGCTATATAGGTTGGTATCATCTAGTTGCATATCTAGATAATCTATTTCGCATCTTCCCTAATATTAACAATTAAGTTAAAATTTGTAGTCGCCTATTCATGCCCTCTCCTCTAGTCCACCTATTTGATCCTGCCATATTCTCTTCAATTGACTGATCGGTGCATTGTGTCGACCACCTTGAGAGGCTACCACATGTGTTGGGGTCCCCATGTTGTTCTCTCCCCTTCCCATTATGTTTATCGTCCCGAGCCATCTCGTCCAATCGTTTCTTCTCGAGCGATTCTCTCGCCCCTTCTCTTTCTCTCTGTAAGTCATGGCCGCTATCTCCTTCCACTCGCATGCTCGCTATCTTCTCCATGACCGGTTGTTACCCGCACCCGCAACCCAAGGTGAGCTACATGTATCAGCCACCCCTGCAATGCGCTAGTACTGCAAGACCGATGTGAGGGTTGACTGTCGTGCATCACTGGTCTACTGCATGGTGACCGCTCGGGGCTAGAAGCCCGATGATGGTCGCTGCTTCTACCAGCTGTGCCAAAGCCACAATGTCGGTGTTGTAGAAACATTGTCGAGGCTGCAGTGGGGATTTGCCGCATCGCCTTTGTTGTTGAGGCGTTGATGATGCAGGTCGCTGGTTGCAACGCCGCCCATGTTTCGGAAATGTCATCGGTGTTGTGGACCGGCGATGTTGGCAGTCGCTGGGAAGGGGGTGGGGGGAACTTGCAACGTCTCCCATGTTTCGAGGTGGGGGGCACTTTCAACGTCTCCCATGTTTCGGAAACATCGTCGTGATGTGCGAGGATTGGGGGGGGTGTTCCAACATCACCCATGTTTCGAGAACATCATCGGTGTTGCAGAACGATGATGTTGGAGGTCGTTGTGATGCACGCGAGGAGGGGGGGGTGCTTGCAACATGGCCCATGTTTCGAAAAACATGGGTGTTGCGGACCGATGATTTTGATGGTCAAGTGAGGTACATTGTGGGACATTCGATTGGGGTTGATCCGACAGTGGGGAAGGCGGCTGATAGATTGATTTTTTTTTGAAAAACACCCGACCATATATTAAAATTAAAACGTCATTACAATCGTTTATAACAGCAGGCGCCACACAGGGCGGAAAATTATTAAAAAGAAAACCATCACATCTATTATCGAAACTAAATTTAGCAATCTCATGCGCTACTGAATTGGCCCTTCTATTTATTTTTGACAACTTGAAGTTTCCTAGAAGCCTCATGATGTTAAGTGCTTCCTTCTTGAGGTCTATGAGCGAGGATCTGTCACAACTTTCATTTGCTAGGAAAGAATCCATGAATGCACAATCAGTTTCCAAAATAATAGTCATGTTAAGAGAAATACCGATATAAAGCCCAGCTAGGTATACTCGAAGCTCCTCTTCATCCACACCAGAGCATAACCCAATGAAGTCCCAAGATGAGACCATGATGTCACCCGTATAGCTTATGGCCACCACGCTGATACGTCTCCAACGTATCTATAATTTTTGATTGTTCCATGCTATTATATTACCCCTTTTGGATGTTTATGGGCTTTATTTTACATATTTATATCATTATTGGGACTAACCTACTAACCAGAGGCCCAACCTGTATTGCTGTTTTTTTGCCTATTTCAGTATTTCGAAGAAAAGGAATATCAAACGAAGTCCAAACGGAATGAAACCTTCGGGAGCGTGATTTTTGGAACGAACGTGATCCGGAGAACTTGGAGTCCAAGTCAAGAAGCAATCGAGGCGGCCAGGAGATAGGAGGGCGTGCCCACCCCTCCTGGGCGCCCCCTGTCTCTTGGTCCCCACGAGCGGCCACCGACGTACTTCTTCCTCCTATATATACCTACGTACCTCGAAAACATCCAGGGAGCCAACGAAAAACAATTTCCACTGCCGTAACCTTCTGTATCCGCGAGATCCCATCTTGGAGCCTTTGTCGGTGCTCCGTCGGAGGGGGAATCGACCATGGAGGGCTTCTACATCAACACCATAGCCCCTCCGATGAGTGTGAGTAGTTTACCACAGACCTTCGAGTCCATAGTTATTAGCTAGATGGCTTCTTCTCTCTTTTTGGATCTCAATACAATGTTCTCCCCCTCTCTTGTGGAGATCTATTCGATGTAAACTCTTTTTGCGGTGTGTTTGTCGAGATCCGATGAATTGTGGGTTTATGATCAAGTTTATCTATGAGAAATATTTGAATATTTTCTGAATTCTTTTATGTATGATTGAGTTATTTTTTCAAGTCTCTTCGAATTATCAGTTTGGTTTGGCCTACTAGATTGATCTTTCTTGCCATGGGATAAGTGCTTAGCTTTGGGTTCAATCCTGCGGTGTCCTTACCCAGTGACAGAAAGGGTTGCAAGGCACGTATTGTATTGTTGCCATCGAGGATAAAAAGACGGGGTTTATATCATATTGCTTGAGTTTATCCCTCTACATCATTTCATCTTTCTTAATGCGTTACTTTGTTCTTATGAACTTAATACTCTAGATGCATGCTGGATAGCGGTCGATGTGTGGAGTAATAGTAGTAGATGCAGGCAGGAGTCGGTCTACTTGTCGCGGACGTGATGCCTATATACATGATCATGCCTAGATAATCTCATAATTATTCGCTTTTCTATCAATTGCTCGACATTAATTTGTTCACCCACCGTAATACTTATGCTATCTTGAGAGAAGTCACTAGTGAAACCTATGGCCCCCGGGTCTATCTTTTATCATATAAGCTTTCAATCTACTTTTATTTGCATCTTTACTTTTTGCATCTATATAATAAAATACCAAAAATATATTTATCTTATCATATTATCTCTATCAGATCTCACTTTTGTTGGGGAACGTAGCAGAAATTCAAAATTTTCCTACGTGTCACCAAGATCTATCTATGGAGAGACTAGCAACGAGGGGAAGGAGAGTGCATCTACATACCCTTGTAGATCGCTAAGCGGAAGCGTTCAAGTGAACGGGGTTGATGGAGTCGTACTCGTCGTGATTCAAATCACCGATGATCTAGTGCCGAACGGACAGCACCTCCGCGTTCAACACACGTACAGCTCGACGATGTCTCCCACGCCTTGATCCAGCAAGGAGAGAGGGAGAGGTTGAGGAAGACTCCATCCAGCAGCAGCACAATGGCGTGGTGGTGATGGAGGAGCGTGGCAATCCTGCAGGGCTTCGCCAAGCACCTACGGGAGAGGAGGAGGTGTCACGGGAGGGAGGGAGGCGCCAAGGGCTCAGGTCTGGATGCCCTCCCTCCCCTCCACTATATATAGGGGCAGGGGAGAGGGGGGAGGCGCAGCCTTGCCCCTTCCTCCAAGAAAGGGGTGCGGCCAAGAGGGGGGGAGGAGTCCATCCTCCCCAAGGCACCTCGGAGGTGCCTTCCCCCTTGAGGACTCTTCCCTCTAGGGTTCCCTAGGCGCATGGGCCTCTTGGGGCTGGTGCCCTTGGCCCATGTAGGCCAAGGCGCATCCCCTACAGCCCATGTGGCCCCCAGGGCAGGTGGCCCCACCCGGTGGGCCCCCGGGACCCTTCCGGTGGTCCCGGTACAATACCGATGACCCCAAAACTTGTCCCGATGGCCGAAACAGGACTTCCTATATATAAATCTTTACCTCCGGACCATTCCGGAACTCCTCGTGACGTCCGGGATCTCATCCGGGACTCCGAACAACATTTGGTAACCACATACAAACTTCCTTTATAACCCTAGCGTCATCGAACCTTAAGTGTGTAGACCCTACGGGTTCGGGAGACATGCAGACATGACCGAGATGTTCTCCGGTCAATAACCAACAGCGGGATCTGGATACCCATGTTGGCTCCCACATGTTCCACGATGATCTCATCGGATGAACCACGATGTCAAGGACTCAATCAATCCCGTATACAATTCCCTTTGTCTAGCGGTATGGTACTTGCCCGAGATTCAATCGTTGGTATACCGATACCTTGTTCAATCTCGTTACCGGCAAGTCTCTTTACTCGTTCCGTAACACATCATCCCGTGATCAACCCCTTGGTCACATTGTGCACATTATGATGATGTCCTACCGAGTGGGCCCAGAGATACCTCTCCGTTTACACGGAGTGACAAAATCCCAATCTCGATTCGTGCCAACCCAACAGACACTTTCAGAGATACCCATAGTGTACCTTTATAGCCACCCAGTTACGTTGTGACGTTTGGCACACCCAAAGCACTCCTACGGTATCCGGGAGTTGCACAATCTCATGGTCTAAGGAAATGATACTTGACATTAGAAAAGCTTTAGCATACGAACTACATGATCTTGTGCTAGGCTTAGGATTGGGTCTTGTCCATCACATCATTCTCCTAATGATGTGATCCCGTTATCAACGACATCCAATGTCCATGGTCAGGAAACCGTAACCATCTATTGATTAACGAGCTAGTCAACTAGAGGCTTACTAGGGACATGGTGTTGTCTATGTATCCACACATGTATCTGAGTTTCCTATCAATACAATTCTAGCATGGATAATAAACGATTATCATGAACAAGGAAATATAATAATAATCAATTTATTATTGCCTCTAGGGCATATTTCCAACAGTCTCCCACTTGCACTAGAGTCAATAATCTAGTTCACATCGATATGTGATTAACACTCAAGGTCACATCCCTATGTGACTAACACCCAAAGAGTTTACTAGAGTCAATAATCTAGTTCACATTTACCATGTGATTAACACTCGATGAGTTCTGGGTTTGATCATGTTATGCTTGTGAGAGAGGTTATAGTCAACGGGTCTGAACCTTTCAGATCCGTGTGTGCTTTACAAATCTCTATGTCATCTCCTAGATGCAGCTACCACGTTCTATTTGGAGCTATTCCAAATAACTGTTCTACTTGGAGCTATTCTAAATTGTTGCTCCATTATACGTATCCGGTATCTCTACTCAGAGCTATCCGGATAGGTGTTAAGCTTGCATCGACGTAACCCTTTACGATGAACTCTTTTACCACCTCCATAATTGAGAAAATTCCTTAGTCCACTAGTTACTAAGGATAACTTTGACCGCTGTCCTGCGATCCATTCTTGGATCACTCTTGTACCCCTTGACTGACTCATGGTAAAGCACACTTCAGGTGCGGTACACAGCATAGCATATTGTAGAGCCTATGTCTTAAGCATAGGGGACGACCTTCGTTCCTTTCTCTCTATTCTGCCATGGTCGAGCTTTAAGTCTTAACTTCATACCTTACAACTCAGGCAAGAACTCCTTCTTTGACCGATCCATCTTGAACACCTTCAAGATCACGTCAAGGCATGTGCTCATTTGAAAGTACTATTAAGCATTTTGATCTATCCTTATAGATCTTGATGCTCAATGTTCAAGTAGCTTAATCCAGGTTTTCCATTGAAAACACTTTCCAAATAACCCTATATGCTTTCCAGAAATTCTACGTCATTTCCGATCATTAATATGTCAACAACATATACTCATCAGAAATTCTATAGTGCTCCCACTCACTTCTTTGGAAATACAAGTTTCTCATAAACTTTGTATACACCCAAAATCTTTGATCATCATCAAAGCATACATTCCAACTCCGAGATGCTCACTCCAGTCCTCAGAAGGATTGCTGGAGCTTTGCATACTTATTAGCATATTTCAGGATAGACAAAACCTTCCGGTTGTATCACATACAACCTTTCCTCAAGAATCGTCGAGGAAACAATGTTTTGACATCCTATCTGCAAGATTTCATAAATAATGCAGTAATTGCTAATATAATTCCAATAGACTCTTAGCATCGCTACGAGTGACAAAGTCTCACCGCACTCAACTCCTTGAACTTGTCGGGAAACTTCTTAACGACAAGTCGAGCTTTCTTCAATGGTGACACTTACCATCATTGTCTGTCTTCCTTTCAAAATCCATCTGTACTCAACAGCCTTACGACCATCAAGTAGTTCTTCCAAAGTCTACACTTTGTTTTCATATATGGATCCTCTCTTGGATTACATGGCCTCGAGCCATTTATCGGAATCTGGGCCCACCATCGCTTCTCCATAGCTCGTAGGTTCATTGTTGTCTAGCAACATGACTTCCAAGACAGGATTACTGTACCACTCTGAAGTAGTACGTATCCTTGTCACCCTACGAGGTTTGGGAGTAACTTGATCTGAAGTTTCATGAACACTATCATAAGCTTCTACTTCAATTGGTGTAGGTGCCACAGGAACAACTTCCTATGCCCTGCTACACACTGGTTGAAGTGATGGTTCAATAACCTCATCAAGTCTCCACCATCCTCCCACTCAACTTTTCGAGAGAAACCTTTCCTCGAAAAAGGACCCGATTCAAGAAACAATCCCTATTGCTTCGGGATCTGAATTAGGAGGTATACCCAACTGTTTTTGGGTGTCCTATGAAGATGCATTTATCCGCTTTGGGTTCGAGCTTATTAGCCTGAAACTTTTTCACATAAGCGTCGCAACCCCAAACTTTTAAGAAACAACAACTTAGGTTTCTCTAAACCATAATTCATACGGTGTCATCTCATCGGAATTACGTGGTGCCCTATTTAAAGTGAATGTGGTTGTCTCTAATGCCTAACCCATGAACGATAGTGGTAATTCGATAAGAGACATCATGGTACGCACCATATCCAATAGGGTGCAACTATGATGTTCGGACACACCATCACATTATGGTGTTCCAGGCGGTATTAATTGCGAAACAATTTCCACAATGTCTTAATTGTGTGCAAAAACTCGTAACTCAGATACTCATCTCTATGATCATATCATAGACATTTTATCCTCTTGTCACAATGATCTTCTACTTCACTCTGAAATTACTTGAACCATTCAATAATTCAGACTTGTGTTTCATCAAGTAAATATTCTCAATATCTACTCGAATCATCTGTGAAGTGAGAACATAACGATATTCACTGCATGCCTCAGCACTCATTGGACTGCACACATCAAAATGTGTTGCTTCCAACAAGTTGCTATCTTGTTCCATTTTACTGAAACCGAGGCTTTTCAGTCATCTTGCCTATGTGGTATGATTTGCATATCTCAAGTGATCCAAAATCAAGTGAGTCCAAACGATCCATCTGCATGGAGTTTCTTCATGCGTATACACCAATAGACATGGTTCGCATGTCTCAAACTTTTCAAAATGAGTGAGTCCAAAGATCCATCAACATGGAGCTTCTTCATGCGTTTTAAACCAATATGACTTACGTGGCAGTGCCACCAGTAAGTGGTACTATCATTACTATCTTTTGGCATGAAAATGTGTATCACTACGATCGAGATTCAATAAACCATTCAGGTTTAATACTAATCTCTTTGGTAGAGGGAGCGTGCGATGCTTGATCATATCAAGCTTGGAAAAACTTCCAACACATATCGTCAGCTCACCTTTAGCTAGTCTCCGTTTATTCCGTAGCCTTTTGTTTCGAGTTACTAACACTTAGCAACCGAACCGGTATCTAATACCCTGGTGCTACTAGGAGTACTAGCAAAGTACACATTAACACAATGTATATGCAATATACTTCTATCCACCTTGCCAGCCTTCTTATCTACCAAGTATCTAGCGTAATTCTGCTCTAGTGGTTGTTCCCCTTATTACAGAAGCACTTAGTCTCGGGTTTGGGTTTTACCTTGGGTTTCTTCACTAGAGCAGTAGCTGATTTGCCGTTTCATGAAGTATCCCTTCATGCCCTTGCCCTTCTTGAAACTAGTGGTTTCACCAACCATCAACAATTGATGCTCCTTCTTGATTTCTACTTTCGCGGTGTCAAACATCGCGAATACCTCAAGGATCATTATATCTATCCCTGATATGTTATAGTTCATCACGAAGCTCTAACAGCTTGGTGGCAATGACTTTGGAGAACCATCACTGTCTTATCTGGAAGATCAACTCCCACTCGATTCAAATGATTGTTGTACTCAGACAATCTGAGCACAAGCTCAACAATTGAGCTTTTCTCCTTAGTTTGCAGGTTAAGAAAGTCATCGGAGGTCTTATACCTCTTGACATGGGCACGAGCCTGAAATCCCAATTTCAGCCCTCAAAACATCTCATATGTTTCGCGATGTTTCAAAAACGTCTTTGGTGCCTCAACTCTAAACCGTTTAACTGAACTATCACGTAGTTATCAAAACATGTATGTCAGATGTTCGCAACAACCACAGACAACGTTCGAGGTTCAGCACACTGAGCGGTGCATTAAGGACATAAGCCTTCTATGAAGCAATGAGGACAATCCTCAGTTTACGGACCTAGTCCGCATAATTGCTACTATCAACTTTCAACTAATTTTTCTCTAGGAACATATCTAAACAGTAGAACTATAGCGTGAGCTACGACATAATTTGCAAAAACCTTTTGACTATGTTCAGGATAATTAAGTTCATCTTATGAACTCCCACTCAGATAGACATCCCTCTAGTCATCTAAGTGATTACATGATCCGAGTCAAACTAGGCCGTGTCCGATCATCACGTGAGACGGACTAGTCATCATCGGTGAACATCTTCCTGTTGATCGTATCTTCTATACGACTCATGTTCGACCTTTCGGTCTCCGTGTTCCGAGGCCATGTCTGTACATGCTAGGCTCGTCAAGTTAACCCTGAGTGTTTCGCGTGTGTAAATCTGTCTTACACCCATTGTATGTGAACGTTAGAATCTAACACCCGATCATCACGTGGTGCTTCGAAACACGAACTGTCGCAACGGTGCACAGTTAGGGGGGAACACTTCTTGAAATTGTTGTAAGGGATCATCTTATTTTCTACCGTCGTTCTAAGCAAATAAGATGTATAAACATGATAAACATCACATGCAATCAAATAGTGACATGATATGGCCATCATCACTTTGCTCCTTTTGATCTCCATCTTCGGGGCTCCATGATCATCATCGTCACCGGCATGACACCATGATCTCCATCATCATGATCTCCATCATCGTGTCTTCATGAAGTTGCCTCGCCAACTATTACTTCTACTACTATGGCTAACGGTTAGCAATAAAGTAAAGTAATTACATGACGTTTAAGTTGACACGCAGGTCACAAATAAATAAAGACAACTCCTATGGCTCCTGCCGGTTGTCATACTCATCGACATGCAAGTCGTGATTCCTATTACAAGAACATGATCAATCTCATACATCACATATATCATTCATCACATCCTTTTTGGCCATATCACATCACATAGCATACCCTGCAAAAACAAGTTAGACGTCCTCTAATTGTTGTTTGCATGTTTTACGTGGCTGCTATGGGTTTCTAGCAAGAACGTTTCTTACCTACGCATGAACCACAACGTGATATGCCAATTGCTATTTACCCTTCATAAGGACCCTTTTCATCGAATCCGATCCGACTAAAGTGGGAGAGACAGACACCCGCCAGCCACCTTATGCAACTAGTGCATGTTTGTCGGTGGAACCGGTCTCACGTAAGCGTACGTGTAAGGTTGGTCCGGGCCGCTTCATCCCACGATGCCGCCGAATCAAGATAAGACTAGTAACGGCAAGCATATTGAACAACATCGACGCCCACAACTACTTTGTGTTCTACTCGTGCAAAGAATCTACGCAATAAACCTAGCTCATGATGCCACTGTTGGGGAACATAGCAGAAATTCAAAATTTTCCTATGTATCACCAAGATCTATCTATGGAGAGACCAGCAACGAGTAGAAAGGAGAGTGCATCTACATACCCTTGTAGATTGCTAAGCGGAAGCGTTCAAGTGAACGGGGTTGATGGAGTCGTACTCGTCGTGATTCAAATCACCGATGATCTAGTGCCGAACGGACAGCACCTCCGCGTTCAACACACGTACAGCTCGACGATGTCTCCCACGCCTTGATCCAGCAAGGAGAGAGGGAGAGGTTGAGGAAGACTCCATCCAGCAGCAGCACAATGGCGTGGTGGTGATGGAGGAGCGTGGCAATCCTGCAGGGCTTCGCCAAGCACCTACGGGAGAGGAGGAGGTGTCACGGGAGGGAGGGAGGCGCCAAGGGCTCAGGTCTAGATGCCCTCCCTCCCCTCCACTATATATAGGGGCAGGGGAGAGGGGGGAGGCGCAGCCTTGCCCCTTCCTCCAAGAAAGGGGTGCGGCCAAGAGGGGGGGAGGAGTCCATCCTCCCCAAGGCACCTCGGAGGTGCCTTCCCCCTTGAGGACTCTTCCCTCTAGGGTTCCCTAGGCGCATGGGCCTCTTGGGGCTGGTGCCCTTGGCCCATGTAGGCCAAGGCGCACCCCCTACAGCCCATGTGGCCCCCAGGGCAGGTGGCCCCACCCGGTGGGCCCCCGGGACCCTTCCGGTGGTCCCGGTACAATACCGATGACCCCGAAACTTGTCCCGATGGCCGAAACAGGACTTCCTATATATAAATCTTTACCTCCGGACCATTCCGGAACTCCTCGTGACGTCCGGGATCTCATCCGGGACTCCGAACAACATTCAATAACCACATACAAACTTCCTTTATAATCCTAGCGTCATCGAACCTTAAGTGTGTAGACCCTACGGGTTCGGGAGACATGCAGACATGACCGAGATGTTCTCCGGTCAATAACCAACAGCGGGATCTGGATACCCATGTTGGCTCCCACATGTTCCACGATGATCTCATCGGATGAACCACGATGTCAAGGACTCAATCAATCCCGTATACAATTCCCTTTGTCTAGCGGTATGGTACTTGCCCGAGATTCGATCGTCGGTATACCGATACCTTGTTCAATCTCGTTACCGGCAAGTCTCTTTACTCGTTCCGTAACACATCATCCCGTGATCAACCCCTTGGTCACATTGTGCACATTATGATGATGTCCTACCGAGTGGGCCCAGAGATACCTCTCCGTTTACACGGAGTGACAAAATCCCAATCTCGATTCGTGCCAACCCAACAGACACTTTCAGAGATACCCGTAGTGTACCTTTATAGCCACCCAGTTACGTTGTGACGTTTGGCACACCCAAAGCACTCCTACGGTATCCGGGAGTTGCACAATCTCATGGTCTAAGGAAATGATACTTGACATTAGAAAAGCTTTAGCATACGAACTACATGATCTTGTGCTAGGCTTAGGATTGGGTCTTGTCCATCACATCATTCTCCTAATGATGTGATCCCGTTATCAACGACATCCAATGTCCATGGTCAGGAAACCGTAACCATCTATTGATTAACGAGCTAGTCAACTAGAGGCTTACTAGGGACATGGTGTTGTCTATGTATCCACACATGTATCTGAGTTTCCTATCAATACAATTCTAGCATGGATAATAAACGATTATCATGAACAAGGAAATATAATAATAATCAATTTATTATTGCCTCTAGGGCATATTTCCAACAACTTTCACAAGTGGCCGTGAAGGGATTGACAACCCCTTTATTGCGTTGGTTGCGAGTTCTTTGTTTGTTTGTGTAGGTGCGTGGGACTTTTGAGGAGCTTCCTACTGGATTGATACCTTGGTTCTCAAAAACTGAGGGAAATACTTACGCTACTATTGCTGCATCACCCTTTCCTCTTCAAGGAAAACCAACGCAAGCTCAAGACGTAGTAAGAAGGATTTCTAGCGCCATTGCCGGGTAGGTCTTCGCTCAAGTCAAGACATACCAAGTATCCATCACAAACTCATCTCCCTCGCATTTACATTATTTGGCATTTGCCTCTCATTTTACTCTCCCCCACTACACCCTTGCTGTTTTATTTGCCCTCTCTTTCCCAATTCTCTCTCTCTTTTTTGCTCGCCTTTTTCCGTTTGCTCGCGTGTTAGATTGTTTACCTTGTCATTATGGCTAGTCCTCCTATCCTTGTTATCACTCCCGAACATGAAATTCTCAATTTTAAACAAAGGGAGGGAGAGAATTAAAAAGATGCTTGACATAGAATTTGCAATGCTCAAAATATATCTACTAGGAAGCTTTCTACTTCCGTTCTCCTTCGCAATTTTTATGTAGGCATTACTCCTTGGAATAGATGCGTTCTTGATACCGTTACCGGAGGGGATTTCTTGAGTAGCCATACGTTTGATGCTTATAATGCTATGTTAGATTTGTTTGGCCCACCACCTCTTTTGGTTAATGGAACTGTTTTAACTTTGGAACATGTTATGCAACAGCTTGAAATTATTGAAAATAAAGTTGCCACTGTTGAGTTGATTGAAAATTTGGATAAAAAGATTCATAATCACATTACCCAATATGGATCTAGGGTTGGAGTTACTTTGAAAAATCTTAAAGAGAAAGAACCTATAGTTAATGAAAAAATAGATCTAGATTCTGCAAGAATCGGTAAACTTGAGGATATCATTACCAGCTTAGGTTCCGCGTTTTCTTCCATGAAAAACACTCCAAAACCCCCTACCAAAACTATCAAGTTTATTTATGTTCCTAAAAATAAGGGTGAATCCTCTAGTAAGGGAGACACAGATCTCAAATCCATAAGTGTTCATCCCAATTGTCTCTCTATCATTAAGGAACCTTTTGCTACAAACGAATTTCTTGAATTTTTGCCTAAAGGTTTAATTATTGCTAAAAAGGCAGAAACCCCTAAATATTATAAGTGCTCTATTGATGAATCAAGTGCCAAAGATGGCACTACTTAGATCTATCTTCGCTTTTATGCCTAGTTAGGGGCGTTAAACGATAGCGCTAGTTGGGAGGCAACCCAATTTTATTTGTGTTTTTTTGTTTTTGTTTTTGTTTAGTAATAAATTTTGCATCTACTTTCTGTTTAGATGTGTTTTTATGTTTTAATTAGTGTTTGTGCCAAGTAGAACCTATAGGATAACCTATGATGATAGTTGATTTGATTCTGCTGAAAAACAGAAACTTTGCACGCACGAATTTAGTTTTGTTAAATCACAGAAACGTGATTTTGCGTTGATTCTTTTTGCTGATGATCAATAAACAAATTTTCAAGGACTTACTATTTTGGTAGGATTTTTAGAGTTCCATAAGTTTGCGTTAGTTACAGATTTCTACAGACTGTTCTGTTTTTGACAGATTATGTTTTTCGTGTGTTATATGCTTATTTTGATGCATCTATGGCTAGTATTAAGTGGTATGAGCCATAGAGAACTTGGAATACAGTAGGTTTAACACCAAAATAAATAAATAATGAGTTCATTACAATACCTTATGTGGTGCTTTTGTTTTCTTTCACTAACGGAGCTTATAAGATTTCCTGTTGAGTTTTGTGTTGTGAAGTTTTCAAGTTTTGGGTAAAGCTTTGATGGACTATGGAATAAGGAGTGGCAAAAGCCTAAGCTTGGGGATGACCTTGGCACCCCAAGATATTCAAGAGTAGTCAAAAGCCTAAGCTTGGGGATGCCCCGGGAAGGCATCCCCTCTTTCGTCTTCGTTCATTGGTAACTTTACTTGGAGCTATATTTTTATTCGCCACATGATATGTGTTTTGCTTGGAGCGTCGTGTATTATATTAGTATTTACTTTTCAGTTTACCACAATCGTCCTTGCTGTACACATCTTTTGGGAGAAGCCTGCTTGATTAGAATTTATTAGAATAAGCTATGTGCTTCACTTATATCTTTTGAGCTTGATAGTTTTTGCTCTAGTACTTCACTTATATCTTTTAGAGCACGGCGGTGGCTTAATTTTGTAGAAATTTCTAGTCTCTCATGCTTCACTTATATTATTTTGAGAGTCTCTTAGAACATCATGGTATTTGCTATGGTTATAAATTGGTCCTAGAATGGTAGGCATCCAAGTTGGGTATACTAAAACTATCATAGGAAGTGAATTGGATGCTATGATCAATTTGATACTTGATAATTGTTTTGAGATATGGAGGTAGTGATATTAAAGTCATGCTAGTTGGGTGATTATGAATTTAAAGAATGCTTGTGTTGAAGTTAGCAAGTCCCGTAGCATGCACGTATGGTTAAAGTTATGTAACAAATTTGAAACATGAAGTGTACCTGGCTTGTGCATCCTTATGAGTGGCGGTCGGGGATGAGCGATGGTCTTTTCCTACCAATCTATCCCTCTAGGAGCATGCACGTAGTGCTTGATTTTTGATGACTTCTAAATTTTTGCAATAAGTATATGAGTTCTTTTGACTAATGTTGAGCCCATGGATTATACACACTTTTACCTTTCCACCATTGCTAGCCTCTTCGGTACCGTGCATTGCCCTTTCTCACCTTGAGAGTTGGTGCAAACTTCGCCGGTGCATCCAAACCCCGTGATATGATACACTCTATCACACATAAACCACCTTATATCTTCCTCAAAACAGCCACCATACCTACCTATTATGGCATTTCCATAGCCATTCCGAGATAT
Organism: Triticum aestivum; assembly: GCF_018294505.1. Classification (NCBI taxonomy): domain Eukaryota; kingdom Viridiplantae; phylum Streptophyta; class Magnoliopsida; order Poales; family Poaceae; genus Triticum; species Triticum aestivum. The sequence continues at coordinate 441,364,502 of NC_057813.1, read as the reverse complement.
ATTGCCATGCAACTTTCCACTGTTCCGTTCATCATCATCATGACATACTTTACTTTTGTCATATTGCCATTGCATGATCATGTAGTTGACATCGTATTTGTGGCAAAGCCACCATGCATAATTTTTCATACATGTCACTCTTGATTCATTGCACCATCCCGGTACACCGCCGGAGGCATTCATATAGAGTCATATCTTGTTCTAGTTTCGAGTTGTAATTCATATGTTGTAATCAATGAAAGTGTGATGATCATCATTATTAGAGCATTGCCCAAAAAAAGGCCAAAGAAAAAAAAAGAAAAAAAGAAGAAAATAAATAAAAGGGGAAATTCTACTATCTCTTTTTCCACACTTGTGCTTCAAAGTAGCATCATGTTCTTCATATAGCGAGTCTCATATTTTGTGCTTCAAAGTAGCACCATGTTTTTCATATAAAGAGTCTCATATATTGTCACTTTCATATACTAGTGGGAATTTTTCATTATAGAACTTGGCTTGTATATTCCTACGATGGACTTCCTCAAATGCCCTAGGTCTTCGTGAGCAAGCAAGTTGGATGCACACCCACTAGTTTTCTTTTGTTGAGCATTCATTTATAGCTCTAGTGCTTGTATATCCCTACTCCTCATGTTGACATAAATTGATGGGCATCTCCATAGCCTGTTAATTATCCTTGTCAATGTGAGACTTTCTCCATTTTTTGTCTTCTCCACACAATCCCCATTATCATATTCTATTCCACCCATAGTGCTATATCCATGGCTCACGCTCATGTATTGCGTGAAGGTTGAAAAAGTTTGAGATTATTTAAGTACAAAACAATTGCTTGGCTTGTCATCGGGGGTGTAGAATTTGGGAACATCTTTATGTGACGAAAATGAAGCATAGCCTAACTATATGATTTTGTAGGGATGAACTTTCTTTAGCCATGTTATTTTGAGAAGACATGATTGCTTTGATTAGTATGCTTGAAGTATTACTATTTCTTTTATCAATATGAACTTTTATTTTGAATCATTTGGATCTGAACATTCATGCAACAATAAATAAAATTACATTGAGAATTATGCTAGGTAGGATTCCACATCAAAAAATCTGTTTTTATCATTTACCTACTCGAGGATGAGCAGGATTTAAGCTTGGGGATGCTTGATACGTCTCCAACGTATCTATAATTTTTGATTGTTCCATGCTATTATATTACCCCTTTTGGATGTTTATGGGCTTTATTTTACATATTTATATCATTTTTGGGACTAACCTACTAACCAGAGGCCCAACCCGTACTGCTGTTTTTTTTGCCTATTTCAGTATTTCGAAGAAAAGGAATATCAAACGGAGTCCAAACGGAGTCCAAACGGAATGAAACCTTCGGGAGGGTGATTTTTGGTACGAACGTGATCCGAAGAACTTGGAGTGCAAGTCAAGAAGCAATCGAGGCGGCCAGGAGATAGGAGGGCGCGCCCACCCCTCCTGGGCGCCCCCTGTCTCCTGGGCCCCACGAGCGGCCACCGACGTACTTCTTCCTCCTATATATATCTACGTACCCCGAAAACATCCAGGGAGCCAACGAAAAATAATTTCCACCACCGTAACCTTCTGTATCCGCGAGATCCCATCTTGGAGCCTTCGTCAGCGCTCCGCCGGAGGGGGAATCGACCATGGAGGGCTTCTACATCAACACCATAGCCCCTCCGATGAGTTGTGAGTAGTTTACCATAGACATTCGGGTCCATAGTTATTAGCTAGATGGCTTCTTCTCTCTTTTTGGATCTCAATACAATGTTCTCCCCCTCTCTTGTGGAGATCTATTCGATGTAAACTCTTTTTGCGGTGTGTTTGTCGAGATCCGATGAATTGTGGGTTTATGATCATGTTTATCTATGAGAAATATTTGAATCTCTTCTGAATTCTTTTATGTATGATTGAGTTATCTTTGCAAGTCTCTTCGAATTATCAGTTTGGTTTGGCCTACTAGATTGATCTTTCTTGCCATGGGAGAAGTGCTTAGCTTTGGGTTCAATCCTGCGGTGTCCTTACCCAGTGACAGAAAGGGTTGCAAGGCATGTATTGTATTGTTGCCATCGAGGATAAAAAGATGGGGTTTATATCATATTGCTTGAGTTTATCCCTCTACATCATTTCATCTTTCTTAATGCGTTACTTTGTTCTTATGAACTTAATACTCTAGATGCATGCTGGATAGCGGTCGATGTGTGGAGTAATAGTAGTAGATGCAGGCAGGAGTCGGTCTACTTGTCGCGGACGTGATGCCTATATACATGATCATGCCTAGATAATCTCATAATTATTAGCTTTTCTATCAATTGCTCGACATTAATTTGTTCACCCACTGTAATACTTATGCTATCTTGAGAGAAGCCACTAGTGAAACCTATGGCCCCCGGGTCTATCTTTTATCATATAAGCTTTCAATCTACTTTTATTTGCATCTTTACTTTTTGCATCTATATTATAAAATACCAAAAATATATTTATCTTATCATATTATCTCTATCAGATCTCACTTTCGCAAGTGGCCGTGAAGGGATTGACAACCCCTTTATTGCGTTGGTTGTGAGTTCTTTGTTTGTTTGTGTAGGTGCGTGGGACTTTTGAGGAGCCTCCTACTGGATTGATGCCTTGGTTCTCAAAAACTAAGGGAAATACTGACGCTACTATTGCTGCATCACCCTTTCCTCTTGAAGGAAAACCAACGCAAGCTCAAGATGTAGCACATGCCAACGCTCGCGGCACTTAAACTCTCCACAAAACTTGCATCGACATTGATCTTGATGTGGCCAAAAGGAGGCGGCTGCCACACCTCTCTGGACCTCACAATAGTATTACTTGCACCAAAACTAGCCACCACCTCTTTTCCTTTGTAATTGGTGATTACCTCATTTGTAGGCTGACACGACGAAAATGTCAACCAGTAACTTTCCAGAATCATGGCGGATCCTATAACAGTTTCTTTTCCTTTCCCAAAAATCAAATAATTCCTTAAGTGCCAAACTCGCCAGAAAAGAAACAAGATGTGCTCCCTTTGCAAACAAATTAACTGGTCTAATAAAATAAGTAACTAGTCAGGCCCAATATAATTGAAAGCCTCTTCCCCTGGCAAATTCCACACTTTCCTCAATGCCAAACGAAGTGCACAAGCCTTTGGGCAAGAAACAAGAGCGTGGAAAGTACTCTCGTCCTCAACCCCGTAGATAGAGCAAGTGCGAATGGTAGCTTGATGATGTAAAACTCTATTAATCGGAACTGCTAAGCTATCAGATGCTGCACGCCATCCAAAAATTCTAATCTTTTATGGGATGTTGGCCTTCCAGATAATATCCCACAATCTTCTTTCTCCGTTAATAGCAGTACTGGATTACCCACCATTCTCTTTCTGATCCTTAAGCTTTAGCACCAGATTGTACGCACTTTTCACTGAAAATAATCCATTCTTTTCAAAATGCCAAGCAATCAAATCACCATCCCCTGAGGATTGAATTCGCAACTTCAATATCTCTTCCGCATCGTGATGATGAAAAAGATGTCTAATGATATTATTGTTCCATTCCCTAGACCCGCTCTTGAATAAATCTGAAACCCATTTTAGTCTTGATCTTTTCTTCTTGCCAGCCAGAAATCCTTGGAAGCCAATTGTCCCTCCAGATATTGATATTCCCTCCATCAATCGCCCTCCAGATGACACCATTTTTAAGGAGTTCCAGACCATGCATAATACATTGCCATGTCACTGAGGTTGACTGAGGAAAAACCGTGTCAAGAAGATGCCCCTGAGGATAATATTTTGCCTTCATTACCTTAGCACATAGCGAGTCCGGGTTAACCAGTACACGCCAAGCTTGTTTTGCCAGGAGAGCTTGATTAAATAACCTCAGGTCACGGAAGCCCATTCCACCCTCACCATTTGGTCGCGTTAATTTATCCCAAGCTAACCAATGGGTTTTCCTCCTATCCTCCTCATCGCCCCCCCAAAAATTTCTTATAATCTGTGATAAATCCCCACAAAGAGAAGCAAGAAATTTAAAAATACCCATCGCATACACCGGGAGAGCCTGAATTACCGACTTAATAAGGTCTTCTTTCACCCCGCTTGAAGCATATTTATCAGTCCAGTTAGAAAGATGTTTCACTGCCTTTTCCTTAGTAGATTGGAATCTACCAGCCTACATTCTTCCTTGAGGAACAGGAAGGCCAAGATATTTATCCTCAAAACCCTCCGCAGTAATCTTTAAGATGACCATTGTAGACACTTGGTTTTCCATACTGCACGACTTCCCAAACATAATCGAACATTTATCCGGACTGAGTAACTAACCAGTCCCCCTCTCGTACATATTGAAAATACTCTTGATGGTCAAAGCTTGATCAATGGATCCTTTGAAGAATAATAGACTATCATTGGCAAATAATAAATGAGAGATACCTGGAGCATTTTTGTTCAGCCTGAACTCCTTGAGGGTACCATTCACGCATGCGTTCTGGAGCAACAACGAAAGTGCTTCTGCCATAAACAAGAATAAGTACGGGGATAACGGATCACCTTGCCTTAGTCCATAGGAGGGGGAGAATGTCTCCAATAGCTTCCCATTCAAGCGCACAACAAACTTCACAGTTGTAACACATGTCATAATCCAATTAATCCACATAGGTGCAAAGCCCAATGCGCCAAGCATACGCCTCAAAAAATGCCAATCCACCCGATCATATGCCTTAGCAAGGTCAAGCTTGTAAGCGCAAAACTCCCCCCTTTGATCTTTTAACATACTCAAAGAATGCATACATTCAAAAGCTATAAGAGCATTATCAGAAATTAACCTACCTGGAATTAACGCACTTTGAGCAGGGGATATCATACCATCCAATAGGGGTCTCAGTCTATTAACAAGACATTTGGAAATAATCTTGTAAATAACATTGCATAGACTAATTGGCCGAAAATATTTCATTGATTGGGGGTTCTTCACTTTAGGAATAAGAACAATAGACGTGTCATTGACCCCATCTGGCATCCTTCCAGAAGTAAAAAATTGTTGCACTGCTCGGACAATATCATTCTTAATCAATTCCCAATTACGTTGGAAGAATCTAGCCGGAAAGCCATCCGGACCCGGAGCTTTTAAAGGCCCAATTTGGAAAAGGGCATCACTAATTTCTTGCTCAGTGAAAGGTTTGCATAACTCATCATTCATATCATCACTAACAAGAGGTCTCACAAGCGGTAAAATAATAGTTGGGTCAACCATGGCATCACAAGTATACAATTGCTTAAAAAAGGAATTAGCAATACCTTGAATTTCTTTGATATTTTCTGTAAGCGACCCATCGTCCTTCCTGATAGAAGAAATATTATTCTTTTTTGCTCTCCAAGAAGCCTTCCGACGAAAGAAAATTGTATTTCGATCCCCCCATCTCATTTTATCAAGGCACGATCTTTGCTTCCACATAATCTCCTCCTTTAACAGTAATTCATCCATATCTTTGAGAATCTTCTTCCTCTCCAGGATAGCACATTGATTATCAGACGAGAAAAGTACATTTAACCTTTTACGAGTAGACTCGAGTTTTTTAGGAAGATAAACAAGATGAACTCGACTCTGATGAGGACATAAATACCATTGTTACGCCCGTAGCCCCTGCTACTATACATACTGGACCAATTACTAGAGCTCGCACACGCTAATTAAATTACCAGGTACTCTCATTTCTTGGTAATGATTCTAATGTTCATGAGAATATGATGCTGCCTAAATTAGATACATTTGTTTTGCTTACAAATGAAGGGCCTAGCTTGGAGAAGGATCAAGATAGGAGCAAGAACAAGCATGGAGATGATGGCATCCGCAAGGGAAACAAGAACAGAGTTTCAAGTGATGATTTCAGGACTTCGGAGCCACCTTAATGAGTGCATGAAGGCTTGGACGAAATATACAAGATGCCACTTCACAAATTTCGTCCAGAGGCTATTATAGGTGATGTGCCAGCTTATTATTGGGCCAGGCCCATGTAATTTCGAAATATAGAAGTATAGGCTATTTTTAGAGTCTCTATATGTGGGAAAGATAGAGTTAGGGTTGGTTTCGGACCCCTCCTACAAGGGGCCAAGAAATCACCCCCTCCTCTTCCTCCTTATATACAGCCCTTAGGGCATCGTTTAGACTTTGGGTTTTGTTTAGATTAAAGTTTGCCATAGCTGCAACTTCACGTACTTCGTTTTTGTTCAGCGACTAGATAAAGACGTCATAGAACCCCATCTCGATCAATAAAGCTTTCATATTATATTCGCAATATCCAGATTGCAATCTCGGTTTCTCGCTTGTTCTTCGTTTGCTCGCAGGAAATAGACCCTCGTGGTCAGGTTGATTGTGCTCCGGCGTGGTCAATAACCTCTCGTAGTTGGTTTAGCGATTGCTAAGGCGCGACGTCCTCGCACGTACGTAGTCGGATCATCAAAGTCTACTCCTCCGAAACGATAATCACCATCTCATCAAAATACGGGACACCTTTGCCTCTATCAAGTGGTATCAGATTTTCAGGTTGCTCGGTGAGATTTTACAGTTTTTCATAGTTTAGATCGAGTCTGTTCTTCATACCTACAGTCCACAAAAAAGCCAAAAAACTTAGGTTTAGTTTATCATATCCAAACCAATCTGAGCCATTGCATAATATTTTCTGTATTTGCGTTGTTGAATTTGCGGTTGCTTCGTCATGTCAAGTTGCTGGTCTTAGCATCTAGTTCTTTAGAGTTTCGAGTTCTGTTCACAATTCGTCACGCCGCCGCCGCACCATCATCATCGCCCTGCCATATACCACCACCGCTTTTCCGCTACTTCTCTTAGTCCATATACCACCACCAATCGGAGTCCATATATCACCACCAATCCGAGTCCATATACCACCACTAATTCGAGTCCATATATGATACGTCTCCAACGTATCTATAATTTTTGATTGCTCCATGCTACTTTATCTACTATTTTGGACTATATTGAGCTTTATTTTCCACTTGTATATTATTTTTGGGACTAACCTATTAATATGAGGCCCAGCCCAGAATTGCTGTTTTTTGCCTATTTCAGTATTTCGAAGAAACGAAATATCAAACGGAGTCCAAACGGAATGAAACCTTCGGGGACATGATTTTCTCACCGAACGTGATCCAGGAGACTTGGACCCTACTCCAAGAAGTAACAGAGGCGGTCACGAGGGTGGGGGGCGCCCCTCCTAGGGTGCACCCCCTACCTCGTGGGCCCCCTGTTGCTCCACCGACATACTCCTTCCTCCTATATATACCTACATACCCCCGACAGATCAAATACGGAGCCAAAAACCTAATTCCACCGCCGCAACTTTCTGTATCCACGAGATCCCATCTTGGGGCCTGTTCCGGAGCTCCGCCGGAAGGGGCATCTACCATGGAGGGCTTCTACATCAACACCATAGCCTCTCCGATGAAGTGTGAGTAGTTTACTTCAGACCTTCGGGTCCATAGCTAGTAGCTAGATGGCTTCTTCTCTCTTTTTGGATCTCAATACAATGTTCTCCCCCTCTCTTGTGGAGATCTATTCGATGTAATGTTCTTTTTGCGGTGTGTTTGTTGAGACCGATGAATTGTGGGTTCATGATCCAGCTTATCTATGAATAATATTTGAATCTTCTCTGAATTCTTTTATGTATGATTGAGTTATCTTTGCAAGTCTCTTAGAATTATCCGTTTGGTTTGGCCAACTAGATTGGTGGTTCTTGCAATGGGAGAAGTGCTTAGTTTTGGGTTCGATCTTGCGGTGTCCTTACCCAGTGACAGAAAGGGTTGCAAGGCACGTATTGTATTGTTTCCATTGAGGATAACAAGATGGGTTTTTTATCATATTGCATGAATTTATCCCTCTACATCATGTCATCTTGCTTAAGGCATTACTCTGTTTTTAACTTAATACTCTAGATGCATGCTGGATAGTAGCCGATGAGTGGAGTAATAGTAGTAGATGCAGAATCGTTTCGATCTACTTGTCTCGGACGTGATGCCTATATACATGATCATACCTAGATATACTCATAATTATGCTCAATTCTGTCAATTGCTCAATAGTAATTTGTTCACCCACCGTAGAATATCTATGCTCTTGAGAGAAGCCACTAGTGAAACATATGGCCCCCGGGTCTATTCTCATCATATCAATCTCCATCACTTTATTATTTGCTTTGTTTTTACTTTGCTTTTTTACTTTTCATCTCTATATCAAAAATACCAAAAATATTATTTATCATCTCTATCAGATATCACCCTCGTAAGTGACCGTGAAGGCATTGACAACCCCTAATCGCGTTGGTTGCGAGTAGCTATCGTTTTGTGTAGGTACGAGGGACTTGTGCGTGGTCTCCTACTAGATTGATACCTTGGTTCTCAAAAACCGAGGGAAATACTTACGCTACTTTGCTGCATCATCCTCTCCTCTTCGAGGAAATCCAATGCAGTGCTCAAGAGGTAGCAAGAAGAATTTCTAGCGCCGTTGCCGGGGAGTTTGCACAAAAGTGAACCATACCAAGTACCCATCACAATCTCTATCTCTCGCATTACATTATTTGCCTCTCGTTTTCCTCTCCCCCACTTCACCCTTGCCGTTTTATTCGCCCTCTTTTTTTCGTTCGCCTTCTTCCCGTATGTATCTTTGTTTGTTTTTCCTTGTGCCTTCTATATGCTTGCATCTTTGCTTGCTAAAAATCTATTGATATGGATCCACTTAAAGTGTTCTACTTGGATCATCTTCGATCCTTATGCGCTCGTGTTGAAACCCCAACTAGCCTAGTTGATGGGAAATCTTTAGATGAGCATGCTCATTTTGTGCGTCATCGTTTATCTGAAAAAGGGAGACTCTTACGGTATCATATAAATAGTTTGCTATGCTATGCTTGGATGTTTGTGAAATGTGTGATTTTACTTGTTTCTCTAAGAACCCTAAAAAACACCTTCCCTACCTATGTGAGTTCAGTGATAAAGAAATATTATCTTCTTATGCAAAGGGTGTTTATAGTTACTATGATATCGAACAAATTGAAGAATTTCTCATTTTAAGGGTGCTCAGGAAGTTGCTTCTTTGATTGAAAAGTATGATTTTACTCTCAACAAATCTGAAAATTCCGTCATACTTAAATATTGCAATGAAAACCTTGCTCATAATGTCTATGTCCAAGAATTTATTGAAAGAATGACTGTTGCTTTGGAAGAAAACAATGATATGCATGAATCTATAGATAATGACGATTCCGATGATTTGATTGAAATATCCCTTGATGAACATGATGCTTGCTATTCTTGTGGCCATGAAGCCAATATTTATGAAGACGAATTTGCTATAGTTCCTTATGTTAAAAATGAGATCGTTGCTATTGCACCCATGCTTGATAGCTCCCTCAACGAAAAGCATGATTTAAATGATTTTACTATAAATTCTCTTAATGTCAATTGTGCTAATAATATGCAAAACCCTAATCTTGGGGATGCTAGTTTTGCTATGTCTACTACTTGTTGCAATGATCATGATTGGGGTGATTCTTCCTATGATCTTGAAAATTTATTTAATCCCCATGATGAATATGAGATTGATAATATTGTTTGCAATAATATTGAAAGTGGGTTTGGAAGAGTGTCAACTCTAGATCCCACATATTTGGAGAATATTCAATCTTATGAAATTTTTGATCAAAGTGGGTTTGGAGAGGTCATGACTTTAGTTAATGTTAATCCCACTATTTCGGAAGAGTGTCAACTTTGCATGCATGTGGATCACGTTGAAAATATTTTATGTGATAGCTATTTTTTTGAATTTGCTTATGATCCCACATGTAATTATTATGAGAGAGGGAAATATGGTCGTATAAATTTTCATGATAATAAATCACCTCTCGTTATGTTGAGATTGCTATTGTTTCTTTCCGCCTCCTTGCATATGCTAGTTTTTGCTTGCCTTGATAATTTGTTTACCTATAAGATGCCTATGCATAGGAAGTATGTTAGACTTAGATGTGTTTATCACGTGTTTTATTATGCTCTCTTTGTGCTTCAATTATTGTCTTTCTTGTGAGCATCATTGAAATATCAATGCCTAGCTAGGGGCGTTAAACGATAGCGCTTGTTGGGAGGCAACCCAATTTTATTTTTTGTTTTTTGTTTTTGCTTCTGTTTAGGAATAAATAATCCATCTAGCATCTATTTGGATGTGGTTTTATGTTTTAATTAGTGTTTGTGCCAAGTAGAACCTATAGGATAACCTACGATGATAATTGATTTGATTCTGCGGAAAAACAGAAACTTTGCACTCACGAGAAAAAAACCAATAAGTCACAGAAATGTGCTTTTGCATTGATTCTTTTTGCTGCTGATCATTAGACAAATTGTCTAGTACGTCCTATTTTGGTTAGATTCCAGAAGTTTGCGTTAGTTACAGATTGCTACAGACTGTTCTGTTTTTGACAGATTCTGTTTTGCGTGTGTTGTTTGCTTATTTTGATGAATCTATGGCTAGTAAAATAGTTTATAATCCATGGAGAAGTTGGAATACAGGAGGTTTAACACCAATATAAATAAAGAATGAGTTCATTATAGTACCTTGAAGTAGTCTTTTGTTTTCTTTCTCTAACGGAGCTCACGAGATTTCTATTGAGTTTTGTGTTGTGAAGTTTTCAAGTTTTGGGTGAATTCTTTTGATGGATTATGGAACAAGGAGTGGAAAGAGCCTAAGCTTGGGGATGCCCATGGCACCCCCAAGATAATCCAAGGACACCAAAAAGTCAAAGCTTGGGGATGCCCCGGAAGGCATCCCCTCTTTCATCCACTTCCATCGGTAATTTACTTGGAGCTACATTTTTATTCACCACATGATATGTGTTTTGCTTGGAGTGTCTTGTATTATTTGTGTCTTTTCTTGTTAGTTTACCACAATCATCCTTGCTGTACACACCTTTTCAGAGAGCCATACAAGATTTGGAATTTGCTAGAATACTCTATGTGCTTCACTTATATCTTTTGAGCTTGATAGTTTTGCTCTAGTGCTTCACTTATATATTTTGAGCGTGATAACTTTTGCTCTAGTACTTCACTTAGATCTTTTAGAGCACGGTGGTGGATTTGTTTTAAAGAAACTATTGATCTCTCATGCTTCACTTAGTTTATTTTGAGAGTCGTTAATAGCATGGTAATTTGCTTACTGATAATATACTTAGTATTCAAGATATGTGAAACTTTCTTTTGAGTGCGTTGAATACTAAGATAAGTTTGATGCTTGATAATTGTTTTGAGATATGGAGGTGATAATATCAAAGTAATGCTAGTTGGGTGATTATGAATTTAAAGAATGCTTGTGTTGAAGTTTGTGATTCCCGTAGCATGCACGTATGGTGAACCGCTTTGTCATGAAGTTGGAACACAATTTTATTTATCGATTGTCTTCCTTATGAGTGGCGGTCGGGGACGAGTGATGGTCTTTTCCTATCAATCTACCCCCCTAGGAGCATGCATGTAGTGCTTTGGTTTTTGATGACTTCTAAATTTTTGCAACAAGTGCATGAGTTCTTTTGATTAATGTTGAGTCCATGGATTATACGCACTCTCACCCTTCCGCCTTTGCTAGCCTCTCTAATACCGCGCACTTTTCGCCGGTATCATACACCCACCATATACCTTCCTCAAAACATCCACCATACCTACCTATTATGGCATTTCCATAGCCATTCTGAGATATATTGCCATGCAACTTTCCACCATTCCGTTTATTATGACACGCTCCATCATTGTCATATTGCTTTTTGCATGAACATGTAGTTGACATTGTATTTGTGGCAAGGCCACCTTCATAATTTTCATACATGTCGCTCTTGGTTCATTGCATATCTCGGTACACTGCCGGAGGCATTCATATAGAGTCATATTTTGTTCTAAGTATCGAGTTGTAATTGTTGAGTTGTAAGAAAAATAAAAGTGTGATGATCATCATTATTAGAGCATTGTCCCAGTGAGGAAAGGATGATGGAGACTATGATTCCCCATAAGTCGGGATGAGACTCCGGACGAAAAAAAGGGGGCCATAAAAAAAAGAGAAGGCCCAAATAAAAAAAAGCGAGAAAAAGAGAGAAGGGACAATGCTACTATCCTTTTACCACACTTGTGCTTCAAAGTAGCACCATGATCTTCATGATAGAGAGTCTCATATGTTGTCACTTTCATATACTAGTGGGAATTTTTCATTATAGAACTTGGCATGTATATTCCAATGATGGGCTTCCTCAAAAGTGCCCTAGGTCTTCGTGAGCAAGCAAGTTGGATGCACACCCACTTAGTTTCTTTTGTTGAGCTTTCATATACTTATAGCTCTAGTGCATCCATTGCATGGCAATCCCTACTCACTCACATTGATATCTATTGGTGGGCATCTCCATAGCCCATTGATACGCCTAGTTGATGTGAGACTATCTTCTCCTTTTTTGTCTTCTCCACAACCACCATTCTATTCCACCTATAGTGCTATGTCCATGGCTCACGCTCATGTATTGCGTGAAAGTTGAAAGAGTTTGAGATTACTAAAGTATGAAACAATTGCTTGGCTTGTCATCGGGGTTGTGCATGATTAAATACTTTGTGTGATGAAGATAGAGCAACAGCCAGACTATATGATTTTGTAGGGATAACTTTCTTTAGCCATGCTATTTTGAGAAGACATGATTGCTTTGATTAATATACTTGAAGTATTATTACTTTTATGTCAATATGAACTTTTGTCTTGAATCTTTCGGATCTGATTATTCATGCCACAATTAAGAAGATTTACATTGAAATTATGCCAAAGTATCACTCCACATCAAAAATTCTTTTTTATCATTTACCTACTCGAGGATGAGCAGGAATTAAGCTTGGGGATGCTTGATACGTCTCCAACGTATCTATAATTTTTGATTGCTCCATGCTACTTTATCTACTGTTTTGGACTATATTGGGCTTTATTTTCCACTTTTATATTATTTTTTGGACTAACCTATTAACCGGAGGCCCAACCCAGAATTGCTATTTTTTTTTGCCTATTTTAGTGTTTCGAAGAAACAGAATATCTAACGGAGTCCAAACGGAATGAAACCTTCGGGAACGTGATTTTCTCACCGAACATGATCCAGGAGACTTGGACCCTACTCCAAGAAGTAACAGAGGCGGTCACGAGGGTGGGGGGCGCCCCCCCTACCTCGTGGGCCCCCTATTGCTCCACCGACGTACTCCTTCCTCCTATATATACCTACGTACCCCCGATAGATCAAATACGGAGCCAAAAACCTAATTCCACCGCCGCAACTTTCTGTATCCATGAGATCCCATCTTGGGGCCTGTTCCGGAGCTCCGCCGGAGGGGGCATCTACCACGGAGGGCTTCTACATCAACACCATAGCCTCTCCGATGAAGTGTGAGTAGTTTACTTCAGACCTTCGGGTCCATATCTAGTAGCTAGATGACTTCTTCTCTCTTTTTGGATCTCAATACAATGTTCTCCCCCTCTCTTGTGGAGATCTATTCGATGTAATGTTCTTTTTGCGGTGTGTTTGTTGAGACCGATGAATTGTGGGTTTATGATCCAGCTTATCTATGAATATTATTTGAATCTTCTCTAAATTCTTTTATGTATGATTGAGTTATCTTTGCAAGTCTCTTCGAATTATCCGTTTGGTTTGGCCAACTAGATTGGTGGTTCTTGCAATGGGAGAAGTGCTTAGCTTTGGGTTCGATCTTGCGGTGTCCTTACCCAGTGACAGAAAGGGTTGCAAGGCACATATTGTATTGTTGCCATTGAGGATAACAAGATGGGTTTTTTTATCATATTGCATGAATTTATCCCTCTACATCATGTCATCTTGCTTAAGGCGTTACTCTGTTTTTAACTTAATACTCTAGATGCATGCTGGATAGTGGTCGATGAGTGGAGTAATAGTAGTAGATGCAGAATCGTTTTGATCTACTTGTCTCGGACGTGATGCCTATATACATGATCATACCAAGATATACTCATAATTATGCTCAATTCTGTCAATTGCTCAACAGTAATTTGTTCACCCACCGTAGAATATCTGTGCTCTTGAGAGAAGCCACTAGTGAAACATATGGCCCCCGGGTCTATTCTCATCATATCAATCTCCATCACTTTATTATTTGCTTTGTTTTTACTTTGCTTTTTTACTTTTCATCTCTGTATCAAAAATACCAAAAATATTATTTATCATCTCTATCAGATATCACCCTCGTAATTGACCGTGAAGGGATTGACAACCCCTAATCGCGTTGGTTGCGAGTAGCTATCATTTTGTGTAGGTATGAGGGACTTGTGCGTGGTCTCCTACTGGATTGATACCTTGGTTCTTAAAAACTGAGGGAAATACTTACGCTACTTTGCTGCATCATCCTCTCCTCTTCGGGGAAATCCAACGCAGTGCTCAAGAGGTAGCAATATACCACCACCAATCCGAGTTCATATATCACCACCAATCCAAGTCCACATAGACCACCGTCATATACCATCACCAGTGCGAGTTCCACTAGTTTCATCTCCACCACCAGTCCTAGTCCAAGTCCAGTATTTGTTCCTTTATCTTCGAGTTCCAGAGCACGCGATACTATGAGTCGTGAACAAGTCAGATTCCCCAACTTCCGTGCTACCCATACAAGAAAAATAGTTCCAATTTCAACAAAAAACTAAGTCTGGAAAATTCTGGCTAGGCAGTTTTTAGGCCATTTGTAGACTTTTTCGGAAAAAAATTGTTGCGGAGCAAAAAAAAGAGAAAAAAGGTGCAAAAAAGTGGAAAGAAATCAGAGTGTGCTCCTCCCTTGATTATGTGATGCGCCATGATTTTGTTAGTGTTCTAGGCTCGTGTCTCTAGCACGGTCTAGCCTAGGACCAGCATAGTACCATCGTTGAGCGTTTATTCAACTTTGCATCTCTGAACTAATTATTGCTGACCATTTTTGCTACCATATTATAAGCCTTCCTAGCTCCACATACATCTACGTTGTGCGTTTGACTCTCCCTGGTAATCGCTCTATCCAAGCTTTGAGAGTTTTGACTACAATGGTTGTCGATCACCACCTGCTGCTGGGTAAGAACCGGTAAGAATTTGAGATTCGCTTGACGGATTTGTGACATCCTGCCACTTTCTAGTAGTCTGTAGGATCATATTCTTGTGTGTTTCTATTGCTGATGACCATGGCAGGAACACAAGCCGACGAGATTGACTGGGAGAATATGGCGAACAAGGAGGTGCATGATAAATTTCAGCAAATGATGAGTGGCCAGGTGAGAGATGTGCTAAAGAGATTTGAAGAGGCTATGGAGAAGATAGATGCCATGGAGAAGTCGTTCGAGACAAGGCTAGATAACAAGTTTAATGAATTGCTCAAGCGTCTTCCCCAACCACCACCGGCTGCACCTGTCGCACCTCTACAACAACAACAACAACAACATCTCCAACGCCACCTTCCAAATCAAGTGGGACAAGCACAACGCGTTCCAATTGAGCCGGGTCAAAATTTTAGTGCCACTGTACCTACTATTGATGCTTCTTTGGCTCCTGCTACTGCTGGTGCCGAGGAGGATCACGATTATGCGGGCGATTATAAGGATGAGGTTGATCAAAATCAGAACTACGTGCAACCACCAACACCACCACCAGCAGATCAACCTCAGGTATATATTCGCAACGGTAGGCCTGCACCACCACCTCAGGTACGAGATCATGACCATGTTCCTAAACTGAAATTGAATATTCCACCATTTGATGGTAGATATGTTCCTGATATATATCTTACTTGGGAGTTAGAAACTGAACAATGTTTTACATGTTTACAATATCCCGAGGAGAGACGGGTTGTTGTTGTTGTTTGTGATCTCACTAGTTTTGCATGTGTATGGTGGTCTGAACATTGTAGATTATCTCCTATTCCAACTACTTTGGCTTCTTTGAAAACTGCTATGCGTACTCGTTGGGTTCCACCATATTATCATTGTGAATTGCTTCAAAAATTGCAACGTTTAAGACAATGGAAAAATTCTGTAGAAGAATATTATCAGGAATTACAAACTGGCATGATTAGATGTGCTATTGTTGAGGAGAATGAAGCTATACTTTCACGTTTTATGGGTGGATTAAATAGAGAGATTCAAACCATTCTAGAGTATAAGGAGTATACTAATATCACTCGTTTATTCCACCTTGCTTGTAAAGCTGAACGTGAAGTACAGGATCGACAGGCATTGGCGCGAATTAACTTTTCTGCAGGTCGACCTAGCCCTACATCATGGACACCGCGTGCATCTTCTACTTCCACTGCACCAGCACCTCCATCAGGTGCCACCTGAAAGTGCCTTATATCGACTAGAGGGGGGTGAATAGACAATTTTTATGAATTCTTCACTGAGGAATTGGATGGTGATCCTAAATGAAGAACTACTAGCAACGGAATAAGTACTCAGAAAGGAACATAACAGAGCACAAGCATAGTCATCATGATGAAATGAAGACAAGCACAGAGTACAGAAAGCGTAAACACAGGATAACACAAGGAAGAAGACGAACAGACTGAAGAAATAGAGCTGAGGAAATTGAGAAAGTCTTCAGTCAAAGTCTTCAAACAGATATGAAAAGGCACACAACAACATACATGAGGAATTTAAAGAGTTGAGGAAATAGAACCAATAAGCTCAGTGAAGACAATGATCTGGTAGACCAATTCCAACTGCTGTCTCAGTTGTACATCTGGTTGGAGCGGCTGAGTATTTAAACTCGAGGACACCCAGTCCCGGACACACAGTCCTCACCGTATTCTCCTTGAGCTAAAGTCACATAGACCTCGCCCAATCACTCGTGGTAAGTCTTCAGGTGACTTCCGAACCTTCACAAACTCGGTCACTCGGTGATCCACAATTTCTCTTGGATGCTCTAGCCTTGATGCCTAACCATTTGGAAGAAGCACAGTCTTCAAAGGAAACAAGTGCCGGATCCACGCAGGATCAATCTCTTCAGTGATGCTCAATCACTTGGGTTTTTGTAGGTTTGGGTTTGGGATTTCCTCACTTGATGATTTTCACTCAAAGTCCTCGGAGGATGGGTTGCTCTCAAATGACAAGTATCAGTTTCTCTCGGAGCAGCCAACCAGCTAGTGGTTGAAGGGGGCGGCTATTTATAGCCTAGGGAGCAGCCCGGCATGATAAGACATAAATGCCCTTGTCTGATATGACCGTTAGGTGGGTAGATATTTTGGGACAGCTCGCGCGTAGCACAACAACGGTTGGAATGTTTGAGGTTCGAATTCCTCAGGGCTATCATGTTCCTCACTTGGTAGGCAATACGCACTGGAGAATTCCTAACTCTTCAGTTAGAACAAATTCCTCAGAGACCAGAAGAACTTCGTCTCTGTCACTGAAGAATATGGCTGAACTGTGCGAGATTTCCAATGGCTTCACTCAAAGGGATTGGTAGGTGTAGGATTTGAGTTGAGCATCACATGGAAATTTCTCCTTAGTATTTCCTCGACCCCCTTTAACAGTACGGTGTTTCCTATGACTCAAGAAAGAGAAAATGAAACTATGAAAACAAAAGTTTTCGCGCTTCATGTTCCTCGAATGATTACTAAGTCTTCAAGGTCACACCAATTTCTTCACTTTCAAAGTCTTCAGAAAGTCTTCAGAAATCCAAAGTCTTCAGTCGAAGAACTTCATTTTTAGGGGTCGACTTTCTCTGTAAATATCAAACTCCTCATAGACTTATAGACATGTGTACACTCACAAACGCATCAGTCTCTTAACCTATAAGTCTTCAATACACCAAAATCACTAAGGGGCACTAGATGCACTTACACCACCTCCAGCCGTGATACAAGAAAGCAGGCACAACCACCACTATCTGCAAAGAGCACATCTGTCGGGCCTGCACGAAGCTCTTCTTCTTCCATGGCGTCAACAGGGCACACAAGTGATATTATTTGTCGTCGTTGTAAGGGAAGAGGTCATTATGCGAGAGAATGCAAATCTCAGCGTGTGATGATTGCTACTGAGGATGGTGGGTATGAGTCTGCTAGTGACTATGATGAGGATACTTTGGCTCTTATTACACGTGAAGAACATGGTGGAGATGATTCTGAACATGAGACACAATACATGGCTCCTGAAGATGCTGACAGGTATGAATGTTTAGTTGCTCAATGTGTTTTGAGTGTGCAGGTCACACAAGCTGAGCAAAATCAGAGGCATAATTTGTTCCATACAAAGGGAGTTGTGAAGGAACATTCTGTGCGCGTCATCATAGACGGAGGGAGCTGCAGCAACTTGGCTAGCAGTGAGATGGTGGAGAAGCTATCTCTCACCACAAGACCACATCCACATCCTTACTACATCCAATGGTTCAACAACAGCGGCAAGGTTAAGGTAACACGTACTGTTCGTGTGCATTTTAGTATCTCTACATATGCTGATTATATTGATTGTGATGTGGTACCTATGCAAGCATGTTCCTTATTACTTGGTCGACCATGGTAATTTGATAAACATTCTGTACACCATGGTAGAAACAATCAATATACTCTTGTTCATAAGGATAAAAATATTACTTTGCTTCCTATGACTCCTGATTCCATTTTGAAAGATGATATTAATAGAGCTAATAAAGCAAAACAGGAGAAAAATAATAGTGAAAATCAGATTGTGGCAAAAGAATTTGAGCAACAAATGAAACCTAATAGTAAACCATCTAGTGTTGCTTCTGAAATAAAATTGAAAAGTGCATGTTTACTTGCCACTAAATCTGATATTGATGAGCTAGATTTCAGAAAATCTGTTTGCTATGCTTTTGTGTTCAAAGAGGCATTATTTTCATTCGAGGATGTGCCTTCCTCTTTGCCTCCTACTGTCACTAACATTTTGCAGGAGTTCGCTGACGCCTTTCCACAAGACGTGCCACCGGGATTACCTCCCATTCGAGGGATTGAGCATCAGATTGACTTAATTCCCGGTGCATCATTATCCAACCATGCACCATACCGTACCAATCCAGAGGAGAGGAAGGAGATTATGCGTCAAGTACAGGAGCTGCTCAACAAAGGTTATATACGCGAATCCCTTAGTCCTTGTGTTGTTCCTATTATTCTAGTGCCTAAAAAGGATGGTACATCACATATGTGTGTTGATTGTAGAGGCATTAATAATATTACTATTCGTTATCGTCATCCTATTCCTAGGCTAGATGATATGCTTGATGAATTGAGTGGCTTTACAATATTCTCCAAAGTTGATTTGCGTAGTGGATACCATTAAATTCATATGAAATTGGGAGATGAATGGAAAACATCATTTAAAACTAAGTTTGGATTATATGAGTGGTTAGTCATGCCTTTTGGGTTAACTAATGCACCTAGTACTTTCATGAGATTAATGAACAAAGTTTTACGTGCTTTCATTGGACGATTTGTGGTAGTTTACTTTGATGACATATTGATTTATAGCAGATCTTTGGAAGAACATTTGGAACATTTACGTGTTGTTTTTATTGCTCTACGTGATGCACGTTTGTTTGGTAACCTTGGGAAGTGCACCTTTTGCACCGACCGAGTATTTTTTCTTGGCTGTGTTGTTATTCCACAGGGAATTGAAGTTGATAAAGCCAAGATTGAAGCTATTGAGAGTTGGACGCAGCCCAAAACGGTCACACAAGTGAGGAGTTTTCTTGGCCTCACTGGATTCTATAGGCGTTTTGTGAGAGATTTCAGCACCATTGCTGCACCTCTCAATGAGCTTACAAAGAAAGATGTGCCTTTTGTTTGGGGTACTTCACAGGAAGAAGCCTTCATGGTATTCAAAGATAAGTTGACACATGCTCCTTTACTCGAACTTCCTGATTTTAATAAGACTTTTGAGCTTGAATGTGATGCTAGTGGAATTGGATTAGGAGGTGTGTTATTACAAGATGGCAAACATGTTGCATACTTTTCTGAAAAATTGAGTGGGCCTAGTCTGAATTATCCTACTTATGATAAAGAATTATATGCTCTTGTTCGGACTTTAGAAACATGGCAGCATTATCTATGGTCCAAAGAATTTGTTATACATTCTGATCATGAATCTTTGAAACATATTAAAAGTCAAGCCAAACTGAATCGTAGACATGCTAAATGGGTTGAATTCATTGAGACTTTCCCTTATGTCATTAAACACAAGAAGGGAAAAGAAAATGTTATTGCTGATGCATTGTCTCGTCGCTATACTATGCTTTCAAAACTTGACTTCAAGATATTTGGTTTGGAGACCATCATAGATCAATACGTGCATGATGCTGATTTTGAAGATGTATTGCAGAATTGTAAAGGGAGAACATGGAACAAGTTCGTCGTTAATGATGGATTTGTGTTTCGTGCTAACAAGCTATGCATTCCAGCTAGCTTTGTTCGTCTTTTGTTGTTGCAGGAGGCGCATGGAGGAGGATTAGTGGGACACGTTGGCGTGAAGAAGACGGAGGATATAGTTGCTACACATTTCTTTTGGCCAAAGACGAGACGAGATGTTGAGCGTTTTGTTGCTCGCTGCACTACATGTCAAAAAGCTAAGTCACGACTCAATCCTCATGGTTTATATATGCCTTTGCCTGTACCTAGTGTTCCTTGGGAGGATATATCTATGGACTTTCTTTTAGGTTTACCTCGAACAAAGAAGGGGAGGGATAGCATATTTGTTGTCGTGGATAGATTCTCGAAAATGGCACACTTTATACCATGTCATAAAAGCGATGTTGCTGATTTGTTCTTTCGTGAAATTATTTGCTTGCATGGTGTGCCAAATACAATTGTTTTGGATCGTGATACTAAATTTCTTAGCCACTTTTGGAGATGTTTATGGGCTAAGTTGGGGACTAAACTGCTTTTTAGTACTACTTGTCACCCCCAAACTGATGGACAAACTGAAGTAGTCAATAGAACATTGTCAACTATGCTTAGGGCTGTTTTGAAGAATAATAAGAAAATGTGGGAAGAATGCTTGCCTCATATTGAATTTGCTTATAATCATTCATTGCGTTCTACTACTAAGATGTGCCCTTTTGAATTTGTGTATGGTTTTCTACCTCGTGCACCTATTGATTTGTTGCCTCTTCCATCTTCGGAGAAGGTTAATTTTGATGCTAAGCAACGTGCTGAATTGGTCTTAAAAATGCATGGGTTATCTAAGAAAAACATTGAGCGTATGAATGCTAAATGTAAACTTGCTGGAGATAAGGGTAGAAAACATGTTGTGTTCGCACCTGGAGATCTTGTGTGGTTACATTTGCGTAAGGATAGATTTCCTGATTTGCGCAAATCAAAGCTCATGCCATGTGTTGATGGTCCTTTTAAGGTGTTAGAGAAAATAAATGATAATGCATATAAACTTGAGCTGCCTGCAGATTTTGGGGTTAGTCCCACTTTTAACATTGCAGATTTGAAGCCTTATTTGGATGAGGAAGATGAGCTTCCGTCGAGGACGACTTCATTTCAAGAAGGGGAAGATGATGAGGACATCAATACCATTGTTACGCTCATAGCCCCTGCTACTATACATACTGGACCAATTACTAGAGCTCGCGCACGCCAATTAAATTACCAGGTACTCTCGTTTCTTGGTAATGATTTTAATGTTCATGAGAATATGATGTTGCCTAAATTGGATACATTTTTTTGCTTACAAATCAAGGGCCTAGCTTGGAGAAGGATGAACATAGGAGCAATAACAAGCATGGAGATGATGGCATGCGCCAGGGAAACAAGAACAGAGTTTCAAGTGATGATTTCGGGACTTTGGAGCCACCGTAATGAGTGCATGAAGGCTTGGACGAAATATACAAGATGCCACTTCACAAATTTCGTCCATAGGCTATTATAGGTGTTGCGTCACCTTATTATTGGGTCAGGCCCGTGTAATTTCGAAATATAGAAGTATAGGCTATTTTTAGAGTCCGCATATGTGGGAAAGATAGAGTTAGGGTTGGTTTCGGACCCCTCCTACAAGGGGCCACGAAATTCCCCCCCTCTTCCTCCTTATATATAGCCCTTAGGGCACCGTTTAGACTTTGAGTTTTGTTTAGATTAAAGTTCGTCATAGCTACAACTTCGCGTACTTCGTTTGTGTTCAACGACCAGATAAAGATGTTACAGAACCCCATCTTGATCAATAAAGCTTTCATCTTATATTCACAATATCCAGATTGCAATCTCAGTTTCTTGCTTGTTCTTCGTTTGCTCACAGGAAATAGTCCCTCATGGTCAGGTTGATCATGCTCCGGCGTGGTCAATAACCTCTCGAAGTTGGTTTAGCGATTGCTAAGGCACGACGTCCTCGCACGTACGTAGTCGGATCGTCAAAGTCTACTCCTCTGAAACGATAATCACCATCTCATCAAAAGACGGGACACCTTTGCCTCTATGAGACTCCATCCATGTAGAGATTTCATAATTCTATCTAGATTATTCGCAACATCCCCCAAATCCTCCACATGAATCCCTTTAGTCCAGCAGGACTTAACTTGATCATCCGACGCCATCCCTTCCCTCTCTCCCAGTATGATTCATACCTCAAGTGCTTTGTAATTTTACCAACTTTGGGATCTCCCAACAGATGAATAATAATAGGACAATGGTCTGATCTTGAGCTCAGAATGTGAGATACCTTGCAGCGAGGGAATAAAAAAGACCATTGAGGGCAAGCCACCGCACGATCAAGACGCACCTTGACATTTCTGTCGCCTTCTTGCTTATTATTATAAGTCCATGGGACGCCTTGGAAACCCAAATCAAATAAATTACATTTTGAAGGACTTCATGAAAATTTTCCATGAGTCTATTTGACCTCTTATGACGAGAAAAGTGCTCATTTTGCCACATAGCCTCATTAAAGTCACCCACCATAAACCAAGGACCCGTGCCAAGAGGTTTTATCCGCCTCAAAAGATCCCACATAACGTACCTTTGGCTCGCCTTTGGTTCCCTGTAAACGAAGGTACATCTCCATTTTGATCCATCTCCATTGCTGATGTACATGTCAATAAAATGATCTCCAAACTTGTTTAGTTCAAGAGAATAATTCTCATCCCAAAAAACTGCCAAGCCCCCACCTTTTCCTTGCACAGAAACAGTATAAACATATTTCAAGCCCAATCGATAACGCAAACTCTCAACATACTTTTTATTTTGTCTAGTTTCAGAAAGGAAGATAACATTGGGTCGATGCGTCTTTGAGAGACACACAAGTTCTTGGACTGTACGAGGCTGACCCAAGCCTCGACAGTTACAGCTCATCATTTTCATGTCTCCTGACGGGCGTCATCAAACGCGCCCGTCAGTTGACCGGCAGCCCCAAGGCCGGTAGCTTCCTTAGTTGGGTCATCCACCTCTTTTTCCTCTCCTACAGATTCCCTCCTCCTATCCTGTAGCACCTCTTCACCCCCATCCGCTACCTCAATAACATGACAAATAGAACCATCTACGCCCAGCACTGCCTCAACCCTCTCACCACAAACTCTCTTACAAGACACACTACTGTTACCAGCACTCCTAAGATCTACACTCTTAGAACTATTACTATTCATATTGAAAACAAGATCCTGATGTTCAGAGAAGCTTCTCTTGGAGCCTGCAGTGCTTTG
The DNA here is from genome assembly GCF_018294505.1 of Triticum aestivum. Lineage (NCBI taxonomy): Eukaryota > Viridiplantae > Streptophyta > Magnoliopsida > Poales > Poaceae > Triticum > Triticum aestivum. The sequence continues at coordinate 441,340,802 of NC_057813.1, read as the reverse complement.
TAACATTGCAGAGAAGGCTAACTTGCGCCCGGTCAGCTTGCTGCCACTGTTGGGTGGAGTAGGAACCCCAAACTTGACATGCTTCACTCCAGCAAACTGCACCACCGCACGTTCTTCTTGCTCCTCTCGGTGGTAGCGTTTCCGGCGGCCCAACGCGGTTTCATTTTCCATAGCAGGCATGACCCCAATCAGCACAGGGGCCGCCCCATCATCACCTTGAGTGGCAGGAACAGAGCCCAGGCTAGCACTGTACTGACCAATAGCGTCGCCCAAGGCCCCCCCTTCTCCGCGTCCTTCCCAGGGCAGACCGGGTTGATGTAGAGGTCCGCCCCAGCCTCCGCTACGTTCGCACCAAAGCTGCTAGTAGCATCAGTAGCGACTGCCAGAGAGTTGGCTACGACAGCACCCCCACGGCTACTCGTAGCAACCGCAGGCGCAAGTCAAACAGGCCCAGCCTGCCCAGCCGGTAGCTTGGAGCATCCAGCAGCATCAACACAGCAGGCGCGACCCGCCTGACCATCCTCCAAAGCAGGGCCATCCATGTTGATGTCGAGCCCAGGCCCCGCTACGGATGAGGCCTTGATAACCTCTGAATCGAGAGTACTGGAGGCACCCAAGTTGCTGTTGGGGGCGCCTCCATCACCCTTACCCAGGTTTCGAGAACCGGGGTCGTCTTGAGTCGAGGCCGCAGTGGTCGCCGAGGCACCCTCTACCCCAGCTCCAGCTGATGCCACCGGCTCCACTGCCATCTTCACATTCTGCTCGTTTCCATCAGCGACAGTTAGCTGCTGTACAGCTTTAGCCACCTCCTTGATCACCCCATCAGGCATCGGCATCCACCGAAATCGATGTGTCGCCATATCGAGCTCCAAAATGAAGGCCCCCGGATGTCGGTGGAGAAGGACGCCTTTCGTATCTCCCTCGGGATGCTACCGAACTTCTACAAACCCTATAGAGCGGCGTGATGCCGTGATCTCCGCGGATCAGCGCGTGACCGATCAGTATCATCGAATGCAAAAGACGAATTGGTCTTTACGTAAGCTAATGGCAGCACATGGGGGCGCACGGGCCCCAGCCGCTAAGGTTGGTCACAGTGGGGAGGAACTTAGGAGTAACATCACACACTCCAATACAACTTTGCTTATGTGGCACGTATTTAATGAAGAGAGAGGTGCTTGTGGTAACTAGCTAAGTTACCGGAACATCACACACTTCAAGAAACAATGAATCTATAACCTAATAAATACATCGTTGCATGGCACTACATAGATGTTCCTACCCACTATGGAGGTAGTAACATAGTCTAGGGAAGTGTGTAAGTTACTAGCTTATGTTCTTGCCCATTGTGACCAGCCTAATCTGAGACGGCCGTCACTGCCCGGAAAGTCTGAGTTAAGCCATGTACTGAAATATTTTAGCCCCTCCGTCGACAGCTCCCGCGAAGACCGCCTGTTGGATCGATTTCAACTGTTTTTTGTTGCACCATTAAGCGAAGCATTAATATCCTAGGACCTATTTAGCTTTGGTGTGCGTGCCATGGTCCAAATTGCATACTCTTGGCACACAAGATGTCACCAGTGCCTACGCATATGCTAAGAGCCGACCCAATGTCCTTTTTTGTCCGTTTGGATCGGCCAGGCGGACACGAACGTTTGCTTTCATGTTTGGGTTGGCGCCTGTGCCCGACGCTGGCCCGACCCATTTTGACAGCGCGAGAAAAAAAAGCACAAGCATTTTTAAAATAAAAATAACATTAATTAAACATTAAAGACGGCCACAAAGCCGAAGAGAGTCCATACGTCCATATTTGCATTAATGAAAATTAAAAACAAACTAAACTACGAGGTGGCGCGCTGCCCTAGGCTCGTCGTTTTCGTCCTCGTCCTCGGGGTCCATGAGGTCGATGAGTGTCAGCGCAGGGCTGGCGCAAGGAAACGCCGTGTTTCAGAGGGCGTTCATGTCGGGCGGGGAATGTGCCGCCGCCTGTGCCGCCGTGGCCTAGCGCGCCTCCTCCTCGACCTCACGCCGCTCGTCGTCGGCGTCGCGCTCGAGCATCTCAAGGTACTCGCCGTGGCGGCACACCTCGGCCAGCCGTCGCTAGCGCCAGTGCTCGAGGTACGCCATCTCCTGAGCCAGCGCCGCCCCCATCCAGACAGACAGCATGCTGACCCACTCACGCACTACTCTCGTCTAGGAGTAATGCTCGATGGGGGACGGCTTTGTGTCGGCTTTGACAGGGGACGACGGGGCCACCGACGGCAGGACGCAGTCACCCGCCACGGAGAGGGCCATGGCCCGCGCCATGGCCTCCTCATACGCCGCCTCCTCTTCTTCGTTCGCCGCCACCCTGTGCCGCTCGTCCCCCTCGCTCTCCCGAAGACCGTCACAATGGCCGCCTGGTAGGCGGCCTCCGCCTCCTGGTCCTCCTCGCGGACGACGAGCGGGGGCGGCGACACACTGCGGTCGACTTCGTGAATGTCGCATCGCCTCGCCTCCTCGTGCTCAAAGGCGAACCATCGAGCCCAGTTGGCAAGTCGGTTGCGTGGGCGGGGTCGCGGCGTTTGTCCGGCGTCAGGAGAGCTCGCCAGCGCCGCACCTCCTCCACGTGCGCCCTAGCCTACCGCGGCGCCGCCGACATTGGGATCCTCTCCGGATCTAGGTGCCAGTTGTGCGGCCGGGTGGCATGGGGTACGGGAGAGGCATGCGGTGCTGCAGTGCCACTCCGCCTGGTGCACTGACACATTGATGCGCTGCCTCGGCGGGCGAGCTGGCGCCGGCAGAGGCTGGAGGATATCCGAGGGAAAAGGAATGGCGGGGGCCTTGCCCTTGGCCTTGCTGCTGCTGCCGCCGGAGGAGAGCCCCATTTGGCTTCGCTGGGGTGGCTAGGGTTTGCCGGCGACGGGGGAGCAGAGTGTGTCTAAATGGGGACGGGGGCTAGCTGGAAGCGGATGAGGACGGCCCCGCCGCACGGTCGGCTTAAAAATGACGATCGCTGTCGCTAACGCGTGGGCCCGGTGTTATAAATTAAGCTGACCAGGAAGGTCGTGGGCAGTTGGATGACCGCCAAGTGGGGACAGGGGCTGGCTGGAAGCGGATGAGGATGGCCCCGCCGCACGGTCGGCTTAAAAAAGGACGACCAACGTCGCTAACGCGTGGGCCCGGTGTCATAAATTAAGCTGACCAGGAAGGCCGCGGGCAGTTGGACGACCGCCAGATGGGGACGCGGCGGACACCAAGAAGGCGCGCGTGGCGTCCGTTCCGCGTCCTCGCCAACTTTGGGCCGCAAATGCATCGGCACGAACGCGAAGCGGACTTGATTTGGGTTTGGGTCAGCGTGTTGGGCCTCCTCTTTTGTCCGTGCCGACCCAAACTAACGGCGGCGGATGAAATGCGTTGCCTCATTGGAGTTGCTCTAAACCTGGGAAAGTATCAGGTATATCACACCTTAAATTCTGCCATGGTACCAACTTAAAAAATAAAATTGAATGTTTTAAAAATTCTGAATTTTTATGTGAATGTTCACAATGTATGTGACTACAACCCCTAAAAAAATCGGATAACGGGCAGCCCAGTGAATGTAGCTCCCGTTTGCACACGGCCCGAAAAAGGATTCGACCACTTTGGGTCTGGAATACGCTGTCTTTACTTACATTTCTGCAAGAGTTTGTTTTCAAGACTCGAACCCATAACCTCATGGTCAAAAGGCGACAATTTTACCGCTGTGCCAAGGCTCCCCTTGGGAAAACTATTTGGAGGAGTGGGTTATTGATTAAAATTCAAAATAGACATTGAGAACAGAGAATGGCAAGTGTAACATGAATAGTGTCACAAAAAGGCAAAAGCAAAGTTGATACTATTCACATCTGAATTTGTCTTTTTTAATGTGCATTTCAAATTCGAACTTAAAATTTTAAGGGTTGTAGACACATTCCTTGTGAATATTCACAAAAAAAGTCGGATTTTTTTGAAACATTTTTGTTAAATGATAACATGGGAGCATATGGGACTTGGTATTGAATATTCTCCCTGCCGCACACAACTTGATAGAGGCAAAGGTGTCCCGTCTTTCAATGAGATGGTGGCTATCGTTTTGATGGAAGTCGACTTTGACGATCTGACTACGAACGTGCGAGGACGTCGCGCCTTAGCAATCGCTAAACCAACTCCGAGAGATTATTGACCACGCCGGAGCACGATCAACCTGACCACGAAGGTCTATTTCTTGCAAGCAAATGAAGAACAAGCAAGAAACTAAGATTGCAATCTGGATATTGCGAATAACAGAGGAAAGCTTTATTAATGAAGGTGGGGTTCTGTGACGCCTTTGTCTGGTCGTTGAACACAAATGAAGTACGCGAAGTTGCAGCTATGGCGAACTTTTAATCTAAACAAAATCCAAAGTCTAAACAGTGCCCTAAGGGCTGTATATATGGAGGAAGAGGCGGGGAATTTCGTGGCCCTTGGTGGAGGAGTCCGAAACCAACCCTATCTCTTGTTTCCCCACACATACGGACTCTAAAAATAGCCTATACTTATGTATTTCGAAATTACATGGGCTTGGCCCAATAAAAAGGTGATGCAGCACCTAGAATAGCCTCTGGACAAAATTTATGAAGTGGCATCTTGTATATTTCATCCAAGGCTTCATGCACTCGTTATGGTGGCTTCAAAGCGGTGAAATCAACGTCTGTAACTCCGTTCTTGTTCCCCTTGTGCATGCCATCATCTCCATGCTTGTTCTTGCTCCAATGTTCATCCTTCTCCAAGCTAGGCCCTTCATTTGTAAGCAAAACAAATGTATCCAATTTAGGCAGCATCATATTCTCATGAACATTAGAATTATTACCAATAAACGAAAGTACCTGGTAATTTAGTTGGCGTGCGCGAGCTTTAGTAATTGGTCCAGTATGTATAGCAGCAGGGGCTGTGGGTGTAAAATGGTATTGATGTCCTCATCATCCTGCCCTTCTTGAAATGAAGTCCTCCTCGACGGAAGTTCACCTTCCTCACCCAAATAAGGCTTCAAATCTGCAATGTTAAAAGTGGGACTAACCCCAAAATCTGCAGGCAGCTCAAGTTTATATGCATTATCATTTATTTTCTCTAACACCTTAAAGGGACCATCAACACGTGGTATTATCTTTGATTTGCGCAAATCAGGAAATCTATCCTTACGCAAATGTAACCAAACAAGATCTCCAGCTGCAAACACAACATGCTTTCTACCCTTATCTCCAGCAAGTTCACATTTAGCATTCATACACTCAATGTTTTCCTTAGTTAACTCATGCAGTTTTAAAATCAATTCAGCTCGTTGTTTAGCATCAAAATTAACCTTCTCCGAAGATGGAAGAGGCAATAAATCAATAGGTGCACGAGGTAGGAAACCATACACAACTTCAAAAGGGCACATCTTAGTAGTAGAATGCAATGAACGATTATAAGCAAATTCAATATGAGGCAAGCATTCCTCCCACATTTTCTTATTATTCTTCAAAATAGCCCTAAGCATAGTAGACAATGTTCTATTGAGTACTTCAGTTTGTCCATCAGTTTGGGGGTGACAAGTAGTACTAAAAAGCAGTTTAGTCCCCAACTTAGCCCATAAACATCTCCAAAAGTGGCTAAGAAATTTAGTATCACGATCTGAAACAATAGCATTTGGCACACCATGCAAGTGAATAATTTCACGAAAGAACAAATCAGCAACATTAACAACATCATCGCTTTTATGACATGGTATAAAGTGTGCCATTTTTGAGAATCTATCCACGACAACAAATATGCTATCCCTACAGGCAAAGGCATATATAAACCATGAAGATTGAGTCTTGACTTAGCTTTTTGACATGTAGTGCAGCGAGCAATAAAACGCTCAACATCCCATCTCATCTTTGGCCAAAAGAAACGTGTAGCAAGTACGTCCTCCGTCTTCTTCACGCTAAAGTGTCCCATTAATCCTCCTCCATGCGCCTCCTGCAATAACAAAAGACGAATGGAGCTAGCTGGAATGCATAGCTTGTTAGCACGGAACACAAATCCATCATTAACGACGAACTTGTTCCATATTCTTCCTTCTTTACAATTCTTCATTACATCTTTAAAATCAGCATCATGCACATGTTGATCTTTGATGGTCTCAAAACCAAATATGTTGAAGTCAAGTTGTGAAATCATAGTATAGCGACGAGACAATGCATCAGCAATACCATTTTCTTTTCCCTTCTCGTGTTTAATGACATAAGGGAAAGTCTTAGTGAATTCAACCCATTTAGCATGTCTACGATTCAGTTTAGCTTGACTTTTAATATGTTTCAAAGATTCATGATCAGAGTGTATAACAAATTCTTTGGGCCATAAATAATGTAGCCATGTTTCTAAAGTCCGAACAAGAGCATATAATTCTTTATCATAAGTAGAATAATTCAGACTAGGCCCACTCAATTTTTCAGAAAAGTATGCAACAGGTTTGCCATCTTGTAATAACACACCTCCTAATCCAATTCCACTAGCATCACATTCAAGCTCAAAAGTCTTATTAAAATTAGGAAGTTGGAGTAAAGGAGCATGTGTCAACTTATCTTTCAATACCGTGAAGGCTTCTTCCTATGCGGTACCCCAAAGAAAAGGCACGTCTTTCTTTGTAAGCTCATTGAGAGGTGCAGCAATGGTGCTGAAATCTCTCACAAATCGCCTATAGAATCAAGCGAGGCCAAGAAAACTCCTCACTTTTGTGACCGTTTTGGGCTGCGGCCAACTCTCAATAGCTTCAATCTTGGCTTTATCAACTTCAATTCCCTGTGGAGTAACAACATAGCCAAGAAAAGATACTCGGTCGGTGCAAAAGGTGCACTTCCCAAGGTTACCAAACAAACGTGCATCACGTAGAGCAATAAAAACAACACGTAAATGTTCCAAATGTTCTTCCAAACATCTGCTATAAATCAATATGTCATCAAAGTAAACTACCACAAATCGTCCAATGAAAGCACGTAAAACTTTGTTCATTAATCTCATGAAAGTACTAGGTGCATTAGTTAACCCAAAAGGCATGACTAACCACTCATATAATCCAAACTTAGTTTTAAATGATGTTTTCCATTCATCTCCCAATTTCATATGAATTTAATGGTATCCACTATGCAAATAAACTTTGGAGAATATTGTAGAGCCACTCAATTCATCAAGCATATCATCTAGCCTAGGAATAGGATGACGATAATGAATAGTAATATTATTAATGCCTCTACAATCAACACACATACGTGATGTACCATCCTTTTTCGGCACTAGAATAATAGGAACAACACAAGGACTAAGGGATTCGTGTATATAACCTTTGTTGAGCAGCTCCTGTATTTGACGCATAATCTCCTTCGTCTCCTCTGGATTGGTACGGTATGGTGCACAGTTGGGTAATGATGCACTGGGAATTAAGTCAATCTGATGCTCAATCCCTCGAATGGGAGGTAATCCTGGTGGCACGTCTTGTGGAAAGACATCAGCGAACTCCTGAAAAATGTTAGTGACAGCAGGAGGCAAAGAGGAAGGCACGTCCTTGAATGAAAATAATGCCTCTTTGCACACAAAAGCATAGCAACCAGATTTGCTGAAATCTAGCTCATCAATATCAGATTTAGTGGCAAGTAAACATGCACTTTTCAATTTTATTTCAGAAGCAACACTAGATGGTTTACTATTAGGTTTCATTTGTTGCTCAAATTCTTTTGCCACAATCTGATTTTCACTCTTATTTTTCTCCTGTTTTGCTTTATTAGCTCTATTAATATCATCTTTCAAAATGGAATCAGGAGTCATAGGAAGCAAATTAATATTTTTATCCTTATGAACAAGAGTATACTGATTGTTTCTACCATGGTGTACAGAATTTTTATCAAATTACCATGGTTGACCAAGTAATAAGGAACATGCTTGCATAGGTACCACATCTCAATCAATATAATCAACATACATAGAGATACTAAAATGCACACGAACAGTACGTGTTACCTTAACCTTGCCACTGTTGTTGAACCATTGGATGTAGTAAGGATGTGGATGTGGTCTTGTGGTGAGAGATAGCTTCTCCACCATCTCACTGCGAGCCAAGTTGCTGCAGTTCCCTCTGTCTATGATGACGCACACAGAATGTTCCTTCACAACTCCCTTTGTATGGAACAAATTATGCCTCTGATTTTGCTCAGCTTGTGTGACCTGCACACTCAAAACACATTGAGCAACTAAACATTCATACCTATCAGCATCTTCAGGAGCCATGTATTGCGTCTCATGTTCAGAATCATCTCTACCATGTTCTTCACGTGTAATAAGAGCCAAAGTATCCTCATCATAGTTACTAGCAGACTCATACCCACCATCCTCAGTAGCAATCATCACACGTTGAGATTTGCATTCTCTCGCATAATGACCTCTTCCCTTACAACGACGACAAATAATTTCACTTGTGTGCCCTGTTGATGCCATGGAAGAAGAAGAACTCTGTGTAGGCCCGGCAGGAGGACTAGACACTAAGACCAGCAACTAAACACGACGATGCAACCGCAAATTCAACAATGTAAAACCCTAAAAAGATTATGCAAAGGCTCAGATTGGTTCAGATATGAGGAACTAACCCTAAATTTTTTTTGGCTTTTTCGTGCACTGTAGGTATGAAGAACAGACTCGATCTAAACTACGAAAAACTGTAAAATCTCACCGAGCAACCTGGAAATCTGATACCACTTTATAGAGGCAAAGGTATCCCGTCTTTCGATGAGATGGTGGCTATCGTTTTGGTGGAAGTTGACTTTGATGATCCGACTACGAACGTGCGAGGACGTCGCGCCTTAGCAATTGCTAAACCAACTTCAAGGGGTTATTGACGACGCCGGAGCACGATCAACCTGACCACGAAGGTCTATTTCCTGCAAGCAAATGAAGAACAAGCAAGAAACTAAGATTGCAATCTGGATATTGCGAATAACAGAGGAAAGCTTTATTAATGAAGGTGGGGTTCTGTGACGCCTTTGTCTGGTCGTTGAACACAAACGAAGTACGCGAAGTTGCAGCTATGGTGACTTTTAATCTAAACAGAACCCAAAGTCTAAACGGTGCCCTAAGGTCTGTATATATGGAGGAAGAGGGGGGGATTTCGTGGCCCTTGGTGGAGGGTTCCGAAACCAACACTATCTCTTGTTTCCCCACACATACGGACTCTAAAAATAGCCTATACTTATGTATTTCGAAATTACATGGGCCTGGCGCAATAAAAAGGTGACGCAGCACCTAGAATAGCCTCTGGACGAAATTTATGAAGTGGCATCTTGTATATTTTGTCCAAGGCTTCATGCACTCGTTATGGTGGCCTCAAAGCCCTGAAATCATCACTTGTAACTCCGTTCTTGTTCCCCTTGCGTGTGCCATCATCTCCATGCTTGTTCTTGCTCCAATGTTCATCCTTCTCCACGCTAGGCCCTTCATTTGTAAGCAAAACAAATGTATCCAATTTAGGCAGCATCATATTCTCATGAATATTAGAATTATTATGAAGAAATGAAAGTACCTGGTAATTTAGTTGGCGTGCGCGAGCTCTAGTAATTGGTCCAGTATATATAGTAGCAGGGGTTGTTGGTGTAACAATGGTATTGATGTCCTCATCACAAGTTCCTCGACACAAGAAGAGGCCACTTTTGAAATTACGAAAGAGACAAGTTATTACATCATCTAAGTCGGGTGCCTCAAACCGACACCAAATGCCCTGGCGGACAGACCGGTCACCGACCAGTCAAAACAACCTGACTCACCCGGGTGTCGGTGTCAAAAACGGCGGATCTCGGGTAGGGGGTCCCAAGCTATGCGTCTTAGGATCAATGGTAACATGAACACGGGATTTTACTCACCTTCGGGCTCTCTTGATGAGATAATACCCTACATGCTGCCTAATTGACTATAATGAGTATAGGGGTTACAAGAGTTGATCTACCTCGAGATCATATGTTGTGGTCTAAACCCTAGAGGTATGATGAGTAATGTCATGATCTATCGACTAGCCTGGCATCGGTTTATATAATGTACCAGGGGCCTAGGATAACAAGAGTCCTAGCCGAATACGCCGGTGGGGAGGAGTCCTTGTCTTAATCACCAAGTCTTGTGGAATCTTCCTTGTATGCGGCAACTGTCTGAACTGGCCCATGAGTATATGGCCATGGGGGTCCTCAGCCCAATCTAACTGATCGGGAGACGACGTGGTGAGTACCCCCTAGTCCAGGACATCGTCAGTAGCCCCCTGAACCGGTCTTCAAGTTGGGGACGCTCCTTGATTCTTCCGAACTGCTCTTCATCTTTGGTCGTCGGTCTTGAAAACTGGTTCAACAAATCTTCTCATCTTCGATCTTGAGGATCGCGAAGTAAATCCGAAGAGTTTAAATGTCGGGTATACGAGGAGCCCCTTTAAGTTTCCGGCCTTTATCCATGCCTTGTTATTATTATGCCACACCTCAGGTTTGAAGTTATTCCCGGGCGGCAGTGTCCTCTTGCGTCCGAGCTCCAACGCCGGATTGGATTCGAGGTATCTTTTGCAGCCAAGCACCAACGCCGGACCGCTTCCGAGCTCCAACGCCGGAATGTATCCAAGCTCTAACGCCGGACTGTGTCCAAGCTCCAAGATGACTGTATCTTAGATGTCATATCCCATCTGGGTTCAAAAATTTGAAGGAGTTTAGCCGAGCTTAATGCCGGAAATTCCCTCTATGGAGCCAGCCACTGGCGTCCGAGCTTAATGCCAGACTACTTCCGAGGTGGTGCACCACCCCTGACTGCGGGCTGATTTTTTGATTGGTGCAATTTATTCTCTGCCGAGATATATAGCCAGTAGCCCTGAAGGTGTGTGCGTCGGTCTAAAACCCAAGATGCACCTGAAGGAAAACATGATACCGCTGATCCTAGTAGCCCATGAGACTCAGGTCGATGCGCGAAATCAGCCTGAGGATCAACTCCTAGCTCGGCAGCATACGTAGGAATGGAAACGCGATGTGCAAAGTCCTCGAGACTCAGGTTGGGCGCAGCCGACCAACCTGAGGATAATAATCTCCGCGAAAACTATATTGCACTTTAAATTTTCTGCATTGGATTGACAATGCAGTAGCCCCCGAGACACTGATCGGGTGGCAACATCAGATCAGGGGATCGATGTACCCCTTTTAATATTTGTAAATAATAAGCCCGAAGCCTAGTAGCCTCCGATGTCGTGGTTCTAAGTCTGACAGTAGAATGGGGGGTAAGTATGGAAAGGCAAAGTCCTAGCTATGGAGTAGTTGTACACATGGGTGTTTAGCGAGTTCAGGCCCTTCTCTGAGGAAGTAACAGCCCTACGTCTCGGAGCCCGGAGGCGGTCGACTGATTTCTGTGTATATGAGTTACAGGGGTGCGAACCCTTCTACCAGTGGAGGGGGGTGGCTTATATAGAGGACGCCAGGACCCCAGCCAGCCCACGTAGAGGAGGGTTAAAGTACATTAAGGCTGGGCGTTACTGGTAACGCCCTACATAAAGTGTCATCATGACCATTAAGACTATTCAATTACAGACCATTTGGATGCATGGTAGATCCTGAACTTCTGATGGTCGAGTGCATCTTCATGGTCGAGTGTCTTCTAGCCAGTCGAGTGGAGTCTCCCTTGGTCGAGTGGAACTTCTCTTGGTCGACTGGAAGGTAGCTTCGTATGATGATGTCCTTGGGCATGGTATCCTAGATAGGTCCATGACCCTACCCTAGGTACATAACCTCATCATTAGCCCCCGAATGGATCGAGGTTCGAGTGAGGAAGGAGTTGACGATCTTCTCCGACTTGTTTGCTGTACTTTGATTATGTCGTATCTTGGATCGGCGATTCTTCTTTCGGCGTTGGAGTCGACTTTTACTTCAGTCGCCTTGATCCATTCTTATCTTTTGTCGAGTGAACTTTTGAACTTTGGTGAACTTTCGAGCGACGGATCGCGGGAAGGATATCGTCTGACAGATTGATCTGCTGTTAGCGGATTTTGCGGGATCTGAAATTTGGGAAGCGCGCGAAGCGGGGCGATCCGCGGCAATCGGGCGGGATAAGGCATGGACGCCTCGATTTCCGCGCCGCCTTTTTCGCCACGTATCGTACGTGTGCGACTGTTTCGGGATGTGACAGATCTGCTCGGACCCACTCGTCAGCCACTCGGAAGCGCCCTTATATAAAGCGTCGGGGGTGAGTTTTTGAACAGTGCCTCCCCATTCTCCTCTCTTCCCTCTCTGCCTCCGCCCACGGCGCCTGCTCCTACCTCCGCCTTATCCACCTCTCGAGCGCTTCGCCGGCGATAATGGTGAAGGAGAAGACGGCGGCTCTAGAGCGCGCGAAGAAGGCGACGGCGACGGGGCAAGCGAAGGGGAGACCGTCCAGTCGGGGCGGATCTTCGTCGAGGTCCCGCCTGCCGAAGGGTTGGGTCCAAGGGGATTGGATCCGCTCGACCATCACTGGGAAGGACCTCGACGACCTGGCCGATGAGGGACTGATCCCCCACGGGTCAGCGAGGCTCCCGGGGTCCGAGTGTCAACCGCAGCCGCAGGAGGGTGAGTGCGTTCTCTTAGCCACTCACGTAGATCGTGGTTTTTCTCTGCCGCCGAGTGTGTTCTTCCGTGGGTTTCTGAATTTCTTTGGGGCGCAACTCCACCATTTCAATCCCAATTCCATCGCCTATCTTGCTGCCTTTGTGTCCATGTGCGAGAACTTCCTGGGTTGTCGACCGCACTGGGGTCTCTTCAAGCACATATTCACCTGTCGGTCGCAGACAGTAAAAAAGGCGAGTCCGGGTGATGAGAGGACCAAGGTTATACAGATGTGCGGGGGTCTTGGGATTCAGTTGAGGAATAAGAGCACTTTCCCGGCCATGACCCTTCCTGAGTCGGTCAGAGGGTGGCAGTCGACTTGGTTCTACTGCCAAGACGAGTCGACGCCGGGGCAGTCGACTGGTCTCCCTCCGTTCTCCATGGACCGAGTGGACAAACCGTCTTCTCTGAAGGTGCTTCCTGAGGAGAAAGCCGAGGTAAAAATGTTGGTGGAGCGCGTGGTCCAACTCGTTCGGGACGGAGTGACGGGCATGGATCTTCTGGAAGTCTTCCTTAGGCGGCGTATCCAACCGCTCCAGTACCGAGGCCACCCGATGTGGCTGTACTGCGGTACTGAAGACACCACTCGGGTCCATCCAGAGGCAGTCGACGACGCCACGCTGGAGAGGTGGGTGGCCGCCATCACAGGGAACAAGGACAACCCTCGAGGGGCGAGGAGGATCCCGCCACTCGACTGTACCTATACGCCGGACAAGGTATGGCCGCTTATCTCCGAGTGTAATTTTGTTTTATCCATTCTGCTTTGCCGCGAATTGGTCGATTGATCTTTGTTTTGCTTTGTTGCTTGTCTGACAGGCCACCACTGAATTGTACTCGATGCCCAATGGGGCGCAGACGCCGACTGAGGAGGGGGAAGGAAGCGGGGGCGAAAGCCCGGAGGAGTGGGATTCGGATGCTGACGACGACGACGAGGGTGACGACTCTGGTGAGGAGGAAGAAGAGGAGGAGGAGGAGGAAGTTGCACCTCCCCGCTCGGAAAGACGCTCGAAGCTTGCCCATGATCCAGCGACTGAGCGGGGTAAGGGGGTCGCAACCGCTTCCCAGTCGACCAAGCGCCCTCGGACCACTTCTCCGGCGCCGACTGAGAAGGCTCCGAAGCAATCTCGAGTGGTACCGTCGAAGCCCGCAAAGGTCTTGCCGAAGATGAAGATGGTGATCCCCACTATCTCAGGGTAATGGTAGTTTTGAGCTTTCCCTGTTTCATGAACTTGTTCTTGGTCGACTCATGGGCCAATCGACTGACTTTTGGAACTGCAGCGCTGCTACTTCTGATACTTCGGCCAAGGCTGAAGACCACGAGATGGAGGATGCTGCTACCTCGCAACCTGGTATGATTCTTGTGATGCCGTTTTCAGTCGACTGACTTATTGTCTCTAATTTTGATTCTTTCTGCAGCTTCATCTAACATTGTTATTGACCTTCCTGACGACGACGACGAAGAACCACCGAGGCAAAGGAGGAGCAAGAAAACGCCTGCTGGCAAGGCGACTCGAGATGTGCCAGCACCCGAGACGTTGGTCGTGGAGGGAGACAATGTCACTCGACCCACCGTAACCTTCGCGGTGCCGTTGACGAGTGCTCGCCCTTCGTCGTCGAGTGCTGCTCAACCCTCGCTTTTCTCCACCTACCCCGTTCCAGAAGACCAAGCCAGTGCTGCTAGAGAAGCGATACGCCAAGCGGGGGTCATGATGGAGCAAGTGAAGGCAATTCGAGAAGCCAGCCAGGCAGCCTATGACGCCAGTTCGGCACTCCAGAGTAATGTTCAGGTCAGTCGGTCACTGCCTGTTCTTCTTTCTGAAATTCCTAGAGTCTGTCCTACACCCACTGGGTGTGTGTCGATTGAAATTCCGGGTTAGTGGGGGCACGCTGAGTGCACCCACTGGGTGTAGTCCCCAAGGCTATGGTGGACTGCTGGCAGTCGACCATAGTCTTTATGCTTTTGAGTTTTTCTTTACTCGACAAGGTCGAATAGATTCATAGACCGGTGGGGGCACGCTGAGTGCACCCACTGGGTGTAGTCCCCGAGACTGTGGTCGACTGCTGGCAGTCGACTATAGTCTAAAGAACATTGCCTCTTTTTTTTTGTTGGTCGACTGGTCGACTCTTGATGAAACTAGTGGGGGCACGCTGAGTGCACCCACTGGGTGTAGTCCCCGAGACTATGGTCGAATGTTTGCATTCGGCCGTAGTCTTAGAAACGCTATGATTTTTCCTTACTCACTCGGAAGTGAATTGTCTTTGACGTCTGTCGATTGGTTCTTCGTAGAAATCCTGTGACCTTGCGGCTCGTTATACTGAGTTGGAGAACAAACACATTCAGCTCGAGCTCGATCTGAAACTGGCCCAAGAGAACTTGACGAAGGCGAAGGAGGAAGCTAAAGGTATGCTTGGTGAGGCCTTTGACGACTGCCTTTGCCTCTCACTTGTTTCCGAATCTAATCTCACTGTAACTTTGTAGGCAAAGTGAGGGACGCCCTGAAGAAACAAGAGCTTGACTTGGCTGAGATGCAAAAAACTGCTTTAGAGAAGACCAGGCTAGCGGATGAGAAGCTGGCTTCAGTGACTAAGCTTGAAGAAGAAAACACCAATCTGAAAGCTGCTCTTGATGCTGCCAACCAGGAGGTCACTCGACTGAAAAGCGACAAGACCACCCTGAATGACAAGGCCAGTGAGTTGAAGAGAAAGAAGAATGATCTAGAGGCTTATCTGGGTGGACTCGCCAAGAAGTTGTTCCTCATGCTTGAAGGTAATCCTTTGTATCAAACAAATATTTCAATTGTAACCTCTGACTGTTTGTCTTGACTCGGTGGTTGTGCTTGCAGAATTTTGTCAGAACTTTGAAGAGGAGACTGGTCGACTGGAAGTAAACCTGGACCCCATCAACTCTCCTGTGAAAGATGAAGTCGCCATGAACGTGCTCCGACTTGAATCTCGTGTTGCTGCCGTCATCGATTATCTCGCAAGGCTGAAGGTCGCAACTTCCCGCATTGACACAACACTCTGGCCAAGAGAGACACTCCAGAACGACCTCGAGTCTCTGATGACTCGACTGAACGAGGTCCCAAGTCGAGTGCAAGAGTGGAAGAAGTCTTCGGCCAGGTGCGGCGCGGATGTTGCTCTATCTCTGGTCCGCGTTCACTGCAAGGATCCACGAGAGGACAAGCTGGTGGCTCTCAGGGTGGCCAATACCAAGAAGCACGATTTCAGATCTTTCATGGAGACCTTCATTGCCGCTGCCACTCGGATTGCAGATGGAATTGATCTGGACGAGTTTGTGGCACCTTCCAGCCCTCCACAGGAGGGGTAAAAAACTTCTGAGCTTGATACTTTAAATTTGCCTCGGTATGCCGAGTGAGTTTTGTAACCGACAAACCTTAACAGGCCTAGCGCTTGAGCACTTTCGGTTCCGTTAGGTGTTATCCGAACTTGGGTTCGTCGCTGAATATGTTTGCATTTGGTTTGAGGCGTCTTTTGCAGGTTAAAGCGAAGCGCTTATTGCCATCGACTTGTTCCCCAATTCACTTAAGCGAGCACTGGGCTGCAGCTAAGTCCCCGAGCGAGAGGTTTAACCTCCACTCGGTAGGATTTCAGGCACTTAGGCGAGCGCTGGGCTACAGCTAAGCCCCCGAGTGGGAGGTCTGCTCTCCACTCGGTAGGATTTCAGACACTTAGACGAGCACTGGGCTGCAGCTAAGCCCCCGAGTGGGAGGTCTGCTCTCCACTCGGTAGGATTTCAGACACTTAGGCGAGCACTGGGCTGCAGCTAAGCCCCCGAGTGGGAGGTCTGCTCTCCACTCGGTAGGATTTCAGACACTTAGGCGAGCACTGGGCTGCAGCTAAGCCCCCGAGTGGGAGGTATGCTCTCCACTCGGTAGGATTTCAGACACTTAGGCGAGCACTACGCTGCAGCTAAGCCCCCGAGTGGGAGGTCTGCTCTCCACTCGGTAGGATTTCAGACACTTAGGCGAGCACTGGGCTACAGCTAAGCCCCCGAGTGGGAGGTCTGCTCTCCACTCGGTAGGATTTCAGACACTTAGGCGAGCACTGGGCTGCAGCTAAGCCCCCAAGTGGGAGGTCTGCTCTCCACTCGGTAGGATTTCAGACACTTAGGTGAGCATTGGGCTGCAGCTAAGACCCCGAGTGGGAGGTCTGCTCTCCACTCGGTAGGATTTTTGAACTGGTGGCGCAGCTCGGAAGGAGAGGGTAGCAGTCGACCTGCACCTCGTCCTTCTTGCAGAACGCATGTTGTACTTGTACTTAGGCGAGTTCTTTGACTGCAGCTAAGCCTCCGAGTGGAAGGCTGGCTTACCACTCGGTAGGATTTTATTTATCTTAGGCGAGTGCTTGGACTGCAGCTAAGCCTCCGAGTGGAAGGCTGGCTTACCACTCGGTAGGATTTTATTTATCTTAGGCGAGTACTTGGACTGCAGCTAAGCCTCCGAGTGGAAGGCTGGCTTACCACTCGGTAGGATTTTATTTATCTTAGGCGAGTACTTGGACTGCAGCTAAGCCTCCGAGTGGAAGGCTGGCTTACCACTCGGTAGGATTTTATTTATCTTAGGCGAGTGCTTGGACTGCAGCTAAGCCTCCGAGTGGAAGGCTGGCTTACCACTCGGTAGGATTTTATTTATCTTAGGCGAGTACTTGGACTGCAGCTAAGCCTCCGAGTGGAAGGCTGGCTTACCACTCGGTAGGATTTTATTTATCTTAGGCGAAACGGATTTCGCAGCTAAGCCTTCGTGTGGGAGACTGACTCACCACTCGGTTAGGATTTTTTTTTACAGACTTAGGCGAATCGGATTCGCAGCTAAGCCACACACTGGGGGATTGTTTTATATGGACAAAAGTAATAACAATCACTGACAATCACTGGGAAAACTATAAAGCTCTTGTTTTTGATAAATAAACTATAGGAGTACTTTTATTACAACTCATCCGAGTGAATACTTAAGTGTAAAAGGGGTGGAGAAGCTCCGCGTTCCAAGCTCGGGGCTCGTCGATCTGATGCTCGACATTGTAAAGATGGTATGCTCCATTGTGGAGAACCTTGGTGACGATGAAGGGACCTTCCCAAGAAGGAGCAAGCTTGTGTGGTTTCTGCTGGTCCACTCGGAGAACTAAATCTCCTTCCTGGAAGGCTCGACTCTTCACGTTTTTTGCATGGAAACAACGCAAGTCTTGTTGATAAATGGTCGATCTGATCAGAGCCATCTCTCTTTCTTCCTCTAAAAGGTCGACTGCGTCCTGCCGCGCTTGTTCTGCTTCAGCTTCGGTGTAGAGCTCGACTCGGGGAGCGTTGTGGAGAAGATCACTCGGCAAGACTGCTTCAGCTCCGTAGACCAAGAAGAATGGAGTTCTTCCAGTCGACCGGTTGGGTGTGGTCCTTAACCCCCAAAGCACCGAGGGAAGTTCGTCAACCCATGCACCAGCCGCATGCTTGAGATCACGCATCAAACGGGGCTTCAACCCTTTGAGAATCAAACCGTTGGCTCGTTCTGCCTGTCCATTCGACTGCGGATGGGCGACTGAAGCATAGTCGACTCGCGTGCCTTGAGACGTGCAGAAAGCTCTGAATTCTTCAGAATCGAAGTTTGACCCGTTATCAGTGATGATGCTGTGCGGGACTCCATATCTGAATATCAGTTCTCGGATGAAGCTGACAGCGGTACCAGCATCGAGGTTCTTGATGGGTTTGGCCTCAATCCACTTGGTAAACTTGTCGACTGCTACCAGCACATGTGTGAAACCGCTTCTTCCTGTTCTCAACGGGCCAACCATATCCAAACCCCATACAGCAAAGGGCCAGACAAGTGGTATGGTCTTTAAGGCTGAGGCGGGCTTGTGTGACATATTGGAGTAAAACTGACATCCCTCACACTTGTCGACTATCTCCTTCGCCATTTCATTCGCTCTGGGCCAATAAAAACCAGCTCGGTATGCTTTGGCCACGATGGTCCGAGAAGACGCATGATGGCCACAGGTCCCCGAGTGGATGTCGTTGAGAATCATTCGACCTTCCTCCGGTGTTATGCATTTCTGGCTGACTCCAGTCGCACTTTCTCTGTACAACTGACCTCTCATGACGGTGAAGGCTTTGGACCGGCGGACGATCTCTCGAGCTTCTTCTTCATTCTCGGGGAGTTCCTTCCTCAAAATATAGGCGATGTAGGGCACTGTCCAATCGGGAGTGATGACCAAAACTTCCATGATCAAGTCGACCACCGCTGGGACCTCGACTTCAGTCGGATCTGTGGCGCTTTTAGGCTGCGGGGCTTCTTCAGTGAAAGGATCCTCTTGAACCGATGGCGTGTAGACATGTTCCAAAAACACGCCACTCGGAATGGCTTCCCTCTTGGAACCTATCTTTGCCAAGTCATCGGCTGCTTGATTTTTCAGTCGGGGAACGTGATGGAGTTCTAACCCTTCGAATTTCTTTTCAAGCTTCCTCACTGCATTGCAGTATCCAGTCATGGCTGGGCTTCTCACGTCCCACTCCTTCATCACCTGATTGACCACCAAATCTGAGTCGCCGTAAACCATAAGGCGACGGACGCCGAGTGAAATGGCCATGCGCAACCCATACAACAGTGCTTCATATTCTGCTTCATTGTTGGAGGAATCAAAGTGGATCTGGAGCACATATCTGAGCTTATCTCCTCGGGGAGAAACCAAAACTACCCCAGCACCAGAACCATTTAACATCTTAGAGCCATCAAAGAACATGGTCCAATGCTCCGAGTGAACTTGAGTCGGCTGCTGCTGTTCAATCCACTCGGCAAGGAAATCTGCTATAGCCTGGGACTTAATGGCTTTCTTTGCCTCAAATTTGATATCAAGGGGAAGGAGTTCAATCGCCCATTTAGCCACTCGACCAGTTGCATCTCTGTTGTGCAGAATCTCTGACAATGGTGCGTCGCTGACGACTGTAATGTCATGATCAGAGAAATAATGGGCAACCTTCTTCATGGTCATGTAGATCCCATATACGAGCTTCTGATAATGAGGATATCTTTGCTTCGATGGGGTCAAAACTTCAGAGAGATAATATACTGGGCGCTGAACTTTGAAGGTTTTCCCTTCTTCTTCCCGCTCGACCGTAAGTACTGTACTGACGACTTGTCCTGTGGCTGCAATATAAAGCAACAGAGGCTCTTTGCTGATTGGAGCAGCAAGCACCGGCTGGGTGGAGAGCAGAGTTTTTAACTCGGCAAACGCTGCATCAGCTTCTGGAGTCCACTCGAACTTGTCTGCCTTCTTCATCAGTCGGTAAAGGGGCAACGCCTTTTCACCGAGGCGAGAGATGAATCGACTTAACGCGGCCAAGCATCCAGTAAGCTTCTGGACATCGTGCACACGCACGGGGCGTTTCATTCGGAGTATGGTGCCAACTTTTTCTGGGTTAGCATCGATTCCTCGTTCGGAAACGAGAAAACCGAGTAACTTCCCGCCAGGTACTCCGAATGTGCACTTTGAAGGATTGAGCTTGATATCATACCTCCTGAGATTGGCAAATGTTTCAGCTAAGTCAGTCAACAGGTCGGAACCCTTTCGCGACTTGACCACGATATCATCCATGTATGCTTCCACATTCCGACTGATTTGAGTGAGTAAACACTTTTGAATCATTCTCATGAACGTGGCTCCGGCATTCTTGAGGCCGAATGGCATGGTGATATAGCAAAAGCACCCGAATGGGGTGATGAAAGCTGTTTTGATTTCGTCGGGCCCATACAGACGGATCTGATGATACCCGGAATAAGCGTCTAGAAAAGACAATCTCTCGCATCCTGCGGTCGAGTCAACAATTTGGTCGATGCGAGGGAGAGGGAAATGATCTTTCGGGCAGGCCCGATTGATATGTTTGAAATCAATGCACATACGAAGAGAATTGTCCTTTTTGGGAACCATAACGACATTGGCGAGCCACTCGGAGTGGTATATCTCTCGGATGAACTCTGCTGCAAGGAGTCGAGCCACCTCTTCGCCAATGGCCTTTTTCTTCTGAACGGCGGACCGTCCAAGATGTTCCTTAACAGGTTTTGCCTTTGAATCGACTCTAAGGCGATGCTCAGCCAGTCCCCTGGGAACACTTGGCATGTCAGCTGGCTTCCATGCGAAGATGTCCCAGTTCTCACGGAGGAACTGGATGAGCGCTTCTTCCTATTTAGAGTCGAGTGTAGTGGAAATATGGGTCGGAGCTGCATTGGGATCAGTCGGGTGGACGTGAACTGGCTTCGTCTCACCGGACGACTGAAATGCTGACTTTGTGGCGGGCTTCTTTGCCCGCAGTAAATCACTCGGATCTGCGTTCTTCTTGTATCCCTCTAGCTCTATCACTGTTATCTAGTCATCCGCAATCTTTGAGCCTTTTTGGAAACACTCTTCTGCTTTCTTCCGGTTACCAGTGACGGTGATCACTCCTTTGGGGCCAGGCATCTTTAACTTGAGGTACACATAACATGGTCGAGCCATGAAGCGGGCGTAGGCTGGTCTTCCCAAGATAGCGTGGTAGGCGCTCTGGAAATCCACGACTTCAAATGTCAGCTTCTCTTTGCGGAAATGCTTCGAGTCGCCGAACACCACATCTAGAGCTATTTGGCCGAGTGACTCAGCCTTCTTTCCTGGGATGACTCCATGAAAACTCATGTTGCTGGAGCAGAGCCTGGACATCGGAATGCCCATTCCCTTGAGCGTGTCTGCATACAGTATGTTCAACCCGCTGCCGCCATCCATCAATACCTTCGTCAGTCGAGTGCCTTCGATGACCGGGTCAACCACCAGTGCTTGCCTCCCAGGGGTGGCAATATGAGTAGGATGGTCCAACTGATCGAAAGTAATGGGAGTTTGCGACCATCTCAGATAGTTCGGTGTCGCCGGTGCGACCATATTGACTTCTCGGTTGATCACTTTCAGTCGACTTTTGCTCTCTACATCAGCAAAAATCATCAGAGTGGAGTTGACATGAGGGTACTCTCCATCACTGTCCTGCTTGTCCTCAGCCTTGTCCGACTCCTTCTCTTTGTTCTTCGGTTGTTTCCCTTGGAACTGCTGGATTAAGAGCCGGCACTGGCGAGTGGTATGCTTTTGGTAGATGAAGTTACCCTCTTCGTCTTTCTTCGTGTGGATATGACACGGCAGGTCCATCACATCATTACCCTCCTTGTATTTTACTTTCTTGGGGTTCCAAGATCCTTTGGGCTTCCCTTTAAATTTGCCCTGTGTCACGGCTAGAGCCTCTCCAGGAGCTGCTGGCTCGGCCTTCCGTTTTTGCTTCCGACTGGAGTTTCCTTTATCCGACTGACTCGGCTTGTACTTGCCGCTCCGGAGTCGGTCCTCTTCTTCGCCGTTGGCGTACTTGGTGACTATTTCCATCATCCGACTCAAGGTCATGTCTCCACTTCGACCAAACTTCAGGCTCAACTCTCTATTCTTGACGCCCTCTTTGAAGGCGCAAACTGCTTGATGGTCCGACACATTCTCTACAGTGTGATGCAAAGTGATCCACCTCTGGATGTAATCCCTCAGTATTTCACTCGACTTTTGTACACAAACTTGTAGCTCGGTCAATCCAGCAGGTCGCTTGCAAGTTCCCTCAAACGTCCTGACGAACACTCGAGAAAGATCTTCCCAGGTGTAAATGCTGCTGGGAGCTAACTGATTCAACCATGCCCTGGCTGAACCCCCTAGCATAAGTGGCAAATGTTTCATGGCCACCTCATCATTACCGCCACCAATCTGAACAGCCACTCGGTAGTCTTCGAGCCAACTGTCGTGGTTCTAAGTCTGACAGTAGAATGGGGGGTAAGTATGGAAAGGCAAAGTCCTAGCTATGGAGTAGTTGTACACACGGGTGTTTAGCGAGTTCAGGCCCTTCTCTGAGGAAGTAACAGCCCTACGTCTTGGAGCCCGGAGGCGGTCGACTGATTTCTGTGTATATGAGTTACAGGGGTGCGAACCCTTCTACCAGTGGAGGGGGGTGGCTTATATAGAGGACGCCAGGACCCCAGCCAGCCCACGTAGAGGAGGGTTAAAGTACATTAAGGCTGGGCGTTACTGGTAACGCCCTACATAAAGTGTCATCATGACCATTAAGACTATTCAATTACAGACCGTTTGGATGCATGGTAGATCCTGAACTTCTGATGGTCGAGTGCATCTTCATGGTCAAGTGTCTTCTAGCCAGTCGAGTGGAGTCTCCCTTGGTCGAGTGGAACTTCTCTTGGTTGACTGGAAGGTAGCTTCGTATGATGATGTCCTTGGGCATGGTATCCTAGATAGGTCCATGACCCTACCCTAGGTACATAACCTCATCACCCGAGCCTTAATGTGGGCACGGGTGGCCGAATTAAGGATCGATATCCAAAGTAAAATCACAAATTATGTGTAATCATTCTATGTATCCAAGTACTTTACATCATCAATGCTCGGATTCGCATTGTACAAAACTTTGTTGACCGGCCATCGGCTTCAACCTCCTCGGCCAGTAGCCGGGGAGTGTTTGTCCCACTTTATAAAGCCTTTAGGACGGCAAAGATTTACGGCAAACAAGGCAATCCGGCCATACGGTTTTATAAACAAAGGTACGCAGAGAGACATGTTATATTATTGTTTAACATAAGAAACATCATCCAAAGAAAATAGTCCCGCTACTTGTTCCTTTCTTTGGGTTGTAATGCTAAGCATGATCGTGAAACCTCAGCTCCGATCAATGTGGGAGGAAAATACTGAGGATTTAGTTCGAGGAAAGCTTCCAAACTTTGTGGTCTAGATGAAACCAAATTTTCACTTCTATTGCGACCGTTTATAATCTGAAAGTGGCCCATCGTTGGCTTCTACCCCCTTGTTGATGCTATGCAGGGTGTTTCCGAAATAACAAAACAACCCTTAGCTGACGTCTCGGTGCCCGAAGGCGGTTGTGTTGGCGGAAATGAGGCAATCAGATATGCGGGCTTTATAACTTTCACTTAGTCATAGGAGCTTAAAGTTGGGAGGTCAGCAAGACCCCCCCCCCCCCCGCTTAGTGTTCGGCAACAGCTGAGGTCAAGCCGTAAACACTTCGGCCAATGTTATGAACGGCCTATCATTTAACATAGTCATCGGATCGCTGACAAGTTTATTCTTATTGTGACAGTCAGTTTTCGGCCTTCTCCACCGAGGTGCTTAACCATGCGAGATGGAAGCACAATCGCAGTGGTTCTCCTTTTGCACACCTAACCGAACAAAACGGAATGTAGGAGGCAAGCACAGGAGCCAGGCAACCCAACTATCGACCGAACACACAATTTGAAACCGATGCATATATAGCAATATCCGAGAATTTTTGCCGAATCTCTAAAGGTGCCCGACGTTGCACTGCGAGACTTACGCGGAAAACACACAAATAGTTGAAAAGTGCCATAGGATTGGAAAACCAAAAAACGTCAGTAAAAACTCGATGTCCGAACTAGATTAATTGTTTGGTGCCAATCAGAAAATTGTCCTTAGAGAAAAAAAATTGTGCTTCTGTCGTGCTTTAACATGACACATCCTATCTCAAGACTTCAAGCGGGTCAGCCTACGGCTTCAACCTCCTATCCCGAAGGCGGAGTACTTTTAGCTAGGCCAGTTTAGCAAACTTTAGCGGCTTTGAGAGGTAAATCCGGCTATTGACCACACGCTCGCGTCGAAAAAAGGAGTGATAGAAAAAAAAACTTTGTAACGACTAGGAAGAAGAACACTTATTATAAAACAGCTCACATAAATTTAAGAGCCCCCAAGTTACTTGGGTAAAAGAATTTTATGTATAATGATTGTTTGTACCGAAGTACCTATATCATATTTGTGTCCACCCGAACTTTATACGAGTCTTAACCGACCATCGGCTTCTCCCCCTTCGGTCAAGGACCGAAAAGTGTTATGTACTCCCCCTGTCGAGAATATCGACGGTGTTTCCGATAACCAGGCAATCAAGCCATAAGGCTGTAATAGACAAAGCGCGCTCAAGGAACTTATGCTATATTACTAACAAAGTGTAAGAAGCATCTTCGAAGAAAATAGTACCCCCACCGATACTTTTCTTCGGTTGCTCATTATTATTATGAGACTTTGTGCAATAAATTTTTTGTACTCATGAGTTCCGTTGTGTGCCAACCATTGTTGAAAACAGTAAGGGTACTAGCTTTCGGCTTCACCCAGTCTGAGGTCCGGCTCGGATGAACCGATCGTGACAATCGCAGAGGTGCTCCCTTTACTCCCTAGCTGAACAATCGGGAACGTAGGGGTAAACACAGGAGCAAGGCAACCCAGCTTGCAAATCGCTTAAGTCAACATTGTGCATATTGTGGCGTAATACACGAACAAGGAATGAAGCCGTACAAGTATAATCATATGCAAGAGGAAAAGCTCCATCAAGGGAGCCCCCAAATAAACGGGGTATTTGAATATGGGTGTCACAAACAAAGTTATGACAAGGAACTTTGTCACAAACAACTTTGTGCCAAAAAGTATAATGCTTGTTCGAACCGAACAAAAATTAAAACTGAAAGTTTTTTAGCATGAAAGAGACTTAGCTAGTTAATGTGTTCGGCATTGATGACGCGGTCCGAGCTTGATGCGGGACAAGGTTCCAGCCCCCAGGCTGGTCCCAAGGTGGCCGAGCAGAGAGTTCGGCACTCCGAGAAGATGAAGCCCCCAGTCCAGCCGCGGTAATGAAGCAGGTCGGCGCGCCAAGGCGACAACACAATTCGGTCGACGGAGGCGACAACACGGCTCAGTCTGAGTCTATTGGCTGCACAGATAAAATAGTGCAAACCAAAAAGTAATGACAAATACAGATAATAATGTATAAAAAATTCTTCTACTTATTTAATATAAGTGAAGTAAATAATGAAAGAGATATGGCCTGAGTGTCGAGGTCAATGTCGATGCAGGGCATCGGCGTGACGCAGTGAAGGCGTGACAAAGCCCGAATCACAGGTCGGTCCGAGTTCCGGATACGGCGTTCGCCGAACTATGCACGAAAACTGACCGAACCACCACGCGACCGTCGTTAATGCGGCCAGCATTTGATAGACCTGTGTATAGATGATGGAACAAAGCAGAGTAATAATTCCTTCGGAAAAATAAACCCAAACAAGCAAAAATTGCTGGGATTAATAGCACCTGGTTTATTTATTGTAGCGGTCCGAAGAAAGGTTACTCCAAAAATTGGGACTCGATCCACACACCCATTGCCTAATGGGTGATGAAGCGAAGGCATGATGATGCTGGCAAAGGTTGGCTTGCCGAGGCAAAGCCCGTGGTCCAGCTAATGTGATGAAGCTGGTCGGCCGGTGATGCCGGAGTCTCTGAGGTAAGTTAATGAAGGGATGACGAAGCCCCCAGTCCAGGCGAGGAGACGGAGCAGGTTGGTGAGGAGATGTGTCAGCCGAGGTGTTGAAGTAGTCCGTCGTGATGGACATCGGCTCGATGAAGCAACAGTTCGGCCATGCCGATGCAGGTCATGGCTTGTGACGTGATCAATGCTGGCTTGATGAAGTGACCATGCGGCGATACCGGTGTGCCCACTCCGTGTAACCCGTGGGGCGGCGATGTTGGTGAAGATTTATCTTTCGCGATGCCGAACTATTGTTCGGCTGGGCGGGATGATGATCCGAAGAAGTTGAGCTCGGCTCAACAAAGTGATGACGTGTCTAGCGCAGGTCGGCCGCCATGGAGTGACATTGTCGGGCCGGTTGGACACCAACGCGATGGTGAAGATCGTATTGCAAAAATACTTTTAATACTAGTAGGGTGTGCTTGAGAATAAAACACAATACCCCATACGAAAACGTACTTCAAAAAGGATGTCCGGAATCCCGTTCATAAAAAAGATGAACTCGGGTCGGATTCGTTCTCGCGCAGAAAACAGATCCGAAAAGTGATGCACTAATCGGAAGGTTTCCGGAGTTCGGACGGTCGGATCGAGCTGAATTTTGGCAGGTGGTAGATATGGGAATTTTGCAGCCAATCAACGGTTGGATCTTCCAAAGGATGTTCGAGCTAGATGCTGGACACCCCGCTCCAAAGTCGTCCAGATTCTCGTCCAGATTCAACAGGGCTCCGATATATCGGAGATTGCCGGAGATTCCTCCATCGGAACTCGACGAAATTTTTGCAGGGTTGTTGTAAACTTAATTCCGCATAATTCCACTGAAGCAATCATTTAGGCGACAGTCGAGGAGGCGGTGGCGGCGGATACGAGTTTGCTATCCAGAAAAACAGCACGGTCGCCCGAGGGCAATGTTGACGTTGAGCCCCCGAGCTCCATGGATGACTCCTCCATGATCTTGATAGAGATCGGAGTTGATGTTGATGAAGGCCCTTATCTGAACATGATGATCGGAGGTAGGGCGCAGTCCTCGGTCAAGCCAAGGTGACCCGTTGAGCTGGTGACGAAGAAACCGACGTCGCAGTTGACCTGCAGTCGAGCCATTGATCCTTTCACCAATCACACAGCGGAACTCTCAATGAAAGCACCAATGTCGGTGTCAAAACCGGCGAAACTCGGATAGGGGGTCCCAAGCTATGCGTCTTAGGATCAATGGTAACATGAACACGGGATTTTACCCAGCTTCGGGCTCTCTTGATGAGATAATACCCTACATGTTGCCTGATTGACTATAATGAGTATAGGGGTTACAAGAGTTGATCTACCTCGAGATCATATGTTGTGGTCTAAACCCTAGAGGTATGATGAGTAATGTCATGATCTATCGACTAGCCTGGCATCGGTTTATATAATGTACCAGAGGCCTAGCATAACAAGAGTCCTAGCCGAATACGCCGGTGGGGAGGAGTCCTTGTCTTGATCACCAAGTCTTGTGGAATCTTCCTTGTATGCGACAACTGTCCGAACTGGCCCATGAGTATATGGCCATGGGGGTCCTCAGCCCAATCTAACTGATCGGGAGACGACGTGGTGAGTACCCCCTAGTCGAGGACACCGTCACCGGGCGCCTCAAACCGGCCTCAGACACCTAGGTTGCCCGACACCTCTCATACCCAGCCCAAATACAACGCAGATATGGGGTGGCCTGGGGGCGTCCGCCCCATCGGCATAGCCCAGCCTGGTCCACCCTCACCCCCATAGATATCCCCATATGGAGAACCCTAGATCGAAGTCAACCCATCAGTCCACTCCACTCCCTACTCCGTTCACTTCACTTTGAGTCCCCTTCGATTCTGTTCGATGGCGAGCGATGACAGCGGCGCCGGCTCTGGTGCTGGATCCGGTGGCTCCGACGAGTGGCTGAGCCTGTTGCATGGTGCGCAACCTGGCGATGTGGAGGAGGTCGCCCTCAGCATCGCTTTTGAGACAGTCACTGCTTGAACAAGGCGACAACATCAACACCGATTCCACAACACCTGTCGCCCTTCAACCCAGTGCTGGCTCACATGGGTTGCATGGTTTTGGGGTTTCGGATATGAGCAACGTGGCTGTGGGAGCTAACATATGAGGTGTGCCCGGCCATTGCCCGCGGTGCGGTTGGGCGCGTCCGCGAATGTTTGATGGGCTAGATTTGCTGACCGCAGTTGTAGATGCTCTTAGTCTATGTAAGAGTGAAAGGATGCCTGTTTGGACTAGGACACATGCAGCCTCACTATCAAACGCACGAGTGCAGAAAAGCCTAGATATGGTGTGGCAAAAAGTGCCCTACTAGCGTGGGAGTCTAACGTCACCAATATGACGTCATTGTTAAAAAATAGTGGTGGCATTGGAGCCCACTCCAATAGTATTTTAGATGTTGATGACGTGCCACGTGGCCAATGCCACCACTATAATTTCTCACCTACCGACGTCAAATGTACTATGCACACCACCAAAATTTTGATGCTCAGTGTGCGTGTGGTGATTTGTTAGACGATTCAGAGGACCAGAGACAATGCATGCTTTAGACATAAAATTACCGATGATCCTATTGATGTGATTAATTATTTGTGTAACTTAATTAATTCCAAGGCACATATTCAAAAGGGACAAGGTCGAAAAAGCTTTGAAGAAGCAGCTCAGATGATCAAGAGGGTGCTCCAAGAGGTTTAAGATGAAGACTTGGATGTGCACCAATGTCAAGAAGAACTGGAGGATAATTTAAATTTCAAGATAGCCTAAACTCTTGTTGTGTTACATTTCTATCTTGGTCAAGCTAGCCATGCAAGGCATTGCTTGTGGTTTTGTATCCCGCATCCAAGCGGGGTGTTGTTTTTCTACTGGCTTGACATGGTAGGGGGATCCTGGTGATGACTAGATCATGTGGAGTACCTAATTGGCGGGTTTCTTTTGTTACATTTCCTTTCATGTTTTTGTTTGATCTTTTCTATGTTGTAAACTTTGGCGATTTCTTTAATAAAAATCAACAAGGATGCTCATTGCTTTAAAAAAGTGTGAAGTGCATCCTAGACCCTGGAACTATTTCGGAGTTGTCACATAGGGTCTCAAACTATAAAAAAATGTTATCCACAATGGCGACATCGAGCCTAGGCAGGGCGGGCAGTGGCCTAGGGCGTAGTGGGCTTCTGCTTCGTCTACTATAGATAAAAACACTATTTGACATTGTAGCTAGGTTGTTGGCCTGGGACAACCCTGACTCCGCTACTGGTTATTCAAATCCCCGAAGTGTAATAAGTATGTAGATATGTCACACCTGAAAAATAGTTCGAGGACCTTGATGACACATGTGTTGCACTTTACAAGTTGCTAATTCAATCATGCAACTTTACAAGTTGAAGTTTCTTTATTATAAAAAGAAGCATGAAATCTTGAGACAAAAGGAGAAGCAAATTACTTAACACTGACGAGGAAAAGCGGCATTGAGTAGAACCCTTGTGGTGGAAGTAAGAGAGCCATGGCATAATCTGGATTTACTCAGTGAAGTTGATTTGAATGGCGATTTGGAAATTAAATGTGGAAAATTCACCCTGGGGTCTTTATATTTAATTGACAACTACTGGAATGGTGCATTACAAACACCTTTGGAAACTGGAAATTCCCTTGAAGATCAGGATTATCCTTTGGCTTCTTCACAGGAATAACATCCTAACTAAAAGTAATCTGATCAAAAGGGGATGGATTGGGAATGTCCAGTGCCATTTCTATTATGATAAAGAGACCGTAAATCATCTTTTGTTGAGATGTTCACTGGCAACATTAGTATGCAAGCTATTAGCCGTGCATTGGAACTTGGTAGAACTCCATCCGTCATTTCTGATTTGATTCCAGATTTTCTGATATCTACTTCCCATAAAAATTAGATAGGTCTAATGCTTAGTGTGTGTGTGTGCAGTGATTTGTTGGTTGATTAGGAGGACAAATACAATGCATGCTTTAGGCTGGCCATTGCGCGAGTAACTTAGCTAATAACATAATGCATTCCAAGGCAAATTTGCTTATGTGACAAGTAGTTAATGCGGGAGGTAGAGATGTTTGTGGTAACATAATATTTTTATTGTAATATAACGTGCCCCGAGGTAAAATAAATCTACATCTAAATGAATCAAGACTTGCATGATACCACATATATGTTACTATCCATTATGGGGGTTGTAATATAGACAAGTAATATATGCATGTTACACCCCCGAGAGAAACATATGCATGTTACTAGTACAAGTTACTTCTCACTATAACTAGCCTTAGACATAAAATTCCTGATGACCCTCTTGATGTGATTTATTATTTATCCAATTCAATTAATTCGAAGGCATTTCTTCAGAAGGGACAAGGTCGAAAAAGCTTTGAAGAAGCAGCTCGGGTGATCAAGAGCGTGCTCCATCAGTTTATGGTGAAGACTTGGATTGGCACCTATTGGAAATATGCCCTAGAGGCAATAATAAATTGGTTATTATTATATTTCATTGTTCATGATAATTGTCTATTGTTCATGCTATAATTGTGTTATCCGGGAATCATAATACATGTGTGAATATATAGACCACAACACGTCCCTAGTGAGCCTCTAGTTGACTAGCTCGTTGATCAACAGATAGTCATGGTTTCCTGACTATGGACATTGGATGTCATTCATAACGGGATCTCATCATTAGGAGAATGATGTGATGGACAAGACCCAATCCTAAGCATAGCTCAAGATCGTGTAGTTCGTTTTGCTAGAGCTTTTCCAAATGTCAAGTATTATTTCCTTAGACCATGAGATTGTGCAACTCCCGGATACCGTAGGACTGCTTTGGGTGTGCCAAACGTCACAACGTAACTGGGTGACTATAAAGGTGCACTACGGGTATCTCCGAAAGTGTCTGTTGGGTTGGCACGAATCGAGACTGGGATTTGTCACTCCGTATGACGGAGAGGTATCTCTGGGCCCACTCGGTAATGCATCATCATAATGAGCTCAATGTGACCAAGTGTCTGGTCACGGGATCATGCATTATGGTACGAGTAAAGTGACTTGCCGGTAACGAGATTAAACGAGGTATTGGGATACCGACGATCGAATCTCGGGCAAGTAATGTACCGATTGACAAAGGGAATTGTATACGGGATTGATTGAATCCTCAACATTGTGGTTCATCTGATGAGATCATCGAGGAGCATGTGGGAACCAACATGGGTATCCAGATCCCGCTGTTGGTTATTGACTGGAGAGTCGTCTCGGTCATGTCTGCATGTCTCCCGAACCCGTAGGGTCTACACACTTAAGGTTCGGTGACACTAGGGTTGTAAAGATATTAGTATGCAGTAACCCGAAAGTTGTTCGGAGTCCCGGATGAGATCCCGGACATCACGAGGAGTTCCGGAATGGTTCGGAGGTGAAGAATTATATATAGGAAGTCAGGTTTCGGCCATCGGGAAAGTTTCGGGGGTCACCGGTATTGTACCGGGACCACCGGAAGGATCCTGGGGGTCCAACGGGTGGGCCCACCTATCCCGAAGGGGACCATGGGCTGAAGTGGGAGGGGAACCAGCCCCTGGTGGGCTGGTGCGCCCCCCCTTGCCCCCCCTGCGCCTAGGGTTGGAAACCCTAGGGGTGGGGGCGCCTCCACCTGGCTTGGGGGGCAAGTTTCCCTCCCTGGCCGCCGCCCCCCTGGAGACTGGATCTCCTAGGGCCGGCGCCCCCCTAGGGGGCCTATATAAAGAGGGGGGAGGGAGGGCAGCCGCACCAATGCTCTTGGCGCCTCCCTCTCCCTCTGCACCACCTCTCCCTCTCGTAGAGCTTGGCGAAGCCCTGCCGAGATCGCTGCTGCATCCACCACCACGCTGTCGTGCTGCTGGATCTTCATCAACCTCTCCTTCCCCCTTGCTGGATCAAGAAGGAGGAGACGTCTTCCCAACCGTACATGTGTCGAACGCGGAGGTGCTGTCCGTTCAGCACTAGGATCATTGGTGATTTGGATCACGACGAGTACGACTCCCTCAACCCCGTTCTCTTGAACGCTTCCGCTCGCGATCTACAAGGGTATGTAGATGCACTCCTCTCTCTTGTTGCTAGATGAAGTCCATAGATTGATCTTGGTGAAGCGTAGATTTTTTGTATTTTCTGCAAGGTTCTCCAACAGTGGCATCATGAGCTAGGTCTATGCGTAGTTTCTATGCACGAGTAGAACACAAGTTGTTGTGGGCGTTGATTTTGTTCAATATGCTTACCATTACTAGTCCAATCTTGTTTCGACAGTATTGTGGGATGAAGTGGCCCGGACCGACCTTACACGTACACTTACGTTAGACAGATTCCACCGACTAACATGCACTTGTTGCATAAGGTGGCTAGCGGGTGCCAGTCTCTCCCACTTTAGTCGGATCAGATTCGATGAAAAGGGTCCTTATGAAGGGTAAATAGCAATTGGCATATCACGTTGTGGTTTTTGCGTAGGTAAGAAACGTTCTTGCTAGAAACCCATAGCAGCCACGTAAAACATGCAAACAACAATTAGAGGACGTCTAACTTGTTTTTGCACGGTATGCTATGTGATGTGATATGGCCAAAAGAATGTGATGAATGATATGTGATGTATGAGATTGATCATGTTCTTGTAATAGGAATCACGACTTGCATGTCGATGAGTATGACAACCGGCAGAAGCCATAGGAGTTGTCTTAATTTATTGTATGACTTGCGTGTCATTGAACAACACCATGTAATTACTTTACTTTATTGCTAAACCGTTAGCCATAGTAGTAGAAGTAATAGTTGGCGAGACAACTTCATGGAGACACGATGATGGAGATCATGATGATGGAGATCATGAGTGTCATGCCGGTGACGATGATGATCATGGAGCCCCGAAGATGGAGATCAAAAGGAGCAAAATGATATTGGCCATATCATGTCACTTTTTGATTGCATGTGATGTTTATCATGTTTATGCATCTTATTTGCTGAGAACGACGGTAGTAAATAAGATGATCCCTCATTAAAATTTCAAGAAAGTGTTCCCCCTAACTATGCACCGTTGCGAAAGTTCGTTGTTTCAAAGCACCACGCGATGATCGGGTGTGATAGATTCTAACGTTCACATACAACGGGTGTAAGCTAGATTTACATACGCGAAACACTTAGGTTGACTTGACGAGCCTGGCATGTACATACATGGCCTCGGAACACAAGAGACCGAAAGGTCGAGCACGAGTCATATGGTAGATACGATCAACATGAAGATGTTCACCGATGATAACTAGTCCATCTCACGCGATGATCGGACACAGCCTAGTTGACTCGGATCATGTAATCACTTAGATGACTAGAGGGATGTCTATCTGAGTGGGAGTTCATAAGATGAACTTAATTATCCTGAATATAGTCAAAAGGTCTTTGCAAATTATGTCGTAGCTCGCATTTTAGTTCTACCATTTTAGATATGTTCCTAGAGAAAATTTAGTTGAAAGCTGATAGTAGCAATTATGCGGACTGGGTCCATAAACTGAGGATTGTCCTCATTGCTGCGTAGAAGGCTTATGTCCTTAATGCACTGCTCGGTGTGCTAAACCTCGAACGTCGTATGTGGATGTTGCGAACATCTGACATACATGTTTTTGATAACTACGTGATAGTTCAGTAATGTTAAACGGTTTAAAATTGAGGCACCAAAGACGATTTCAAAACGTCGCGGAACATATGAGATGTTTCGAGGGCTGAAATTGGGATTTCAGGCTCGTGCCCACGTCAAGAGGTATAAGACCTCCGACGATTTTTCTTAGCCTGCAAACTAAGGGAGAAAAGCTCAATCGTTGAGCCTGTGCTCAGATTGTCTGAGTACAACAATCACTTGAATCGAGTGGGAGTTGATCTTCCAGATGTGATAGTGATGTTTCTCCAAAGTCATTGCCACCAAGCTGCTAGAGCTTCGTGATGAACTATAACATATCAGGGATAGATATGATGATCCTTGAAATATTCGCGATGTTTGACGCCGCGAAAGTAGTAATCAAGTAGGAGCATCAATTGTTGATGGTTGGTGAAACCACTAGTTTCAAGAAGGGCAAGGGCAAGAAGGAATACTTCATAAAATGGCAAATCAGTTGCTGCTCTAGTGAAGAAACCCAAGGTTGAACCAAACCCGAGACTAAGTGCTTCTATAATAAGGGGAATGGTCACTGGAGCAGAATTACCCTAGGTACTTGGTAGGTAAGAAGGCAGGCAAGGTCGATAGAAGTATATTGGATATACATGTGTACTCTACTAGTACTCCTCGTAGCACCATGGTAATAGATAGAGGTTCGGTTGCTAAGTGTTAGTAACTCGAAATAAAAGGCTACGGAATAAAAGGAGACTAGCTAAAGGCGAGGTGACGATATGTGTTGGAAATATTTCCAAGGTTGATGTGATCAAACATCGCACACTCCCTCTACCATCGGGATCAGTGTTAAACCTAAATAATTGTTATTTGGTATTTGCGTTGAGCATAGACATGATTGGATTATGTCTATCGCAATACGGTTATTCATTTAAGGAGAATAATGGTTACTCTGTTTATTTGAATAATACCTTCAATGGTCTTGCACCTAAAATGAATGGTTTATTGAATCTTGATCATAGTAATACATATGTTCATGCCAAAAGATATAAGGTAGTAAGGATAGTACCACCTACTTGTGGCACTGCCATGTAAGCCATATTGATATAAAACCCATGAAGAAGCTCCATGTTGATGGATCTTTGGACTCACTCGTTTTTGAAAAGTTTGAGACATGCGAACCATGTCTATTGGTATGTACGCATGAAGAAACTCCATGCAGATGGATCGTTTGGACTCACTTGATTTTGAATCACTTGAGACATGCAAATCATACCACATGGGCAAGATGACTGAAAAGCCTCGTTTTCAGTAAGATGGAACAAGAAAGCAACTTGTTGGAAGTAACACATTTTTTATGTGTGCAGTCCAATGAGTGCTGAGGCATGCAGTGGATATCGTTATGTTCTTACTTCACAGATGATTTGAGTAGATGTTGAGTATATTTACTTGATGAAACACAAGTCTGAATTATTGAAAGGTTCAAGTAATTTCAGAGTGAAGTTTAAGATCTTCGTGACAAGAGGATAAAATGTCTATGATATGATCATAGAGATGAATATCTGAGTTACGAGTTTGGTACACAGTTGAGACATTGTGGAAATTATTTCACAACTAACACCGCCTGGAACACCATAGTGTGATGGTGTGTCCGAACATCATAGATGCACCCTATTGAATATGGGGCATACCATGATGTCTCTTATCGAATTACCACTATCGTTCATGGGTTAGGCATTAGAGACAACCGCATTCACTTTAAATAGGGCACCACGTAATTCAGTTGAGATGACACCGTATGAACTATGGTTTAGAGAAACCTAAGTTGACGTTTCTTAAAAGTTTGGGGCTGCGACGCTTATGTGAAAAAAAGGTTTCAGGCTGATAAGCTCGAACCCAAAGCGGATAAATGCATCTTCATAGGACACCCAAAACAGTTGGGTATACCTCCAGTCTCAGTTCCGGAAGCAAAAAGGATTGTTTCTAGAATTAGGTCCTTTCTCGAGGAAAAGTTTCTCTCGAAAGAATTGAAGATAGAACTTGATGAGGTTGTCGAACCCTCACTTCAACCGGAGAGTAGTGCAACACAGAAAGATGTTTCTGTGGAATCTACGACTGTTGAAGAGGAAGCTAATGATAGTGATCATGAAGCTTCGGATCAAGTTGTTATCAAACCTCGTAGGTCGATAAGGATATGTACTACTCCTGAGTGGTACGGTGATCCTGTCTTAGAGGTCATGTTGTTGGACAACAATGAACCTACGAGCTATGGAGAAGCGATGGTGGGCCCATATTCTGACAAATGGTTAGAAGCCATGAAATCCGAGATAGGATCCATGTATCAGAACAAAGCATGGACTTTGGTGGACTTGCCCGATGATCGGCAAGCCATTGAGATAAATGGATCTTTAAGAAGAAGACGGACGTGGACGGTAATGTCACCGTCGATGAAGCTCGACTTGTGGTGAAGAGTTTTTCACAAGTTCAAGGAGTTGACTACGATGAGATTTTCTCATCCGTTGCGATGCTTAAGTCCATTGGAATCATGTTAGCATTAGCTGCATTTATGAAATCTGGCAGATGGATGTCAAAAACAAGTTTCCTTACCAATTTTCGTAAGGAAAGGTTGTATGTGATAAAATCAGAAAGGTTTTGTTGATCCTAAGGATGCTAAAAGGTATGATAGCTCCAGCGATCCTTCCATGGACTAGAGCAAGCATCTCGGAGTCAGAATATACACTTTGATGGAGTGATCAAAGTTTTTGGGTTTATACAAAATTTGTTATAAACTTGTATTTACAATAAAGTGAGTGCGAGCACTACAACATTTCTGACAAGTATATGTGAATGACATATTGTTGATCCGAAATGATGTAAAATTTCTGGAAAGCATAAAGGGTTGTTTGAAAGGAGTTTTTCAAAGGAAGACCTGGAAAGTTGCTTACATATTGGGCATCAAGATCTATAGAGATAGATCAAGACGCCTGATGATACTTTCAAAAGAACACACACCTTTGACATGATTTTGAAGGAGTTCAAAATAGGTCAGTCAAAGAAGGAGTTCTTACCTGAGTTATACGGTGTGAAGTTGAGTAAGACTCAAAGCTTGACTGCGGCAGAAGAAAGAGGAAGGATGAAGGTCGTCCCCTATGCTTTTGTCATAGGCTCTATACGGTATGCCATGCTGAGTACCGCACCTGATGTGTGACTTGCCACATGTCTGGCAAGAGGGTACAAAGGTGATCCAGGAGTGGATCACTAGATAGCGGTCAAAATTATCCTTAGAGGAATAAGGAAATGTTTCTCGGTTATGGAGGTGATAAAGAGTTCAACGTAAAGAGTTACATCGATGCAAGCTTAACACCTATCCGGATAGCTCTGAGTAGAGATACCGGATACATACAATGGAGCAACAATTTGGAATAGCTCCAAGTGGAACGTGGTAGCAGCATCTACGATATGACATAAGGTTTTTGCAAAATACATAGGGATCTGAATGTTGCAGACCCGTTGACTACAACCTCTCTCACAAGCATAACATGATCAAACCCAGAACTCATTGAGTGTTAATCACATAGTGATGTGAACTAGACTGTTGACTCTAGTAAACTCTTTGGATGTTAGTCACATGGTGATGTGACCTATGAGTGTTAATCACATGGTGATGTGAACTAGATTATTGACTCTAGTGCAAGTGGGAGACTGTTGGAAATATGCCCTAGAGGCAATAATAAATTGGTTATTATTATATTTCCTTGTTCATGATAATTGTCTATTGTTCATGCTATAATTGTGTTATCCGGAAATCATAATACATGTGTGAATATATAGACCACAACACGTCCCTAGTGAGCCTCTAGTTGACTAGCTCGTTGATCAACAGATAATCATGGTTTCCTGACTATGGACATTGGATGTCATTGATAACGGGATCACATCATTAGGAGAATGATGTGATGGACAAGACCCAATCCTAAGCATAGCTCAAGATCGTGTAGTTCGTTTTGCTAGAGCTTTTCCAAATGTCAAGTATCATTTCCTTAGACCATGAGATTGTGCAACTCCCGGATACCTTTGGAGTGCTTTGGG
Source organism: Triticum aestivum (assembly GCF_018294505.1). Lineage (NCBI taxonomy): Eukaryota > Viridiplantae > Streptophyta > Magnoliopsida > Poales > Poaceae > Triticum > Triticum aestivum. The sequence goes on along the minus strand of NC_057813.1, from coordinate 441,303,075 downwards.
TGTGCCAAACGTCACAACATAACTGGGTGACTATAAAGGTGCACTACGGGTATCTCCGAAAGTGTCTGTTGGGTTGGCACGAATCGAGACTGGGATTTTTCACTCCGTATGACGGAGAGGTATCTCTGGGCCCACTTGATAATGCATCATCATAATGAGATCAATGTGACCAAGTGTCTGGTCACGGGATCATGCATTACGGTACAAGTAAAGTTACTTGCCAGTAACGAGATTAAACGAGGTACTGGGATACCGACGATCGAATCTCGGGCAAGTAACGTACCGATTGACAAAGGGAATTGTATACGGGATTGATTGAATCCTCGACATCGTGGTTCATCCAATGAGATCATCGAGGAGCATGTGGGAACCAACATGGGTATCCATATCCTGCTGTTGGTTATTGACCGGAGAGTCGTCTCGGTCATGTCTGCATGTCTCCCGAACCCGTAGGGTCTACACACTTAAGGTTCGGTGACGCTAGGATTGTAAAGATATTAGTATGTAGTAACCCGAAAGTTGTTCGGAGTCCCGGATGAGATCCCGGACGTCACGAGGAGTTCCAGAATGGTCCGGAGGTGAAGAATTGTATATAGGAAGTCAGGTTTCGGCCATCGGGAAAGTTTCGGGGGTCACCGGTATTGTACCGGGACCACCGGAAGGGTCCCGGGGGTCCACCGGGTGGGGACACCTATCCCGGAGGGCCCCATGGGCTGAAGTGGGAGGGGAACCAGGCCCTGGTGGGCTGGTGCGCCCCCTCCTTGGGCCCCCCTTGCGCCTAGGGTTGGAAACCCTAGGTATGGGGGCGCCTCCACCTGGCTTGGGGGGCAAGTTTCCCCCCTGGCCGCCACCCCCCTGGAGATTGGATCTCCTAGGGCCGGCGCCCCCCCTAGGGGGCCTATATAAAGAGGGGGAGGGAGGGCAGCCGCACCAATGCTCTTGGCGCCTCCCTCTCCCTCTGCACCACCTCTCCCTCTCGTAGAGCTTGGCGAAGCCCTGCCGAGATCGCTGCTGCATCCACCACCACGCCGTCGTGCTGCTGAATCTTCATCAACCTCTCCTTCCCCCTTGCTGGATCAAGAAGGAGGAGACGTCTTCCCAACCGTACGTGTGTTGAACGCGGAGGTGTTGTCCGTTCAGCACTAGGATCATCGGTGATTTGGATCACGACGAGTACGACTCCCTCGACCCCGTTCTCTTGAGCGCTTCCGCTCGCGATCTACAAGGGTATGTAGATGCACTCCTTTCTCTCGTTGCTAGATGAACTCCATAGATTGATCTTGGTGAAGCGTAGAATTTTTTTATTTTCTGCAACGTTCTCCAACAGCACCGATATCAAGAATTGTTGTAAACTATTGTGGTGTTGTGTTTGTATCTTGGCCAGGCTAGCTATCCAGGGCTATGCTCGTGGTTTTGTATCTTGCTATCTTGCAGCCAGGCAGGGTGTTGTTTTTCTGCTGGTTTGATGTGGTAGAGGATCCTGGTGATTACTAGATCATGTGTAGTGCCTAATCGTTGGGTTTCTTTTGTTTGACGGTTTCTACGATAAAAACCAACTAGGAGACTCGTTGCTTCAAAACAAAGCGAAGTGAATCCTAGACCTTGGATCTATTTCAGAGTTGTTACATAGAGTCTTAAACGGAAAATTTAAATTTCGAGGTTGTTGTAAACATTGTAGTGTTACATTTGTATCTTGTCCAGGCTAGCTATGTAGGGCTATGCTCGTGGTTTTGTATCTTGCTATCTTGCAGCCAGGCAGGGTGTTGTTTTTCTGCTGGTTTGATGTGGTAGGGGATCTTTGGTGATGACTAGATCATGTGTAGTGTGTAATCGTTGGGTTTCTTTTGTTACATTTCATTTCATGTTTTTTGTTTGATCTTTTATGCTTTGTAAACTTTGATAATTTCTACAATAAAAACCAATTAGGAGACTTGTTGCTTCAAAACAGAGCGAAGTCAATCCTAGACCTTGGATCTATTCCAGAGTTGTCACATATAGTCTTAAACTATAAAAAATGCTATCCACAATGGCGGCATCGGGCCCAGGAAAGGGGGGCAGTGGCCTAGGCCATAGTGGGCTTCCGCTTCGTTTACTATAGATAAAAACACTATTTCACATTGTAGCTAGATTGTTGGTCTGGGACAACTGTGACTCCGCTACTAGTTATTCAGATCCTCAAAGTGTAATAATTATGTCGATACATCACACCTCGAAAATAGTTTGAGGACCTTGATGGCAAACATGTTGCATTTTGAGGACCACTCGAGGATCTTAATTTAATTTTTCGCGGGGTAATACGTGTTGGCCGTTAAGGGGACTGGTCGCGGATGAAATTGCCATAGGGCGAGGTTAACACCAATTGAATAGGCAGGCTCGCGCGTGCAAGTTGCCATGTGAATATGTGATCACCCAGAAACTAAACTGATGAACATCGTCTCCACACTGTACTACGTTAAACCGATACGGCTGCCTCCTTTTTTTTTCGAGAGTACAACCTAGGCGTGCCATATTTTTATAGAAGACATAAATCAAGTATAAGAAAGTACAACTTGTTGCGAATAACAATTGTGACAAAAACTCCACACCAAGTTAATCAAAAGATTAGCCATCACAACTAATACAAACACAACACAAAGTAGCCTGCCCTAAACAGATTTACAAACCACGCCTCGGCCACCATCGGTTATCCCAATGAGGAACAACTTCCATCGAACTTTCCTCGTCGATGCATCAACCATCCTTGAATGCCTAAGAAGAGACGACGAGCGATAACTGGGTTTCGTTGGACCCGAGAAAACAATCATCTTGGACTCACTAGCAGCTGTGTGCATAGCGCCCACGAAGATCTGCTCTAACCAGCAACAAGCACCGGAGAACCACATCATACAGGACCTCAAGCCACGTCTCCTTCTCATGTGCCCATGGCTTCGCTTGGATTCCGGTTGCCTAGTAGAGATCGATCTCCCGAGCCTCGCGTGCAGTACGGAGTACCGGACGGGCACTGCAAGTCGCAAGAGAAAATGTGGCTGGCCCAAGTTTCGCGTCAGAATTGGCGCTGGCTCTGAATTCTGGCAGGAAAAACAGTGCGCTCGTGCGCTCCGGATAATGGAATTCTGCACGGGCGCACGTGGTAATAGTGCGCTCGCGCTGCAGCCAACATCATGCCCGGCCGGAGGGGAACGACTTGGAATGTTTCAAATATATTCAGGCCTGCTGGAACGGATCGAAAATTCGAAATGTAGCAGGCGGCACCGAGAGCGATGGACCGTACGTGCGTGCGTATTCTTCTTCCTTCGGTCGTTGGCGGCACGGTGGCACAGTGGTGTAGTAGAATCGTACGCTGCTTTTCTACAACAACCACGACTAGTAGAGTACTGTACGTACCAGTAGAGCCGTCGACGACCATGTGCGCAGGCGCAGCTGCCTCTTTTATCACCCCATTTACTTTGACTCGTGGGCTCATGGCTCAAGGCTCGGCTTTTGTACATACTTTCGATTATAATTTGAAGGAAACCCATTTGGACCGTATTTTACCCGGATCATGACCACCCGGGCAGGCAAACGTGCGTGGTTTCGTTGAAAGCGACAAACTGGTCTTTTATCTAACGGGCAAACTAGTTGGAAACGTAGGTGATGGATGAAAATGCGTGGTTTTGTTCGGGTCATACGTGGATCGGTTAGTCAGAGCAGCGACCCCGCAAAGAGGCGTCGCTCTCGTGGTTGAAAAAGCTGGCGAGCCGTAGCATCACGTCCACCAGCTTTCTTGGACGCCATCTATGATGCGAGGTTATCACGCTTAAGCATGTGCACAAGTTTGACCGCCTTCATTGTTAGTACTAGTATGTTAACCATGCATCGACCGGCGGGAGCAAGTTAACCTGGCCAAGAATTGACCGAAGGTTGCTGCTTTTGCTTCCATGGGATGAGAATATGCTACAGCTATGTAGCGGCTCTATAGCACTTTTGTGCACTTTTTTTGTTGCCGGAAATACTAGCACTTTGGCGTTGCTACTTTAACCCTGCTCCGGTCGTTCGATCCAAGTTGTTCTGGTTGTGCATACACTGTCGGAATGTAGACTAGTAGAGCTTCACCACTCACAAACTTAATCATGCACCGGTATTTAGTATGCGGGAAATATGGTAGCGAATGTGGATGTATACAAGGTTAATCAGGTTCAAAAAAAAGTGAGCTAAAATTGCCACGGCTGATCCGATCCGATCCGGTTCAAAACTGCAGCAGACGGTACGTTGCCATTTGATCTGAGGCCACACTATTTACAAACAACACCAGAAAGGAAAAACCAAAACAAGCGGACGGAGCAAAACCCAGATACGAGTACATCACCAGTGAGAAATCAAGCTACTACTGCTCTAACAGGCTACTACATAGTACAGTTGGTGTTCATCCTAACTCAAGCACCACTCCATGGATCCATCCTTTGGAGAGAAACAGAAAAACAAGAAGCCTCTCCATGGATCACACGATGCACACGGACGGATCTGAGCAAGAAAGCTAGTAGCCCATGCATGGAGGAGACCAAGCTCTGATCACGGTGGCCGGGGAGGAGAGATCGAGAGCAGACGGCGTGTAGGTTGTCAGCTAGGTGGCGTCGGCGGCCTCGGGGCACTCGAGGATGCACTCGAGGCGCGGGCGCCAGGCGTCGGCGCGCGGCGGCTTGTCGTCGTCGGCCCGGGCGTTGCCCATCTGGCGGAGCACGTCCTCGAGGCGCTGCTCGCCGCTCTTGAGCTGCGCCATGAGCCACTCCAGCTCCGCCCTCGTCAGGACCACTTTCACCTTCATCCCGGCCGCCGGCGACGCGGACGCCGGGACCTCCTCCTCCTCCTCCTCCTCGTCTTCCTCCTGCAGCAGCACCTGGCCGATGCTCCTGAGCTCCTCCTGCTCCTCCCTCTCCTCCGGCGCCACCCGCTCGCCGTGGCCGTGCCGCCGCCGCATCTCGCGCTGCTGCTGCGTAGACGCCTTGTTCAGGCAGTTGCCCATGGCGACAAGGTGGTGGGGCAGACAGAGTAGCTTTGGTAAGTGGCTCGCTTTTGCTAAGAGGTGGCAGGAGCGCAGGCGCGGGGTGTTATATAACGACCAGGCACGAGGGTGGCCGTAGCCAGCCACTAGCTCGGAAGGAAGCATTGGGTTGGTGCGTGGTGTGCGGGCACCGTGGGGCCCACGAAGGGCAACGAAAGCTGCATGCACATGGTGGGGTCCGGGCCGGGGTCACGGGATAGGTGTGGTGTGGTGTGGTGCGGCCTCTGTGTGGTGTGGTTCGGGTTCGGTGCGTGGCCCCTCAACAGCAGGCAGAGGCCCTTTTGCCTTCGCTTTTGCCGCTGCTTCCTCCTCTCTGCTTTTCGGTCTGGTTTGGTCGGTCGCATGTGTGCGTGCTTGCCAAAGCTAGGAGCGGGACAGACAGTCACTGGTGACGAGATCTCCGGGCATGTGGGCTCGCGGTGCCCTTGCCGGGCCACCGGCATGATGCGGCCAGCGAGCGTGCCGGTGGCATCATGCATGGCATGGCATGGCATGCTTCCGACGCACGCGTGCGCGGCGGGCCTCGACCGCGACCACGGATCGGCGCACGGCACCGTGGCCGGGTGGACCGTATCGGCACCGTATCTGCCGGCTGTCATCGATCGATCATGCACCAATGCACGGCCCTACGCCGGGGCCCCTCGCGCGCTACGTCCGCGCAACCGTCCAGAGCAGCAGGTTCGATCAAATCTGGATACTGGGCTGTTGTTTGATGCCAACGGTTTGTGGTAAAGGTTTATGTTTCCTCGCGCCGCAGCCCCGCAGCCACATTATTTGGACACTGATATCATATCATAGGCAAGGATGACGCCTCCGTCGATATGCAGGTCGCTAGCAGTGGTACGTGGCGGTGGCGTGCTGGATAGGGCCCATGGCCGTAGGGGAGGGACGCCGAGCGACGCGGGGCTAGCTACTGCACGTGAACACGCACCGATACAAGGGCCCGTGCACCTTCCATTTGTGCGTATCGGTCTGGCTCGACTCGAGCGTGCTCACGGGCGCGCATAATGTGCCACCTACTCCTATATAATGTTGTACTCCTATTTTGCTATATGATCGGTATACGAGAGCCAATGGAGCGACACGAACGCGAGATTCCATGTCGGATAAGATGCCAAAGTTGGTCGATCCGGCCGTGTGGACGACTTAACAATGGCGGCAGCCGGCAGGCTGCAGGATCCGCGCTTGTCAGTGCAAAGAACAGGAGCAAAGGGCAGTACAATTCGTACTTGTATACAAGGGTGGGTATTAATTCCTTATCCTGTTATCCAGTTAAATTGAACTCACAGATCTGAGTCTTTTCCTCTCCGGATACGCGACTAGAACCCCAGCCGCCTTCCGAAGACTTCGTTCATTGGAGGTGAGAGGGGTTACTGAATCTACGTGTGTGGATCGTGGGTCATATGCCCTAGTAGCTTAAATTTTTGGGTTGTTCATCGTGTTACCTTCGACGGCGATGATGGCAATGCTGAATAAAAAAAGTTTCAAATTCTTTCACAACGAAGCAATTGATCCTATCATTAGGGATGGATTTGAAAATCAATCAATTCAAGCAAGCATGGCGTTTGCTTTAGCATATGCGCGGAGCTTGGAAGGTACTACAGAAGTGAATGCAGATTGTGGTCTGCTTCGGCGACATTTGCAAGATAGTGGATCGCGTGCTGGGTTCGTGGTTCGTGGCTGGCAGGTATAGCTTTCTCTTCCGATGTCTTAGTCGTGGCAGGGTGCCAGGTCCGGAGTTTGATGACGTGTTTGAGGTGTTGCCCCGGTGGAATTCGTTCAACAGCAATGACTTCGTCTTTGGTGAACCTCATTGGAGGTCCACGAGATGATCCGTCATTTTTTTTCTTCGGTGGCCGTTGTGATGGCGCTGGAGGCAGGTAATAGGTGATGGTGTCAAGGTCAGGGGATTATTCGCTCTTGAGTGTAATTTCCCTTCTTGGCTCGTGTTCCTCCGTCGAAAGGAGGCTAGCGTTCTGTTGCCTTTTCAGTCTTGCCAGGTGGGCGTTTACGTGGCTTGTACCAAGATTCTTATGATATACTTTTTTCTTTGAAAAGTCAAACTTCACAAATCTCGATGAAAATATATTCATATAGAATATCAAATACATATTATTAGATACACCATAAGCCATATTTTCCCATACTGTATAAATTTGGTATTGTAGATATAAATAGTGTTCTCTATAAATTTAGTCAGAGTTTGTGAAGATTTACTTTTCGGAATATTTATATGCACTACATTATGGAACAGAGGAAGTAAATGAGACACGTATTACTGTTGGCGCAATAATTTACCTCCTTGTGTTTTGGAAATTATTGTTAGAAACGGTGAGGGACTAATGTGTTTGCTAACGCACACAAAGATTGTAGGTCCGTGGAGTCAAGAGGAGTTCGATACAAACTCCGAAAATAATCACCTACGCTGAAGTGAAGATTAACATCAAAGATTATGCATGACAAAATTGACCCCAAAAAATTACTCAAGTGAAGCAATTGCTCCGATACATGGTCCGAGAGTTTTGACTGCATCCGGGAAGAATGTAGACGGAGAATAGACGTAGTATATTTTCGTAGTTCATTGTCCCTTTCTTGAGTCATAGGACCATTGTACTAAACCTGGGCAAACGTCGGGCCGGGCCGGGTTTCGGGCCGGGCTTGTAAAAGCCCGACCTTCATTTCTCAAGCCCAAGCCCGGCCCGAAGCCCGAAATACTCCATATTTTCAAGCCCGAGCCCGGCCCGAAGTCAAGCCCGAAGCCCGAAAGCCCGGCCCGAATGCTATTTTCTAGTACGCGCACGTGCAAGCCCGGCCCGAAGCCCAAAAGCCCGGCCCGAAATACAGGAAAAGTGAAGCCCGAGCCCGGCCCGAACTATCTTTCGGGCTGCAAAACAAAGCCCGAGCCCGGCCCGAATGTCAAGCCCGGCCCGGCCCGGCCCGGGTTTTTCGGGCCGGGCTCGGGCCGGGTCGTCGGGACGGGCTGCCCATGCCCGGGTTTACATTGTACTACCAAGAGGGGTATAGTGTTTGAAGCTGATGTTTCTCTGATGCTAAACCGAAACCTATGAGTGTTGGGAGAAATATCTTTGTGTTTCGAAACATTACTTGCTAGCCAGAGACGTTGATCTCCTCGGTTGCTAGACATGTGCTTTGGACCGAGGAGTCAACTTACTTGTTCCTCAAGTAAAGTTGTTGGGTGTGTTTGAAATCCAACCGTTGGAAACGTATCAGTTGGCCATTGGTTGGACGTCATGTCCAAAATGGTCATTTCCCCCTCAGGAAGTGTCGTGGTTTTGTCACAGCAAATGTCCTCAAAAAATGACTTAGTCGTGAGGCCATCATGACTAGGTAGTAGCTTGAACGGGGTTGATCAGAATCGGGAGACACGGATTTACCCAGGTTCGGCCCCCGCAGCCAGTCGGACCTTCCAATCCAGCTGAAGTAGACATTCCTGCAGTAATTGATCTGGTCCAAGATATATTTGTCATCACTCCCGAGTGGACCAAGCCGTATCTGGCATGCTTGCTCTGGCAAGAGCTCCGAGAAGACGAAGATGAAGCCTGCCAGATCGTCCGCCGATCCAAAGCTTTCACCGTCATGAGAGATAAACTTTACAAGAAAAGTATGACAAGTCAGCCTCCAAATCTGTGACAGATCATGCATACTAAGTTTCTTTTTTTGAGAAACCTTGTGTACGCATGAACTTAGTAGGCCCACAAGTCAGCCTCCAAATCTGTGGCAGATAACATAGAGCCCATTTGCTATTTTTTTAAATAATTTGCAACCCATTTGCTAATTCTTAAGGAATTTATTACAGCCCATTTTTTGCCCAAGACCACGGTCAAGAAGTTCAACATTATTTTGCATATTTTGGTGAAGTTCGAACTGTTTTAATCCAGAAATGATAAAAAATATTTTTTTAAGAACTTATTGTTTTGCCAAAAGAAATATCGTTTTATTTTTGTAAGCTAAGGCCAACTCCACCGCACGACCCTAAATCTTACCCCATTTTGTCCGGATTTTGTCCGTATGGGGTAGAAATAGGGAGAACAAACACCGGACAGAGGCCGGACAAACTCACTGCACCCACCGCTGCTACCCCATATTTTGTCCGTGGTGGGTGCACGTGGTGGGCCAGCTAAAAAAAGGAGAGAGTGACATGTGGGGGTGAGGCGGACACAGATGGACGACGAGGACGCGAAGACGTCCGCTTTCTGTCCGCTTTGGCCCCAAACCGAGAGCAACTTTGGTCTGGAAATGGGGCAAAAGCGGTCGCAGACCGGATGAAATGTCCGTATGCTCCCATGCGTTGGGTCATTCGGTTTGTCCGTTTTACCCCAAACGGACACAAACGGACGATTTGGTGTAAATTTGGGTCACGCAGTGGAGTTGGCCTAATAATACATGGGACAATTGAGTTGGTTTAAGGGAAAAGCAGTGGTAAAAAAATCAGCACTCGGAGGGAAAACAACAACAACAAAATAAGGATATAAAGATGAAAAGAGAACTTTATGTATTTTCAATATAACATTACGTGTATATGAACTAGTAAAACTATAGGTAGACATTAGAAAATGGAAGTAGGACATGGCGTTTCAAGAGGAAAATAGAACTGGGTCGTGTGTTTGATTCAGTAAAAAAATTGCCTGCAGATGTTCTAAGACAAAATACTAAGGCTGGCGGGCCAGAGGACAGTAGATACCTGCTAGATCTTTGTGCCCCATTGTCGTCATGGGCCAGACCTGTTAAAAACAAAACCAAGCCTAGATAGTCTACAATCCAATTGAAACTTGCTCGACCTGAAAAAACAATATACCTGCTGGATCCCGGTTATCAGTCTGTACTTGCAGAATTCTCTCGTTTATTGACTACGTTGAAGACTTCATGGGCTTCACCGTCTCAGACGTCAGCATTATTTTTCCATCGCGATAATAAGTGCATGCACTTGCTTGCGTACGGCCATGGACCTGCTGGTTCCGTATAGTTAGGCTCTGCATAGACAACCGTCTTGTGGTTCCACGGACGAATTTCATGCAAATCGGATGGTTTTCAGTGAAAGCAGACTAAATTCGTTGCATTTTACATATTTATTTTCATTGTGGAATATTTTACATGTTTCAACTAATAATAACGGACTAGGCCCTTTTTAGTCCATGGGAGGCGCTTCACGATCGAGGTCGCGACACTTAACTGTTCTGGAAGGCCCAAATCAATCGCTCCTCTCTTTTAACAATTTGCAGCTCGGCTTGGCATGCCACAACCCAGTTCCGACGTGCTGCGTCCAACTATCAGCATGTGAAACTGGATGGATCCCCTGCGTACTTCGAAGATGTAAAAAATTTGGAGAACTGGAATTCGAACGGCAGGTGCTTATGCTACCCATCAAATAAAAATCAGGTGCCTGAAAGTTCATTTCGAAACAAACGATTCAGCTTTATCTCCACGCCGACCCTCGACATGATGGTTGGAAGCAAATGCCAAGTTCATACCAAAATATCCTTAACAACAATACCAACTTGCAGACGACCAGGTAGTACAAGTACCAATACCAAACTAACTTATAATCTTTTTAGTCCTGGCCCTAGTGTTCGCCTGGTAGAAAATCTTGCAAAGGACCGGCTCCCGCTCCTTCTCTTGTTCCAGGTCCCCGAGGTGGTACTGGTGCATCATCCAGTTGGTTCTCTGTTGATCGAAGTTCTTGTTAGTGTGCAGCACCAGAACCTTTTTGTTGCCCGTCTGCCGGCCGTTGACCATCACTGGCAAGGTATTGCCGGTCTTGTGCCACATCGCGTGCATGCCGCATTCCCCTTTTGAACTCCCTAGAGTTGCGCTGGAAGAAATGCTTGCTTAGGCCAATTAGTGTGATACCCGAAGTATTGTTGAATACAAGTTTTAGTGTACGTAGTTGGCATTTTCATAACATCTTTGGCATGTTGCAGTCACTTGTTTCACTTTTTATTAACTGTCAAATTGTAATTGCTTCACTAGGTCTACGCCTAAGAAGAAAAATAGAGCTATAAACAAAGGAATATGTTTGTGCAAGTAGACGACCGATCGGTGTCTCACGTGGAAGTTTCTCAGGATGGGTGTAGCATATGCCGTGCTCACTGTCGATGGTTGGTATGAAAAAATCGATGAGAGGGTGAGATCTCGCACTGTCAGCACTCACTTTGGCCTCAAGGTGCCCGATCAGCTCCTGATCCGTGGGATCGAACTTGAAGCCAGGCGGCAGCACTGACCAATCCTTCTTGGACTTGCATCGGTTAATTCCAGCTAAATGGTACTCAATGTATGATCAATCGACTGTTTTAAGTAAATGATGAAAGATTTTGATAGATAAGTGGTACTCAAATCTGAAGTCCACAATACCTCAACAAAATGGGGTCTCGGCGTCGTTGCTACATGTAGACTCTAAAGACTTGAAAACCCCCATAAAGATCGAAATCATAATACAGGGCGACGGGACGAATACTCACAGGAGCGGCCTCGCTGCTTCCTTCCATCATCCGGCTAGCTTGAAGAGCATCCTTGTTGAGATCGAGTTTTTCAATGTCTTCCTTTTGACTACTTGCAATGAAGGATAGCAACTCCAGTACCTCATCGCTCATCGTACCAAATGGATCAGAACAAGGCGACGGCTGGGATGCGGGGAGACCGGGAGAGAATGGGAGAGTGATTTTGTAGAGAATGCGAGAGTGATGTTGTAGTACAAGAGGGGTGAGCTGAACATGCCGCCGGGATTCTTGCATCACCTCACGCGCAACGTGTTGTCACGTCAATTCAATGTGAGGACATGATGAATAATTTGACTGACGTATACTAGGACTACTACTGTACTACTTACTAGTCGTATTTAGTGTCACATTTTAACCATAGGTTTAACTAACAAAATGTCAATGCATGTCACCGATAATTATACCATTGGAAACTATGTTCAAATACGAACCAAAAGATATAATTTTTTGTGACATGCATTAACATTTAGTTAGTTAAATTTATGGTCAAAATTTGACACAAATTAAGAAGGGGACCAATAAACCAGGAGGAAGGTAGTAGTACAAGTAGCGCAATATACGGTATAGAGGACTAGTACAAATTTAGAAATGGAGTAGGAAGTTACAAGGCTGTGCGACAAACTTTGTAGGCTACATGAGCAATACTAAATATAATTCCCATTGGACAACACTTTCACTAACAAGTACACACTTGAAGCCTAATTGATATATATATATATATATATATATATATATATATATATATATATATAAGGTGAGTTAGGATGCACTTGATCCCAGAAAGATATCTATCCTTCAAACTAACAAGAGTACATAATATCCAACAAAAGAGGGTCATGCTACAGTAGCAGGATACATGTCTTAATCTAGATATCAGTACGAATTAAATTGTGCATATTTTCTGTTAGCATCAACCACATCGCCGCATGTCGGGTTTGCAAAAGTCATTCATCGCATGGAAGCTTGATGCCTTTCACACACTAAAGATTATCTGGCAACAAGTTGCGTCGATAAATCTCTGGATATGGTGATTCATGAAACCCATGGTACGATGTGTAAACACAGTTCCCCCTAGCGACTGGAAGTTGTATAGCACGGTAATCATCGCCGTTGATATGATCGATGATTGATCGGAGGCTCGGATAATTGAGCCCGAGGAACATGGAGTGGTTGCTGAGGCTGTAAACCCGCCTCCAGTTGAATACGCCTGGCCCAACGGAGCTGGTATCTTTCTTGAACACGAAGCAGCCATAGCCATCACAGTCATGAACGCCCCATGCATTGTACTGCATGTGGATTGATGAAATGGTTTGGTCAATTTGGTACGTGCGAATGAGCATGAAATGACCACCGTCAGTTGAACAAGCGATAAACCACCACCCATTGACTGGTATGATTCCAGGTCCTAGAATCATGAAGGCCAACACATTTGCGTCTGCTGCAACAAATTAAATTGGAGACTGCTACCTCTTGAGCATGTGTTGGTTTTCCCTTGAAGAGGAAAGGGTGATGCAGCGAAGTAGCATAAGTATTTCCCTCAGCTTTGAGAACCAAGGTATCAATCCATTACCAGACGACACACAAGTCACCTAGTACCTGCACAAACAATCAAGAACCTTGCAACCAACGCGATAAAGGGGTTGTCAATCCCTTCACGGTCACTCGCAAAAGTGAGACCTGATAGAGATAGTAAAGTAAATATTTTTGTTGTATAGATTGGAAAGTAAAGATTGCAATAAAAAGGAACAGCGACAAAAATTGGCAAGTTGACGGAAAACTAATAGATTCAATATAATGGAAAAGAGACTTGGCGGCCATAGGTTTCACTAGTGGCTTCTCTCAAGATAGCATGTATTACGGTGGGTAAACAAATTGCTGTCGAGCAATTGATAGAAAAGCGCATAATTATGATGACATCTAAGGCAATGATCATGAACATAGGCATCACGTCCGTGTCAAGTAAACCAAAACGATTCTGCATCTACTACTATTACTCCACACATCAACTGGTATCCAGCATGCATCTAGAGTATTAAGTTCATAAGAACGGAGTAACGCATTAAGCAATATGACATGATGTAGAGGGATAAAATCAAACAATATGATATAAACCCCATCTTTTTATCCTCGATGGCAACAATACAATACGTGCCTTGCTGCCCCTACTGTCACTGGGAAAGGACACCGCAAGATTGAACCCAAAGCTAAGCACTTCTCCCATTGCAAGAAAGATCAATCTAGTAGGCCAAACTAAACCGATAATTCGAAGAGACTTGCAAAGATATCAAATCATGCATATAAGAATTCAGAGAAGAACCAAATAATATTCATAGATGATCATGTTCATAAATCCACAATTCGTCGGATCTCGGCAAACACACCGCAAAAGAGTATTACATCGAATAGATCTCCAAGAACATCGAGGAGAACATGGTATTGAGAATCAAAGAAAGAGAAGAAGCCATCTAGCTAATAACTATGGACACGAAGGTCTGTGGCAAACTACTCACGCTTCATCGGAGAGGCAATGGTGTTGATGTAGAAGCCCTCTGTGATCGATTCCCCTTCCGGCAAATCGCCGGAAAAAGTCCCAAGATGGGATCTCATGGGTACAGAAGGTTGCAGCGGTGGAAAAATGGTTTCGTGGCTCCCTTGATGTTTCTAGGGTATAAGAGTATATATAGGCGAAAGAGGTACGTCGGTGGAGCTACGAGGGGCCCACGAGTGTGGGGGCGCGCCTACCCCCTAGGCGCGCCCTCCTGCCTCGTGGCCTCCCTGTAGAGCCCCAGACTTCAACTCCAAGTCTTCTGGATTGCTTTTGGTCCAAGAAAGATCCTCGTGAAGGTTTCATTCCGTTTGGACTCCGTTTGATATTCCTTTTCTGCAAAACACTAAAATAGGCAAAAAAACAGGAACTGGCACTGGGCCTCTGGTTAATAGGTTAGTCCCAAAAATAATATAAAAGAGCATATTAAAGCCCATTGAACATCCAAAACAGATAATATAATAGCATGGAACAATAAAAATTATAGATATGTTGGAGACGTATCAAGCATCCCCAAGCTTAATTCCTGCTCGTCCTCGAGTAGGTAAATGATAAAAAACAGAATTTTTGATGTGGAATGCTACCTAGCATATTTCTCAATGTAATTTTCTTTATTGTGGCATGAATGTTCAGATCCGAAAGATTCAAGACAAAAGTTTAATATTGAGATAAAAATAATAATACTTCAAGCATACTAACAAAGCAATCATGTCTTCTCAAAATAACATGGCCAAAGAAAGCTATGCCTACAAAATATGCTCTATCTTCATCACACAAAGTATTTAGTCATGCACAACCCCGATGACAAGCCAAGCAATTGTTTCATACTTTTGATGTTCTCAAACTTTTTCAATCTTCACACAATACATGAGCGTGAGCCATGAACATAGCACTATAGGTGGAATAGAATGGTGGTTGTGGAGAAGACAAAAAGGAGAAGATAATCTCACATCAACTAGGCGTATCAATGGGCTATGGAGATGACCATCAATAGATATCAATGTGAGTGAGTAGGGATTGCGATGCAACGGATGCACTAGATCTATAAGTGTATGAAAGCTCAACAAAAGAAACTAGGTGGGTGTGCATCTAACTTGCTTGCTCACGAAGACCTAGGGCACTTTGAGGAAGCCCATCATTGGAATATACAAGCCATGTTCTATAATGAAAAATTCCCACTAGTACATGAAAGTGACAACATAGGAGACTCTCTATCATGAAGATCATGGTGCTACTTTGAAGCACAAGTGTGGTAAAAAGATAGTAGCATTGCCCCTTCTCTCTTTTTCTCTCATTTTTTTATTTGGGCCTTTTCTCTTTTTTATGGCCTCTTTTTTTAATTTAGTCCAGAGTCTCATCCCGACTTCTGGGGGAATCATAGTCTCCATCATCCTTTCCTCACATGGGACAATGCTCTAATAATGAAGATTATCACACTTTTATCTACTTGCAACTCAAGAATTACAACTCGATACTTAGAATGAAATATGACTCTATGTGAATGCCTCCGGTGGTGTACCGGGATGTGCAATGATTCAAGAGTGACATGTATGAAAAATTATGAATGGTGGCTTTGCCACAAATACGATGATGATCATGCTAGCAATATGACAATGATGGAGCTGTCATAATAAACGGAATGGTGGAAAGTTGCATAGCAATATATCTCGGAATGGCTATGGAAATGCCATAATAGGTAGGTATGGTGGCTGATTTGAGGAAGGTATATGGTGGGTGTATGGTACCGGCGAAAGTTGCGTGGTACTAGAGAGGCTAGCAACGGTAGAAGGGTGAGAGTGCGTATAATCCATGGACTCAACATTAGTCATGAAGAACTCACATACTTATTGCAAAAATTTATTAGTTATCAAAATGAAGTACTATGCGCATGCTCCTAGGGGGATAGATTGGTAGGAAAAGACCATTGCTCGTCCCCTACCGCCACTCATAAGGAAGACAATCAATAAATAAATCATGCTCCAACTTCATCACATAACGGTTCACCATACGTGCATGCTACGGGAATCACAAACTTTCACACAAGTATCTCTCAAAATCACAACTACTCAACTAGCATGACTCTAATATCACCATCTTCATATCTAAAAACAATAATAAAGAATCAAACTTCTCATAGTATTCAATGCACTTTATATGAAAGTTTTTATTATACCCATCTTGGATGTCCATCATATTAGGACTAATTTTATAACCATAGCAAATTACCATGCCGTTCTAAAAGACTCTCAAAATAATATAAGTGAAGCATGAGAGATCAATAATTTCTATAAAATAAAACCACCACCGTGCTCTAAAAAGATAGAAGCGTAGCACTAGAGCAAAATTATCTAGCTCAAAAGATATAAGTGAAGCACATAGAGTATTCTAATAAATTCCGATTCATGCATGTATATCCCAAAGGGTGTGTACATCAAGTATTATTGTGGTAAACTAAAAAGCAAAGACTCAAATTGTAGCGACCCGACCCGAATGGATCAAGTATCTATGCTTAAGTGTCATCCCTGGATCGGTATGCTGACACACACAGTACTCGAGGATTTATAACAGAGGTAAATCACATGTATAAAGTAACGTAAATACTATTACCTCAATCCAAATAGCGGAAGTAACAAGGCTGTGGATTCCCATAAACACCAACGGCAAAGTTGAGTGTAGAAACCGTAACCCTAACGTAACACTTACTCGTCGTAAGAAAATCCTACAACATGAGACGTTGCAGCCATGTAGGTCAGTACATTGAATGTACTGGCAAATTCACACCATAGAGCAATGATGAATAATAGCTATCACTACATGCATATATGGCTGGTGGAAAAGCTCTATGGTTATAATGTTTTTGCGAAAAGCCAATTTTCCCTACTGCAAAGGAATAAATTTTATTTAACTATCATGGTGGTTGTTAAACATTGAGAATGGTTGACAGCATTCTCAATCCCAATTAAGCATCATCATTAAACCCAAACAAATTATATTAAGTAACATGATGAGATCAACATGATAATCCAAGTACTAGATACTCAAAACGTCCATAACCGGGGACACGGCTAACCATGATTAGTTTGTACACTCTGCAGAGGTTTGCGCACTTTTCCCCACAAGACTCGATCGCCTCCGTTGGATTTCTTGCACTACATGGTGTTTGAAAAACGGATGACCGAGACATAGTCTTTCAGAAGCGCTAGCACCTTACGAAGGGTAGACCGGTACACCTACTTTCCCCTACATCTGCTAGTCTACCCTGTAAGAGTTCGCACGACTTAATCAACTATGCCAGAGCCCATAATGGCTTGTGGCTGCACACGGAAGTTTCTAGTATGAATAATCTCATGATCCCTTTGAGCCCGGGTGGCGGTCCATAAAAAACAGGCAATCCTGGTCTACCCAGGTGCTTAGACAGGCAATCCTGGAATAACCAGGTACCTCAATCCACCCAGATGTGTATTAATGTTGCCACCTTAAATAAACCATTAATTAACAATCTCACATCTGTCATGGAAAATCACTCACCCAATCCACGTCTACTTGCATAGCATGGCAAAATAAGCAAACGTAGAAGTAAGTCCCAAGGGTTTGATAATAAAACAGGTAATAGGTACTACCTCAATCTACTTCCCAAAACCCACAATTTAATTAGATCCTAATCATGCAATGTTTGAGGATTGATCTAATGCATAAAAACTGGGTAGGAAAGAAGTATGATCAAAGTGTGAACTTGCCTGTACTGTTGATGAAGATGACTCGCACTCAACTCCTGATAGTTCTATTTGTCTCACTCCATTCAATCTAACGTAAGCAAGCAATAGGAACCACACATAAGCAATCACTCAAAGGATCAGAGAGAATGAAGAAAACAAATCGGAAAACTTCAAAACCAAGCAAATAACTCTTGCAACATAAAACAATTTCTAACAGTACCAAAATTATGTGAATTTGGCCTTATCAGAAAGTTTAGGTCAAGAGATTTGATTTGCAAAAAGAATCAACTCAAACGGAGTTATAAAACTCAAGTTATGATCAAACAAAGTTCAAATACTAAACTGTTTGAAATTCAAAATTTAAACTTTCAAAAACATGTTTAAGTTGTTTTACTGGATAGAGGGGATCATAATGGAGAAGTGGGCGTTGGTTTCGTTGGATTCAGAGTAACGAGTGAAAAGTAGTGATTGTTTTAAGAACAAGGACTAATCTGTAAATAAAATATTCACAGACGGGTCCCTGGCCGAAATAAACAGAAATCAGAAAGGCTAAATAACGAACGTTCGTTTATAAGATCTAAACAGTGGACGTTCGCTGTTTACTAAAACCTAAAAAAACAGATCTAGTCTAGGGTTTAAGAAAAACCGAACTTAAAAGAAAAACCGATCAGACCGGGGCGGTTTTATACCGGTTGGCAGCGGTTTTCGACGAAGAACCGGCGACGGCGGTTACTCCGATGAAACGAGACGGCAGCGGCGGCTCGGGTCCGGCCGAGGCCGCAGCTCCGGTGGCCCTCCGGCTCGGCGGAGTGAATGGGGGGATGCGGCGCGGGACGACGGTGAGGTGGGTGGTGGCTGCGGCGGTGGTGCAGCACAGCGGCGGCGGCAGTTGGCATCGGCGGCGGCGGCAACCAATGGCGGCAGCGGTGGATCTGGCGAGGGGCGGCGGCGACGGCGAAAACGGGACCCAGGGGCTCCGGGGTGGCCTTTTAAAGAGGGCAGGAGAGGGCGGTGGCGTGGGGAAGGGGGCACGGAGGCTGGGGCGGACACGGCGGCGGCGGCGATGCCGTGGCGGCTCGGGACTTCGTCCCGAGCTTGGGGAAGAGCTGCGCGGGCGACGTGGGCTGGCTGGGCCGTGGCCTGGCTAGCTAGCTGGGCCGGCCCAGTCGGCGGAAGTTTTTTTATATATATTAAACAGACAAACAAAATAAAAACAAAAGAAATAGAAATATTATATAGGCATATAATATGTCAAAATTTTCAGAAAAAGATTTCCTACAAGCTGCACATTTTTCTAGAGTCAAATACAATACACACAAATTCAAATAAAGCAAAGAGTGCTTCTGCTCTAGTAAAATCCAGTAAAAATCATTTTAAAAATACCAAAATTAATTCAAATTTATTTCTCTCCAATTTTCTGACGTAGGGAATCATGTTACCCTATTTTCCATATATTTAAATTTTTGGAGAAAAATAATTTGAATAAAACTCAAATAACTCCAAATTGAAAATAAATTCAAAAGAACTTTGAATTTAATTCTTTGAAACTCCCAACTCATATTTCATATGTTTTGAAGAAGTCATTTTATCTTCGCTCGTGAAAATCATTGAGTTGCATAAAGTTCCTGGGTTGGAAATATTTTCCAAATGAAATTCAATTATTTTCAACACCCCTTGTCATTTAAATAAATGGAAGAAGTCATGTCGTCTTCTCTCCATGGTTTTGTGGTGAAAAGAATTTGAATTCATGAAGATCAAAATGCAAAATGAAAGTTTGGGAAAGTCCTTTTAGTCCCTCTCATTTAACTTTCAAAAAGTTTCAAAATCACTCAATTTCACACAAGCAATCAAATAATCAATCAAAACTATCTATTTATTATAACATTCCAAAATTTAGAATTTTGGGATGTTACAAATGGATTTTCTTACGATGAGTAAGTGTTACGTTAGGGTTACGGTTTCTACACTCAACTTTGTCGTTGGTGTTTATGGGAATCCACAACCTAGTTACTTCCGCTATTTGGATTGAGGTAATAGTATTTACGTTACTTTATACATGTGATTTACCTCTGTTATAAATCCTCAAGTACTATGTGTGTCAGCATACCGATCCAGGGATGACACTTAAGCACAGAGACTTGATCCATTCGGGTCGGGTCGCTACAAGATGGTATCAGAGCACATGTTGACTGTAGGACGTGACCCTAGAAACTGGCAAGCCCATAGGAAAGATTTTTCTCTACAACTTTCTTTTCAAAAGAATCTTTTACCTCTCTTCTCTTCTGAGCTTATTCAAATATTCCCTTTTAGTGAGACCATACCCCTTTCCCCTTTTGACCCCTCGAAGATTCGACTGATGAGACCACTCCAAGAAGGACCAGATATCGAACAACTAAGACCACTTCGGAATGAAGAGGATTTTACCAAGCATTATAATGATGGAAACTACGATGGATAAAGACTTCGAAGACTAGGAGAATATGAAGAATTTCCAGATTTGTATGACCTAGAAAGGCACCCCTTATGGAACTTGGCAGACTATGGAAGTTGTCAATACCCGAGATCAAGGTGTATCGGAGAAAGACCAAAACATGGAGCAGTAGAACTCAAAGTTTTGTCAAGAAAACCACAAGACATGAGATATCAACTATGGAATGATAGCCCATGGCACAAACATGGGCATAAACACGGATAGCCATGATGCTATCGCTCGCTCATGTTATCGTCACCGTGAGGTGTTAAGCATGCAGATGCATGGAAGGATTGGATGATAGAATGCTGATGGAGCATCTGTCAGCAAAGGATGCAGTTTTAACCTTAGCTGGTGTATCACTAGGATCTGGATATTACATCAAGAAGTTTAAGATGGATATGCAGGAAGCTATATTTGACAAGGAGGCAATTCATGAAGCACTCGGAATCAGAAGCTGAAAGTAGCCAACCTGGAGGAGCTAAACCTCAAGATACCTGAGATTTGTCAGGAACTGAAGGATAGTAGGACCATGGTTCATGTCAAGGATGTTGAAACCCAGAAGTTTGGAATGCAACCCCCAAAATACTAAAGGATGTCATGAGAGACTTTGCGTCAACAGAGATGATTTTGCAAAAGAACTTGAGAAGGACAAGCATGATCAGAAGGAGCCATCAGAGACATGACCAAGACTTGAAGAGTTTGGCGACTTTGAAGATTTGTTGACCTTTAGAAGACCAAACCCCTGTTTTAATACTTACGTTAGATGCGACATTTGTGAGCTGTCATTTGTTTGATGTTTTTCCGACAGCCACCAAATTAAATGCCCTTTTCAAAACTATTGTTTGCATTGTGTGTACCCCTCTCTATCTCTCTTACCCCACCCCTAAAACCCTTGGACCCAATAGAGGATGAATAGAGATGAGCTCATATTATCTGGACCGATGAGTCAATTGGAGACGGACCGATGGATTCAGAACATGGAGGATCATATGGAGAATAACCATATAGCCGGAAAGGATATGGCCCAGCATGCTCTTCAATGCTTTGAAAGAGGTGCTGCTACTTGGTGGAGGATGTACGAAACATCAATGGATGGCAAGGAGTAACCACTTGGAAGGAATTTAAGTTGACTTTGCTAAAGCCTCGTCTGTGTCCCAGAAGATGAAGCCTTATGGAAACGATATGAAGAAATCTTGTGCATGCAAGCTTTGTGAAGAATAGGACACAACCGTAAAGAACACAAGGATGAATGCCCTAATTGTGAAGGAAGTCACCTAGCTGAAGAATGCCCAACTAGGCAGATTAATTGTTTATTGTATGAAGGAACTAGCCACTACCCTGCTCAGTGTCACATTTACCCCATGGTATAAAGAACCATCCAGCAAAAGAAAGAAGCAATGAAAGGAGCCCCAAGGAAACTTTAAAAGAACCTATGATGAAGAAAGAGGTGGAGGACACACCCAAAGGAATCGAAATTAAAGCCTGCATTAAGTCATGCTATTCATGAGGAGAAGAAGGAAACATCTCACAAGATTGTCTGAATGGAGATCTAGTAGAATTCCCGACAGAGGAAGTAGAGTATGACCCACAGAAAATAGAAGCCCTGATTGGAACATAAAAATCCAGGAAGAGAAGTAGATTGGATTCCAGGAAGGACCTGAGTCACATCACTTGTTTTAGGTGCAAGGAGTCAGGGCACTACTTCCGCAGTTACCCAAAAAGGAAGCCGAGGACCCAAGGAGGCTATATAATCATAAGGAAACCTCGAGACTTGATAGAAGTAATATGTTTCTGTTGTAATGAAGCAGGGCACTTTGCAAGAGATTGTCCCAAGGAGAAGGAGACTTGTGCTAAATAGTTGAGTCTGTGAGAAGTATAGTAGAAGTAGTGAGAACAATTCTTTTTCATTGAGGTGTTGAGTTGAGGCATGTAATGTAAATACATGAGATTGTAGTAATTGGAGAATCAATAAAGTTATCATCGTTGGTACTGATTTGGATTTATATGAGTTGTTACTCTATGAACAAAGATCTTGACCATTTTTGAGGATATGAGAAATATGGTCTACGGATAAATTGGAGCATTTTAAGGGTGGTAGTACCCTGCGAGGAGATTGGACCTCTAGAGAGGATTATGATATTCCACGTTGTGGACTTCGGACAAAATAAGGAGTTTTGTCTCGATATGTGGGATACCCCAAGAGTATGAATGAATGAAGTACTATTTGGATATAAAGGAGGTATGATGTTGGTAATAGGGAGCAATTGTAACTCCATGATGAGTTTGAGTAATCACATCTTAGCTTGGCACCAATAGAAGGAAGGAAGGAAGACAGTACCATTGGATCGATTTAAGGAATGCTAGGAAGTTGGATGTTGGAATAATGATCGGTTGCCCCGAGAATGAGTTCAAGGTTTGTAAGTGATGAGATGGGCCATAACCCACAGGCCCCAGGACCTGCCAAGAAGCAAGCACACTCTTGCTGAAGGAGAAACCCTGGAAGAGTATACGCCTTACGATCTTATAAGAGCTTACGCAAAACCTGAGAGATGTGAAGAAACAATAGATGTTTGTTTGGCTTGCAGAATCAATGGATTTTCCGAACTTGGTTCGTCGACAAGAGAAATTCTGCAATGCTTGTGAGGATGACCGAGTGTTAGAATGCGAGATTCGCTAAACCGTATACAAGGTAATGATTTGGGTGCAGGATGGATTGATCACCATACCGACTTACTCTTATTATTCGCTTTGCTATATGGGATGGTAAATCTGAGTGACTTACCTATAGTAGAGCGACGCCAATATTAAACCTTGTTTGAACCTTAGAATGGTATAAGTATTTTCCCCTTGTATAAGGCAGTTGTTGCTAAACGTAGGTCATACGGTGAGAATGAAGCCCAGACCCATTTCCTGCAGGAGAAACCATAAATTGTTGACCACCATGAGATATCGATAGTTGTTTAGTATTGGCGCCAGACCCGTCAGCTAAGAAGACCGTGTCATGGAATAACCGTACGAAGATGAAAGGACAGAAGAATTGCGGTAAAGGTTATGCCACTACCGGAAGAGCCAGAGAAGGAATTGTCTTGAAGATCTGAGAAGACCGACATTGTCAGGAATAAGAATGGAGTATAAGAGTTTGATGGAACCATAACAATGCTTCTAAGGGTGGTAGCACCCCAGACCCCCGAAGACGATTGATGGATTTTGAGAAGACCCCGAACCTAACCTATTTCTTTCTATCCTCTCCGAATCTCGAGGACGAGATTCATTTTAAGGGTGGTAGGTTTGTAACATCCCAAAATTCTAAATTTTGGAATGTTATAATAAATAGATAGTTTTGATTGATTGTTTGATTGCTTGAGTGAAATTGAGTGATTTTGAAACTTTTTGAAAGTTAAATGAGAGGGAATAAAAGGACTTTCCCAAACTTTCATTTGTATTTTGATCTTCATGAATTCAAATTCTTTTCACCACAAAACCCTGGAGAGAAGACGACATGACTTCTTCCATTTATTTAAATGACAAGGGGTGTTGAAAATAATTGAATTTCATTTGGAAAATATTTCCAACCTAGGAACTTTATGCAACTCAATGATTTTCACGAGCGAAGATAAAATGACTTCTTCAAAACATATGAAATATGAGTTGGGAGTTTCAAAGAATTAAATTCAAAGTTCTTTTGAATTTATTTTCAATTTGGAGTTATTTGAATTTTATTCGAATTATTTTTCTCCAAAAATTTAAATATATGGAAAATAGGGTAACATGATTCCCTACATCAGAAAATTGGAGAGAAATAAATTTGAATTAATTGTGGTATTTTTAAAATGATTTTTACTGGATTTTACTAGAGCAGAAGCACTCTTTGCTTTATTTGAATTTGTGTGTATTGTATTTGACTCTAGAAAAATGTGCAGCTTGTAGGAACTCTTTTTCTGAAAATTTTGACATATTATATGCCTATATAATATTTCTATTTCTTTTGTTTTTATTTTGTTTGTTTGTTTAATATATATAAAAAAAACTTCCGCCGACTGGGCCGGCTCAGCTAGCTAGCCAGGCCACGGCCCAGCCAGCCCACGTCGCCCGCGTAGCTCGTCCCCGAGCTCGGGACGAAGTCCCGAGCCACCACGGCATCGCCGCCGCCGCCGTGTCCGCCCCGGCCTCCGTGCCCCCTTCCTCACGCCACCACCCTCTCCTGCCCTCTTTAAAAGGCCACCTCGGAGCCCCTGGGTCCCGTTTTCGCCGCCGCCGCCGCCCCTCGCCAGATCCACCGCGGCCGCCATCGGTTGCCGCCGCCGCCGATGCCAACTGCCGCCGCCGCTGCGCTGCACCACCGTTGCAGCCACCACCCACCTCACCGCCGTCCCGCGCCGCATCCCCCCGTTCACTCCGCCGAGCCGGAGGGCCACCGGAGCTGCGGCCCCGGCCAGACCCGAGCCGCCGCTGCCGTCTCGTTTCGCCGAAGTAACCACCGTCGCCGGTTCTTCGTCGAAAACCGCTGCCAACCGGTATAAAACCGCCCCGGTCTGATCGGTTTTTCTTTTAAGTTCGGTTTTTCTTAAACCCTAGACTAGATCTGTTTTTTTAGGTTTTAGTAAACAGCGAACGTCCATTGTTTAGATCTTATAAACGAACGTTCATTATTTAGCCTTTCTGATTTCTGTTTATTTCGGCCAGGGACCCGTCTGTGAATATTTTATTTACAGATTAGTCCCTGTTCTTAAAACAATCACTACTTTTAACTCGTTAGTCGGAATCCAATGAAACCAATGCCCACTTCTTCGTTATGATCCCCTCTATCCAGTAAAACAACTTAAACATGGTTTTGAAAGTTTAAAATTTGAATTTCAAACAGTTTAGTATTTGAACTTTGTTTGATCATAACTTGAGTTTTATAACTCCGTTTGAGTTGATTCTTTTTGCAAATAAAATCTCTTGACCTAAACTTTCTGATAATGCCAAATTCACATAATTTTGGTACTGTTAGAAATTGTTTTATGTTGCAAGAGTTATTTGCTTGGTTTTGAAGTTTTCCGATTTGTTTTCTTCATTCTCTCCGATCCTTTGAGTGATTGCTTATGTGTGGTTACTATTGCTTGCTTACGATAGATTGAACGGAGTGAGATGAATAGAACTATCAGGAGTAGAGTGCGAGTCATCTTCATTAACAGTACAGGCAAGTTCACACTTTGATCATACTTCTTTCCTACCCAGTTTTTATGCATTAGATCAATCCTCAAACATTGCATGATTAGGATCTAATTAAATTGTGGGTTTTGGGAAGTAGATTGAGGTAGTACCTATTACCTGTTTTATTATCAAACCCTTGGGAGTTACTTCTATGTTTCCTTATTTTGCCATGCTATGCAAGTAGACGTGGATTGGGTGAGTGATTTTCCATGACAGATGTGAGATTGTTAATTAATGGTTTATTTAAGGTGGCAACATTAATACACATCTGGGTGGATTGAGGTACCTGGTTATTCCAGGATTGCCTGTCTAGGCACCTGGGTAGACCAGGATTGCCTGTTTTTTTTATGGACCGCCACCTAGGCTCAAAGGGATCATGAGATTATTCATGCTAGAAACTTCCGTGTGCAGCCACAAGCCGTTATGGGCTCTGGCATAGTTGATTAAGTCGTGCAAACTCTTACAGGGTAGACTAGCAGATGTAGGGGAAAGTAGGTGTACCCGTCTACCCTTCGTAAGGTGCTAGCGCTTCTGAAAGACTATGTCTCGGTCATTCATTTCTCAAACACCATGTAGTGCAAGAAATCCAACGGAGGCGATCGAGTCTTGTGGGGAAAAGTGCGCAAACCTCTGCAGAGTGTACAAACTAATCATGGTTAGCCGTGTCCCCGGTTATGGACGTTTTGAGTATCTAGTACTTGGATTATCATGTTGATCTCATCAGGTTACTTAATATAATTTGTTTGGGTTTAATGATGATGCTTAATTGGGATTGAGAATGCTGTCAACCATTCTCAATGTTTTACAACCACCATGACAGTTAAATAAAATTTATTCCTTTGCAGTAGGGAAAAATTGGCTTTTCGCAAAAACATTATAACCATAGAGCTTTTCCACCAGCCATATATGCATGTAGTGATAGCTATTATTCATCATTGCTCTATGGTGTGAATTTGCCAGTACATTCAATGTACTGACCTACATGGCTGCAACGTCTCATGTTGCAGGATTTTCTTACGACGAGTAAGTGTTACATTAGGGTTACGGTTTCTACACTCAACTTTGCCGTTGGTGTTTATGGGAATCCACAACCTTGTTACTTCCGCTATTTGGATTGAGGTAATAGTATTTACGTTACTTTATACATGTGATTTACCTCTGTTATAAATCCTCGAGTACTGTGTGTGTCAGCATACCGATCCAGGGATGACACTTAAGCATAGAGACTTGATCCATTCGGGTCGGGTCGCTACACAAATCATACAAGACGCTCCAAGCAAAACACATATCATGTGGTGAATAAAAGTATAGCCTCAAGTAAAGTTACCGATAGACGAAGTCGAAAGAGGGGATGCCTTCCGGGGCATCCCCATGCTTAGGCTTTTGGTTGTCATTGAATTATCTTGGGGTGCCTTGGGAATCCCCAAGCTTAGGCTCTTGCCACTCCTTATTCCAAAATCTATCAAATCTTTACCCAAAACTTGAAAGCTTCAGAACACAAAACTTCAACAAAAAATCTCATGAGCTCCATTAGTATAAGAAAATAAACCACCACTTTAAGGTACTGTAATTAACCCATTCTTTATTTATATTGGTGTTAAACCTACTGTATTCCAACTTTTCTATGGTTTATACCCCCCGATACTACTCATAGATTCATCAAAATAAGCAAAGAACACACGAAAAACAGAATCTGTAAAAAACAGAACAGTCTGTAGCAATCTGTAACTTTCAAATACTGCTGTAAGTCTAAAAATTCTAAAATAAATTGGTGGAATTGAGGACTTTGTATATTAATCATCTGCAAAAATAATCAACCTAAAAGCACTTGTCGGTGTCAAAACCTGCGGATCTCGGGTAGGGGGTCCCGATCTGTGCGTCTTAGGCTCATGGTAACAGGAAGCAAGGGACACAATGTTTACCCAGGTTCGGGCCCTCTCGATGGAGGTAAAACCCTACTTCCTGCTTGATTAATATTTAAGATATGAGTAGTACAAGAGTAGATCTACCACGAGATCATAGAGGCTAAACCCTAAGAGCTAGCCTATGATGGTATGATTGTAATTGTCATCAGCCTTCTGATACGTCCATTTTGCATCATGCTTTTATATCAATATTTATTGCATTATGGGCTGTTATTACACATTATATCTCAATACCTATGGCTATTCTCTCTTATTTTACAAGGTTTACCATGAAGAAGGGGAATGCCGACAGCTGGAATTCTGGCTGGAAAAGGAGCAAACATTGGAAACCTATTCTGCACAACTCCAAAAGAACTGAGACTCCACGAAACAACCTTTTGGAATTATTAAGGAATTATGAGCAAAAGAAATAGGCCAGGGGGCCCACACCCTGTCCAGGAGACAGGAGGGCGCGCCCCTCCCCTAGGGGAGCGCCCCCTATCTCCTGGGCCCCCTGGCGGGCCTCCGGCGTCCATCTTCTGCTATATGAAGGGTTTTGTCCTGAAAAAAATTCGTGGGGCAAGCTTACGAGATGAAACTCCGCCGCCACGAGGCGGAACCTTGGCGGAATCAATCTAGGGCTCTGGCGGAGCTGTTCTGCCGGGGACACTTCCCTTCAGGAGGGGGAAATCATCACCAACGATCCTCTCATCGGGAGGGGGTCAATCTCCATCAACATCTTCACCAGCACCAACTCATCTCAAACCCTAGTTCATCTCTTGTATCCAATCTTGTATCCAAAACCACAAATTGGTACCTGTGGGTTGCTAGCAGTGTTGATTACTCCTTGTAGTTGATACTTATTGGTTTACTTGGTGGAAGATCATATGTTCAGATCCTTAATGCATATTATTACACCTCTGATCATGAACATGAATATGCTTTGTGAGTAGTTACGTTTGTTCCTGAGGACATGGGTGAAGTCTTGCTATTAGTAGTCATGTGAATTTGGTATTCGTTCGATATTTTGATGAGATGTATATTGTCTCTCCTCTAGTGGTGTTATGTGAACGTCGACTACATGACACTTCACCATTATTTGGGCCTAGAGGAAGGCATAGGGAAGTAATAAGTAGATGATGGGTTGCTAGAGTGACAGAA
The DNA here is from genome assembly GCF_018294505.1 of Triticum aestivum. Classification (NCBI taxonomy): domain Eukaryota; kingdom Viridiplantae; phylum Streptophyta; class Magnoliopsida; order Poales; family Poaceae; genus Triticum; species Triticum aestivum. Next base: position 441,274,527 of record NC_057813.1, on the reverse strand, counting down.
GCTTAAACCCTAGTTTATGCGTTGCTTCGTTAGGGGTTGATATGGACCCATATGTTTAATGATGTGGTTAGGTTTACCTTAATACTCATTTTTGTAGTTGCAGACGCTTGCAATAGGGGTTAATCATAAGTGGGATGCTTGTCCAAGTTAGGGCAGTACCCAAGTGCCGATCCACCCACATATCAAATTATCAAAGTACCGAACGCGAATCATATGAGCGTGATGAAAACTAGCTTGACAATAATTCCCAATGTGTCCTCGGGAGCTTCTTCCTTATTATTAGAATTTGTCCAGGCTTATCCTTTGCTACATAAAGGATTGGGCCACCTTGCTGCACTTTATTTACTTTATTTACTTTTGCTCGTTACTATTTATCTTATCACAAAACTATCTATCACCTACTATTTCAGTGCTTGCAGAGAAAACCTTACTGAAAACCGCTTATCATTTCCTTCTGCTCCTCGTTGGGTTCGACACTCTTACTTATCGAAAGGACTACGATAGATCCCCTACACTTGTGGGTCATCAAGACTCTTTTCTGGCGACGTTGCCGGGGAGTGTAGCACTCTTGGTGAGTGGAACTTGGTAAGGAAACATTTATATTGTGTGCTGAAATTTTCTGTTACTTGTCACTATGGAAACTAATCCTTTGAGTGGCTTGTTTGGGGTATCTTCACCCCAACCAGAAGAGCAAAGAGATGCTCCTCAACCTACTGAACCTTATGAAAATGTTCACTTTGAGATTCCTTCGGGTATGATAGAAAAACTGCTAGCTAATCCTTTTGCAGGAGACGGAACATTGCATCCCGACTTACACCTTATCTTTGTGGATGAAGTTTGTGGATTATTTAAGCTTGCAGGTATTCCCGATGATGTTGTCAAAAGGAAGGTCTTCCCTTTATCTTTGAAGGGAGATGCAATGACATGGTATAGGCTATGTGATGATACGAGATCTTGGAATTATAAGCGATTGAAATTGGAATTTCACCAGAAGTTCTATCCTATGCATCTTGTTCATCGTGATCGTAATTACATATATAATTTCTGGCCTCGCGAAGGAGAAAGCATCGCTCAAGCTTGGGGGAGGCTTAAGTCAATGTTATATTCATGCCCCAATCATGAGCTCTCTCGGGAAATGATTATTCAGAATTTTTATGCTCGGCTTTCTCTTGATAATCGCAACTTGCTCGATACTTCCTGTGCTGGTTCCTATATGCTGAAGACTATTGATTTCAAATGGGACTTATTGGAAAGAATTAAACGCAACTCTGAAGATTGGGGTTCCGACGATGGTAAGGAGTCAGGTATGACACCTAAGTTTGATTGTGTTAAATCTTTTATGGATACCGATGCTTTCCGTGGATTTAGCTCTAAGTATGGACTTGACTCTGAGATAGTAGCTACTTTTTGTGAAACTTTTGCTGCTCACGTTGATCTCCCTAAAGAGAAGTGGTTTAAATATAATCCTCCTGTTGAAGTGAAAGTAGTTGCACCTATTACAGTCGAAGAGAAGACTATTACATATAGTGATCCTATTATTCCTATTGCTTATGTTGAAAAACCCCTTTTCCTGTTAGGATAAAAGATCATGTTAAAGCTTCGACTGTTGTTCGTAAGAGTAATACTAGGACCTATACACCTCCTGAGCAAATTAATGTTGAACCTGGTATTGCTATGATTAAAGATCTCTTGGATGAGGACTTAGATGGGCATGTTATCTCTTTCTTGGGTGAAACTGCTAATATTGCTAGACCCGATACTAAGACACGTAGACCTGTTGTAGGCACGCCTGTTATTTCTGTTAAAATTGGAGATCATTGTTATCATGGCTTATGTGATATGGGTGCTAGTGCTAACGCGATACCTTATGATCTTTATAAAGAAATTATGCACGATATTGCACCAGTTGAATTAGAAGATATCGATGTTACTATTAAGCTTGCTAATAGGTACACCATTAAACCTATTGGGATTGTTAGAGATGTTGAAGTCTTGTGTGGGAAGATTAAATACCCTGCTGATTTTCTTGTTCTTGGTTCCCCAAAAGATGATTTTTGTCCCATTATTTTTGGTAGACCCTTCTTGAACACTGCTAGTGCTAAGATTGAGTGTGAAAAGAATATTGTCACTGTTGGTTTAGATGGTATGTCTCATGAGTTTAATTTCACTAAGTTTAGTAGACAACACCGTGAAAAGGAACCATCTAGTAAGGATGAGATTATTGGTCTTGCTTCCATTGCTGTTCCTCCAACTGATCCGTTAGAACAATATTTGCTAGACCATGAAAACGATATGTTTATGAAGGAAAGGGACGAAATAGATGAAGTGTTCCTTAAACAAGAACCTATGCTAAAACATAATCTCCCTGTTGAAATTCTTGGGGATCCCCCTCCACCCAAGGGTGATCCCGTGTTTGAACTCAAACCATTACCTGATAATCTTAAGTATGCTTATCTTGATGAAAAAGAAATATATCCTGTTATTATTAGTGCTAAGCTTTCAGAGAAAGAAGAAAAAAGATTATTGAAAACTCTAAAGAAGCACCGAGCTGCTATTGGATATACCCTGGATGATCTCAAGGGCATTAGTCCCACATTATGTCAACACAAAATTTCAGTGGAGAAAGATGCCAAACCTGTTAGAGATCCTCAAAGACGTTTGAATCCCAAAATGAAGGAAGTGGTGAGAAAGGAGATACTAAAACTCCTTGAGGCAGGTATTATTTATCCCGTTGCTGATAGTGAATGGGTAAGCCCTGTCCATTGTGTCCCTAAAAAGGGAGGTATTACCGTGGTCCCTAATGATAAAGATGAATTGATCCCGCAAAGAATTATTATAGGTTATAGGATGGTAATTGATTTTTGCAAGTTAAATAAAGCTACTAAGAAAGATCATTACCCTTTACCTTTTATTGATCAAATGCTAGAAAGGCTATCCAAGCACACACATTTTTGCTTTCTAGATGGTTTTTCTGGCTTCTCTCAGATTCCTGTATCAGCGGGGGATCAATCTAAAACTACTTTTACTTGCCCTTTTGGTACTTTTGCTTATAGACATATGCCTTTTGGTTTATGTAATGCACCTGCTACCTTTCAAAGATGCATGATGGCTATATTTTCTGATTTTTTTGAAAAGATTTGTGAGGTATTCATGGATGACTTCTCCGTTTATGGATCCTCTTTTGATGATTGTTTGAGCAACCTTGATCGAGTTTTGCAGAGATGCGAAGACACTAGTCTCGTCCTGAATTGGGAAAAGTGTCACTTTATTGTTAATGAAGGCATTGTCTTGGGGCACAAGATCTCCGAGAGGGGTATTGAAGTTGATAAAGCCAAAGTTGATGCTATTGAAAAGATGCCATGTCCCAAGGACATAAAAGGTATAAGAAGTTTCCTTGGCCATGCCGGTTTTTATAGGAGGTTCATTAAGGACTTTTCTAAAATCTCTAGGCCTCTGACTAATCTATTTCAAAAAGATATTCCTTTTGTCTTTGATGATGATTGTGTAGAAGCATTTGAAACACTTAAGAAAGCTTTGATCACATCACCTATTGTTCAGCCGCCTGATTGGAATTTAACTTTTGAAATTATGTGTGATGCTAGTGATTATGCTATAGGTGTTGTTCTAGGGAAAAGAGTCGATAAGAAATTGAATGTTATCCATTATGCTAGTAAGACTCTTGATACAGCCCAGAGAAATTATGCCACCATTGAAAAATAATTCTTAGCAGTTGTGTTTGCATGTGATAAGTTTAGACCTTATATTGTTGATTCCAAAGTCACTATTCACACTGATCATGCTGCTATTAAATATCTTATGGAAAAGAAAGATGCTAAGCCTAGACTCATTAGATGGGTTCTCTTGCTCCAAGAATTTGACTTGCATATTATTGATAGAAAGGGAGCTGAGAACCCCGTTGCAGACAACTTGTCTAGGTTAGAGAATGTTCTTGATGACCCACTGCCTATTAATGATAGTTTTCCTGATGAACAATTAGCGGTTGCCAATGCTTCTCGTACTGCTCCTTGGTATGCTGACTATGCTAATTACATTGTTGCTAAATATATACCGCCTAGTTTCACATACCAGCAAAAGAGAAAGTTCTTGTTGGGGAACGTAGCGGAAATTCAAAATTTTCCTACGTGTCACCAAGATCTATCTATGGAGAAACCAGCAACGAGGGAAAGGAGAGTGCATCTACATACCCTTGTAGATCGCTAAGCGGAAGCGTTCAAGAGAACGGGGTTGAAGGAGTCGTACTCGTCGTGATTCAAATCACCGGAGATCCTAGTGCCGAACGGACGGCACCTCCGCGTTCAACACACGTACAGCCCGGTGACGTCTCCCACGCCTTGATCCAGCAAGGGGAGAGGGAGAGGTTGAGGAAGACTCCATCCAACAGCAGCACGACGGCGTGGTGGTGGTGGAGGAGCGTGGCAATCCTGCAGGGCTTCGCCAAGCACCTACGGGAGAGGAGGAGTAGGGAGAGAGGTAAGGCTGCACCAAGAGGGAGAAGTTCTCATGTGTTGGCAGCCCCAAAACCTCAAGTATATATAGGGGGGAAGGGGGCTGCGCCCCCTTTAGGGTTTCCCACCCCAAGGGGTGCGGCCAAGGGGGGAGGAGTGCCTCCCAAGTCAAGTGGAGGCCTCCCCCTTTAGGGTTTTCCCCTTCCCATGCGCATGGGCCTTGGGGGGGCTGGTGCCCCTGGCCCATTCAGGCTAGGGCGCCCCCCTACAGCCCATGCTACTGTATTGGACGTGGTGGAACAATTTCTGGACCTCCGGACCCCTCCAGAATCCTCCGGAACCTTCTGGAAGCTTCCCGGTACAATACCGAAAAAACCCGAACTTTTTCCGGAACCCGAACAACAACTTTCCATATATAAATCTTTACCTCCGGACCATTCCGGAACTCCTCGTGACGTCCGGGATCTCATCCGGGACTCCGAACAACATTCGGTAACCACATACAAACTTCCTTTATAACCCTAGCGTCATCGAACCTTAAGTGTGTAGACCCTACGGGTTCGGGAGACATGTAGACATGACCGAGACGTTCTCCGGCCAATAACCAACAGCGGGATCTGGATACCCATGTTGGCTCCCACATGTTCCACGATGATCTCATCGGATGAACCACGATGTCAAGGACTCAATCGATCCCGTATACAATTCCCTTTGCCTAGCGGTATTGTACTTGCCCGAGATTCGATCGTCGGTATCTCGATACCTTGTTCAATCTCGTTACCGGCAAGTCTCTTTACTCGTTCCGCAACACATCATCCCGTGATCAACTCCTTGATCACATTGTGCACATTCTGATGATGTCCTACCGAGTGGGCCCAGAGATACCTCTCCGCTTACACGGAGTGACAAATCCCAGTCTCGATTCGTGCCAACCCAACAGACACTTTCGGAGATACATGTAATGCACCTTTATAGTCACCCAGTTACGTTGTGACGTTTGGTACACCCAAAGCACTCCTACGGTATCCGGGAGTTGCACAATCTCATGGTCTAAGGAAATGATACTTGACATTAGAAAAGCTTTAGCATACGAACTACACGATCTTTGTGCTAGGCTTAGGATTGGGTCTTGTCCATCACATCATTCTCCTAATGATGTGATCCCGTCATCAATGACATTCAATGTCCATGGTCAGGAAACCGTAACCATCTATTGATCAACGAGCTAGTCAACTAGAGGCTTACTAGGGACATGGTGTTGTCTATGTATCCACACATGTATCTGAGTTTCCTATCAATACAATTATAGCATGGATAATAAACGATTATCATGAACAAGGAAATATAATAATAACTAATTTATTATTGCCTCTAGGGCATATTTCCAACACTTCTATGATTTAAGACATTACTTCTGGGATGATCCACACCTTTATAAAGAAGGAGTAGATGGTATTATTAGACGTTGTGTGCCTAAGCATGAACAGGAACAAATCCTACGCAAGTGTCACTCTGAATCCTATGGAGGGCACCACGCTGGAGATAGAACTGCACACAAGGTACTACAATCTGGTTTTTATTGGCCTACTCTTTTCAAAGATGCTCGTAAGTTTGTTGTATCTTGTGATGAATGTCAAAGAATAGGTAACATCAGTAGACGTCAAGAAATGCCTATGAATTATTCTCTTGTTATTGAACCGTTTGATGTTTGAGGCTTTGATTATATGTGACCTTTTCCTGCCTCCAATGGTTATACACATATCTTAGTTGCTGTTGATTACGTTACTAAGTGGGTAGAAGATAATCCAACTAGTAGTGCTGATCATAACACTTCTATTAAAATGCTTAAAGAAGTTATTTTTCCGAGGTTTGGAGTCCCTAGATATCTTATGACTAATGGTGGTTCACACTTTATTCATGGTGTTTTCCATAAGATGCTTGCTAAGTATGATGTCAATCATAGAATTGCATCTCCTTATCACCCGCAGTCTAGTGGTCAAGTAGAGTTGAGCAATAGAGAGCTCAAATTAATTTTGCAAAAGACTGTGAATAGATCTAGAAAGAATTGGTCCAAAAAACTTGATGATGCATTATGGGCCTATAGAACTGCGTACAAAAATCCTATGGGTATGTCTCCATATAAGATGGTTTGTGGAAAAGCATGTCATTTACCTCTTGAACTTGAACATAAAGCATATTGGGCTATTAAAGAGCTCAATTATGACTTCAAACTTGCCGGTGAGAAAAGGTTATTTGATATTAGCTCACTTGATGAATGGAGGACCCAAGCATATGAGAATGCCAAGCTCTTCAAAGAAAAAGTCAAACGCTGGCATGATAAGAGGATACAAAAGCGTGAGTTTAACGTAGGAGATTATGTGTTATTATTCAACTCTCGTTTAAGATTTTTTGCAGGAAAACTTCTCTCAAAATGGGAAGGTCCCTACGTTATCAAGGAGGTCTATCGTTCTGGTGCTATAAAAATCAACAACTTTGAAGGCACAAATCCGAGGGTGGTAAACAGTCAAAGAATTAAACATTATATTCCAGGTAATCCTATCAATGTTGAAACTAATATTATTGAAACCATAACCCCTGAGGAATACATCAGAGACACTTTCCAGAATGTTCCAAACTTCGAAAAGGCATCGGTACGTGGTATGGTAAGTAAACCGACTCCAAAACAACTCTTATGGCAATTTTCATCAGTTTTGGATTATTTAAGGATTTTAGGAAGAAAGAAGTAGTCCGAAAGGGACACGAGGCTCCCACGAGAGAGGAGGGCGCCCCCCCTGTAGTCCTGTGATCCATTCATGGATCACTCTTGTACCCCTTGACTGACTCATGGCAAGGCACACTTCAGGTGCGGTACACAACATAGCATACTGAAGAGCCTACGTCTTAAGCATAGGGGATGACCTTCGTCCTTTCTCTCTATTCTGCCGTGGTCGAGCTTTAAGTCTTAACTTCGTACCTTACAACTCAGGCAAGAACTCCTTCTTTGACTGGTCCATCTTGAACACCTTCAAGATCATGTCAAGGTATGTGCTCATTTGAAAGTACCATTAAGCATTTTGATCCAACCTTATAGATCTTGATGCTCAATTCTCAAGTAGCTTAATCCAGGCTTTCCATTGAAAAACACTTTCAAAATAACCCTATATGCTTTCCAGAAATTCTACGTCATTTCTGATCAACAATATGTCAACAACATATACTCATCAGAAATTCTATAGTGCTCCCACTCACTTCTTTGGAAATACAAGTTTCTCATAAACTTTGTACAAACCCAAAATCTTTGATCATCATCAAAGCATACATTCCAACTCCGAGATGCTCACTCCAGTCCTTAGAAGGATTGCTGGAGCTTTGCATACTTATTAGCATCTTTCGGGATTGAAAAAACCTTCCGGTTGTATCACATACAACCTTTCCTCAAGAAAATCGTCGAGGAAACAATGTTTTGATATCCTATCTGCAAGATTTCATAAATAATGCAGTAATCGCTAACATAATTCCAACAGACTCTTAGCATCGCTACGAGTGAGAAAGTCTCACCGTAGTCAACTCCTTGAACTTGTCAGAAAACATCTTAACGACAAGTCGAGCTTTCTTAATGGTGACATTTACCATCATCGTCCGTCTTCCTTTTAAAACCCATCTGTACCTAATAGCCTTACGACCATCAAGTAGTTCTTCCAAAGTCTACACTTTGTTTTCATACATGGATCCTCTCTCGGATTTTATGGCCTTGAGCCATTTATCGGAATCCAAGCCCACCATCGCTTCTCCATAGCTCGTAGGTTCATTGTTGTCTAGCAACATGACATCCAAGACAGGATTACGTACCACTCTGAAGTAGTACGCATCCTTGTCATCCTACGAGGTTTGGGAGTGACTTGATCTGAAGTCTCATGATCAATATCATAAGCTTCCACTTCAATTGGTGTAGGTGACATAGGAACAACTTCCTGTGCCCTGCCACACACTAGTTGAAGAGACGGTTTAATAACCTCATCAAGTCTCCACCATCCTCCCACTCAATTCTTTCGAGAGAAACCTTTCCTCGAGAAAGGACCCAATTCAAGAAACAATCCATATTGCTTTCGGATTTGAATTAGGAGGTATACCCAACTGTTTTGGGTTTCCTATGGAGATGCATTTTATCCGCTTTGGGTTCGAGCTTATCAACCTGAAACTTTTTCACATAAGCATCGCAGCCCCAAACCTTTAAGAAACGACAACTTAGGTTTCTCTAAACCATAATTCATACGGTGTCATTTCAAGGGAATTATGTGGTGCCCTATTTAAAGTGAATGTGGTTGTCTCTAATGCCTAACCCATGAACGATAGTGGTAATTCGATAAGAGATATCATGGTACGCACCATATCCAATAGAGTGCAACTATGATGTTCGGACACACCATCAAACTATGGTGTTCCAGGCGGTATTAATTGCAAAACAATTTCCACAATGTCTTAATTGTGTGCCAAAACTCGTAACTCAGATATTCATCTCTATGATCATATCATAGACATTTTATCCTCTTGTCACAATGATCTTCTACTTCACTCTGAAATTACTTGAACCATTCAATAATTCAGACTTGTGTTTCATCAAGTAAATATTCTCAACATCTACTCGAATCATCTGTGAAGTAAGAACATAACGATATTCACTGCATGCCTCAGCACTCATTGGACTGCACACATCAAAATTTGTTACTTCCAACAAGTTGCTATCTTGTTCCACCTTACTGAAAACGAGGCTTTTCAGTCATCTTGCCCATGTGGTATGATTTGCATATCTCAAGTGATTCAAAATCAAGTGAGTCCAAACGATCCATCTGCATGGAGTTTCTTCATGCGTATACACCAATAGACATGGTTTGTATGTCTCAAACTTTTCAAAACGAGTGAGTCCAAAGATCCATCAACATGGAGCTTCTTCATGCGTTTTATACCAATATGACTTACATGGCAGTGCCACAAGCAAGTGGTACTATCATTACTATCGTATATCTTTTGGCATGAAAACGTGTATCACTATGATCGAGATTCAATAAACCATTCCTTTAGGTGCAAGACCAATGAAGGTGTTATTCAAATAAATAGAGTAACCATTATTCTCCTTAAATGAATAACCGTATTGCGATAGACATAATCCAATCATGTCTATGCTCAACGCAAACACCAAATGACAATTATTCAGGTTTAATACTAATCTTGATGGTAGAGGGAGCGTGCGATGTTTGATCACATCAAACTTGGAAACACTTCCAACACATATCGTCAGCTCTCCGTTAGCTAGTCTCCGTTTATTCCGTAGCCTTTTATTTCGAGTTACTAACACTTAGCAACCGAACCGATATCTAATACCCTGGTGCTACTAGGAGTACTAGTAAAGTACACATTAACATAATGTATATCCAAAATACTTCTATCGACCTTGCCAGCCTTCTTATCTACCAAGTATCTAGGGTAATTCTGCTCCAGTGGCTGTTCCCCTTATTACAGAAGCACTTAGTCTCGGGTTTGGGTTCAACCTTGGGTTTCTTCACTAGAGCAACAACTGATTTGCCGTTTCATGAAGTATCCCTTCTTGCCCTTGCCCTTCTTGAAACTAGTGGTTTCACCAACCATCAACAATTGATGCTTCTTCTTGATTCCTACTTTCGCGGTGTCAAACATCGTGAATACCTCAAGGATCATCATATCTATCCTTGATATGTTATAGTTCATCACGAAGCTCTAGCAGCTTGGTGGCAACGACTTTGGAGAAATATCACCATCTTATAGGAAGATCAACTCCCACTCGATTCAAGTGATTGTTGTACTCAGACAATCTGAGCACAAGCTCAACGATTGAGCTTTTCTCCCTTAGTTTGCAGGCTAAGAAAATTGTCGGAGGTCTCATACCTCTTGACGTGGGCACGAGCCTGAAATCCCAATTTCAGCCCTCGAAACATCTCATATGTTCCGCGATGTTTCGAAAAACGTCTTTGGTGCCTCTACTTAAACCATTTAACCGAACTATCACGTAGTTATCAAAACGTGTTCGCAACATCCACAAACGACGTTTGGGGCTCAGCTCACTGAGCGGTGCATTAAGGACATAAGCTTTCTACTGTCCGCATAATCGCTACTATCAACTTTCAACTTTATTTTCTCTAGGAACATATCTAAACAGTGGAACTAAAGCGCGAGCTTACGACATAATTTGCAAAAGGTCTTTTGACTATGTTCAAGATAATTAAGTTCATCTTATGAACTCCCACTCAGATAGACATCCCTCTGGTCATCTAAGTGATTACATGATCCGAGTCAACTAGGCCGTGTCCGATCATCACGTGAGACGGACTAGTCATCATCGGTGAACATCTTCATGTTGATCGTATCTACCATACGACTCATGCTCGACCTTTCGGTCTCCGTGTTCCGAGGCCATGTCTGTACATGCTAGGCTCGTCAAGTTAACCCTAAGTGTTTTCGCTGTGTAAAACTGTCTTACACCCGTTGTATGTGAACGTAAGAATCCATCACACCCGATCATCACGTGGTGCTTAGAAGCGATGAACTGTAGCAACGGTGCACAGTTAGGGGAGAACACTTCTTGAAATTTTGTAAGGGATCATCTTATTTACTACCGTCGTCCTAAGTAAACAAGATGCATAAACATGATAAACATCACATGCAATCAAATAGTGACATGATATGGCCAATATCATTTTGCTCCTTTTGATCTTCATCTTCGGGGCTCCATGATCATCATCGTCACCGGCATGACACCATGATCTCCATCATCATGATCTCCATCATCGTGTCTTCATGAAGTTGTCACGCCAACGACTACTTCTACTTCTATGGCTAACACGTTTAGCAATAAAGTAAAGTAATTTACATGGCGTTGTTCAATGACACGCAGGTCATACAATAAATAAAGACAACTCCTATGGCTCCTGCCGGTTGTCATACTCATCGACATGGAAGTCGTGAATCCTATTACAAGAACATGATCAATCTCATACATCACATATCATTCATCACATTCTTCTTGGCCATATCACATCACATAGCATACCCTGCAAAAACAAGTTAGACGTCCTCTAATTGTTGTTTGCATGTTTTACGTGGCTGCTATGGGTTTCTAGCAAGAACGTTTCTTACCTACGCAAAACCACAACGTGATATGCCAATTGCTATTTACCCTTCATAAGGACCCTTTTCATCGAATCCGTTCCGACTAAAGTGGGAGAGACAGGCACCCGCCAGCCACCTTATGCACCAAGTGCATGTCAATCGGTGGAACCTGTCTCACGTAAGAGTACGTGTAAGGTCGGTCCGGGCCGCTTCATCCCACAATACCGTCGAAACAAGATTGGACTAGTAACGGTAAGCATATTGAACAAAATCAACGCCCACAACTACTTTGTGTTCTACTCGTGCAAAGAATCTACGCAATAGACCTAGCTCATGATGCCACAGTTGGGGAACGTAGCAGAAATTCAAAATTTTCCTACGTGTCACCAAGATCTATCTATGGAGAAACCAGCAACGAGGGAAAGGAGAGTGCATCTACATACCCTTGTAGATCGCTAAGCGAAAGCGTTCAAGAGAATGGGGTTGAAGGAGTCGTACTCGTCGTGATTCAAATCACCGGAGATCCTAGTGCCGAACGGACGGCACCTCCGCGTTCAACACACGTACAGCCCGGTGACGTCTCCCACGCCTTGATCCAGCAAGGGGAGAGGGAGAGGTTGAGGAATACTCCATCCAACAGCAGCACGACGGCGTGGTGGTGGTGGAGGAGCGTGGCAATCCTGCAGGGCTTCGCCAAGCACCTACGGGAGAGGAGGAGTAGGGAGAGAGGTAGGGCTGCACCAAGAGGGAGAAGTTCTCATGTGTTGGCAGTCCCAAAACCTCAAGTATATATAGGGGGGAAGGGGGCTGCGCCCCCTTTAGGGTTTCCCACCCCAAGGGGTGCGGCCAAGGGGGGAGGAGTGCCTCCCAAGTCAAGTGGAGGCCTCCCCCTTTAGGGTTTTCCCCTTCCCATGCGCATGGGCCTTGGGGGGGCTGGTGCCCCTGGCCCATTAAGGCTAGGGAGCCCCCCTACAGCCCATGCTACTGTATTGGACGTGGTGGAACAATTTCCGGACCTCCGGACCCCTCCGGAATCCTCCGGAACCTTCTGGAAGCTTCTCGGTACAATACCGAAAAAACCCGAACTTTTTCCGGAACCCGAACAACAACTTTCCATATATAAATCTTTACCTCCGGACCATTCCGGAACTCCTCATGACGTCCGGGATCTCATCCGGGACTCCGAACAACATTCGGTAACCACATACAAACTTCCTTGATAACCCTAGCGTCATCGAACCTTAAGTGTGTAGACCCTACGGGTTCGGGAGACATGTAGACATGACCGAGACGTTCTCCGGCCAATAACCAACAACGGGATCTGGATACCCATGTTGGCTCCCACATGTTCCACGATGATCTCATCGGATGAACCACGATGTCAAGGACTCAATCGATCCCGTATACAATTCCCTTTGCCTAGCGGTATTGTACTTGCCCGAGATTCGATCGTCGGTATCTCGATACCTTGTTCAATCTCGTTACCGGCAAGTCTCTTTACTCGTTCCGCAACACATCATCCCGTGATCAACTCCTTGATCACATTGTGCACATTCTGATGATGTCCTACCGAGTGGGCCCAGAGATACCTCTCCGCTTACACGGAGTGACAAATCCCAGTCTCGATTCGTGCCAACCCAACAGACACTTTCGGAGATACATGTAATGCACCTTTATAGTCACCCAGTTACGTTGTGACGTTTGGTACACCCAAAGCACTCCTACGGTATCCGGGAGTTGCACAATCTCATGGTCTAAGGAAATGATACTTGACATTAGAAAAGCTTTAGCATACGAACTACACGATCTTTGTGCTAGGCTTAGGATTGGGTCTTGTCCATCACATCATTCTCCTAATGATGTGATCCCGTCATCAATGACATTCAATGTCCATGGTCAGGAAACCGTAACCATCTATTGATCAACGAGCTAGTCAACTAGAGGCTTACTAGGGACATGGTGTTGTCTATGTATCCACACATGTATCTGAGTTTCCTATCAATACAATTATAGCATGGATAATAAACGATTATCATGAACAAGGAAATATAATAATAACTAATTTATTATGGGACAATTGCATTTTTACCCCTAGCTGGTTCCTACCCACGGGTTTTGGCCTTACTTTTCGAGCTTGCTCAGTTTTGCCCTTACTTTTTCCATCGAGGTCCCTCGAATGCCCTTTGACCGTTTGACCAAAACTTTGAAAATTCATAACTAATTCATACGAACTCAAAAAAATGCAAATAAGATATCAAAATGTTCAGATAAAAATTACCTTTATGGGCATATCATTTGCATTCAGGACAAAAGCATCATTTAAACTACCCGAGGTAATTAATTTTATTAACATTATTATAAATAAATAGGTATAAATAATATTTTTTTCATGAATAAAAATTACATCAAATGTAGGTGATGTTTTCTGAACATCCTGATAACTTATTTGCATTTTTCTGAGTTTGTATCAACTTGTTATGAATGTTCTAACGACTTTGACCATTATTTGGAAACTTCATACAAGTTGATACGAAGTCAGGAAAATGCAAATAAGGTATCAGGATGTTCAGAAAACATCACCTATGTTTGCATATAATTTTTATTCACGAAGAATATATTGTTTATACCTATTTATTTTTAATAATGTTAATAACATTAATTACCACAGGTAGTTTAAACGATGCTTTTGTCCTGAATGCAAATGATATGCCCATAAAGGTAATGTTTATCTGAATATTTTGATATCTTATTTGCATTTTTCTGAGTTCATATGAATTAGTTATGAATTTTCAAAGTTTTGGTCAAACGGTCAAAGGGCATTCGAGGGACCTTGATGGAAAAAGTAAGGGCAAAACTGAGCAAGCTCGAAAAGTAAGGGCAAAACCCGTGGGTGGTAACCAACTAGGGGTAAAAATGCAATTGTCCCATTTATTATTGCCTCTAGGGCATATTTCCAACACTTCTATGATTTAAGACATTACTTCTGGGATGATCCACACCTTTATAAAGAAGGAGTAGATGGTATTATTAGACGTTGTGTGCCTGAGCATGAACAGGAACAAATCCTACGCAAGTGTCACTCTGAATCCTATGGAGGACACCACGCTGGAGATAGAACTGCACACAAGGTACTACAATCTGGTTTTTATTGGCCTACTCTTTTCAAAGATGCTCGTAAGTTTGTTGTATCTTGTGATGAATGTCAAAGAATAGGTAACATTAGTAGACGTCAAGAAATGCCTATGAATTATTCTCTTGTTATTGAACCGTTTGATGTTTGAGGCTTTGATTATATGTGACCTTTTCCTGCCTCCAATGGTTATACACATATCTTAGTTGCTGTTGATTACGTTACTAAGTGGGTAGAAGATATTCCAACTAGTAGTGCTGATCATAACACTTCTATTAAAATGCTTAAAGAAGTTATTTTTCCGAGGTTTGGAGTCCCTAGATATCTTATGACTAATGGTGGTTCACACTTTATTCATGGTGTTTTCCGTAAGATGCTTGCTAAGTATGATGCCAATCATAGAATTGCATCTCCTTATCACCCGCAGTCTAGTGGTCAAGTAGAGTTGAGCAATAGAGGGCTCAAATTAATTTTGCAAAAGATTGTGAATAGATCTAGAAAGAATTGGTCCAAAAAACTTGATGATGCATTATGGGCCTATAGAACTGCGTACAAAAATCCTATGGGTATGTCTCCATATAAGATGGTTTGTGGAAAAGCATGTCATTTACCTCTTGAACTTGAACATAAAGCATATCGGGCTATTAAAGAGCTCAATTATGACATCAAACTTGCCGGTGAGAAAAGGTTATTTGATATTAGCTCACTTGATGAATGGAGGACCCAAGCATATGAGAATGCCAAGCTCTTCAAAGAAAAAGTCAAACGCTGGCATGATAAGAGGATACAAAAGCGTGAGTTTAACGTAGGAGATTATGTGTTATTATTCAACTCTCGTTTAAGATTTTTTGCAGGAAAACTTCTCTCAAAATGGGAAGGTCCCTACGTTATCAAGGAGGTCTATCGTTCTGGTGCTATAAAAATCAACAACTTTGAAGGCACAAATCCGAGGGTGGTAAACAGTCAAAGAATTAAACATTATATTCCAGGTAATCCTATCAATGTTGAAACTAATATTATTGAAACCATAACCCCTGAGGAATACATCAAAGACACTTTCCAGAATGTTCCAAACTTCGAAAAGGCATCAGTACGTGGTACGGTAAGTAAACCGACTCCAAAACAACTCTTATGGCAATTTTCATCAGTTTTGGATTATTTAAGGATTTTAGGAAGAAATAAGTAGTCCGAAAGGGACACGAGGCTCCCACAAGAGAGGAGGGCGCCCCCCTGTAGGGCGCCCCCCTGTCTCGTGGGCACCTCGTGTGCCTCCCGGACTCCGTTTTCTTGTATGTTACGTATTTTGGTCGGTAAAAATTCATTATATATACTCCCGAAGGTTTTGACCACCGTATCATGCAATTATCCTCTGTTTTCGTTTCGAGCTGTTCCTGCTGCAGAATTGAGCAAGATGTCGTCCCAAGATCCGGAGGGAGAAAGCTACATAGTTGATTATATTGCAAATCCAAAAGTATATGGGGATGCGGAACGCTATGGCTGGACCACAGAGGAAGAAGAAGACTATGATCCAAAGATGAAGGAGGAGACAAGCTCTGATGAAGAGGACGATCCACTGCCTCAACCTGGTGATATGCATGTGGACTTCCAGAAATCAAGTCTCCCTAAGGTCCAATCTATCCCACCATGTTTTTTGCAGGACAGCAAGGCAACACTATACAAAAAGATAATGAAACTTGAGCTCGAGAATGAGGATCTGAGGGAGGAAAATTTTAGCCTCAGACGCAAGCTAGAGAAGAAAAGTGCATCAACACTTCCTACTTCATCACCTTCAAAGAAATAATCACATGGGTATGGGCACTCCCCTTGGCAACTGCCAAGCTTGGGGGAGGTGCCCCTTTATCGTATCACCATCACACTCCTATCTTTACCGCTTTATTTAGTTCGATCCTTTTAGTAGTGTCTTGATCTATTAGTTCAAAGTTTTGATATCAAGTAGTTTTGAGTTTTGCATTGTGATCTCTTTATGTAAGAGAGTCCGTGTGCTATCTATAATAAAAGATTAGTGTTGAGTCAAGGGCTTTGCTATGTTGCTATGATCTTGAGAAAGTAGAAATAACAAGAGCTCATATTGATCTTATGGATAGTGATAACTTCACACATAGAAAGTATGAGGCATAAAAAATGTTGAAAGTTGATGAACGTAGCCTTGGTCATCGTTGCAATTAGTAGGAAGTGATAAGGACAGAGGGGTTCACATATAAATATATTATCTTGGACATCATTTATGATTGTGAAGCACTCATTAATTATGACATGCTAAAAGAGTTGACGTTGGATAAGGAAGACACCGTAATGGTTTATGTTTTCCGACATCTCAGTTAAAGTATATTGTCAGTGACCTTCTAAAACATGTTGAGCTTGCCTTTCCCCCTCATGCTAGCCAGAACTCCTTGCACCAAGTAGAGATACTACTTGTGCTTCCAAATATCCTTTGAACCCAGTTTTGCCATGAGAGTCCACCATACCTACCTATGGATTGAGTAAGATCCTTCAAGTAAGTTGTCATCGGTGCAAGCAATAAAAATTGCTCTCTAAATATGCATGACTTATTAGTGCAGAGAAAATAAGCTTTGTACGAACTTGTTGTGGAAGTAATAAAAGCGACGGATTGCATAATAAAGGTCCACATACAAGGGGCAATATAAAGTGACGTTCTTTTGCATTAAGATTTTGTGTACCCAACCCTAAAAGCGCATGACAACCTCTGCTTCCCTCTGCGAAGGACCTATCTTTTACTTTATGCTTTACTTTAATACTTGAGTCAAGGTGATCCTCACCTTTCCCTTTTTCATTTTATCCTTTGGCAAGCTCTTTGTGTTTTAAAGATTATGATATATATATCCGATTGGATGTAAGTTGGCATATGCTATTATTGTTGACATCACCTAAAGGTGAATACGTTGGGAGGCAACACAATAAGCCCCTATCTTTCTTAGTGTCCGGTTGAAACTCTATAACCACAAGTATTGCATGAGTGTTAACAATTATGGGATACTACGAGATAGTTGAGTATGCGAGCTTGCTGAGGAGCTCTATTATTGACTCTTTCTGATGTTACGATAAATTGCAATTGCTTCAATGACTGAGATTATAGTTTGTTGGCTCCCAATGAAGTTTTTGAACCATACTTGACTTTGTGAATTGCTTATTACTTGAACTTAGGAAATCATATGACAAAATCCATATATGTTGCTGTTATTAGAATGATCATGATGCCCTCATGTCTGTTTTATATTTTTATCGACACCTCTATCTCTAAAACATGTGGACATATTTTTCGATTTCGGTTTCCGCTTGAGGACAAGCGAGGTGTAAGATTGGGGGAGTTGATACGTCCATTTTGCATTATGCTTTTATATCAATATTTATTGCATTATGGGCTGTTATTACACATTATATCTCAATACTTATGGCTATTCTCTCTTATTTTACAAGGTTTACCATGAAGAGGGGGAATGCCGACATCTGGAATTCTGGCTGCAAAAGGAGCAAATGTTGGAAACCTATTCTGCACAACTCCAAAAGACCTGAGACTCCACGAAACAACCTTTTGGAATTATTAAGGAATTATGAGCAAAAGAAATAGGCCAGGGGCCCCACACACTGTCTAGGAGACAGGAGGGCACCCCCCTAGGGGCGCCCCCCTATCTCCTGGGCCCCCTGGTGGGCCTCCGGCGTCCATCTTCTGCTATATGAAGGGTTTTTTCCTAACAAAATTTGTGGGGCAAGCTTACGAGACGAAACTCCGCCGCCACGAGGCGGAACCTTGGTGGAATCAATCTAGGGCTCTGGCGGAGCTGTTCTGCCGGGGACACTTCCCTCTGGGAGGGGGAAATCATCACCAACGTCATCACCAACGATCCTCTCATCGGGAGGGGGTCAATCTCCATAAACATCTTCACCAGCACCAACTCATCTCAAACCCTAGTTCATCTCTTGTATCCAATCTTGTATCCAAAACCACAAATTGGTACCTGTGGGTTGGTAGCAGTGTTGATTACTCCTTTTAGTTGATACTTATTGGTTTACTTGGTGGAAGATCATATGTTCAGATCCTTAATGCATATTATTACACCTCTGATCATGAACATGAATATGCTTTGTGAGTAGTTACATTTGTTCCTGAGGACATGGGTGAAGTCTTGCTATTAGTAGTCATGTGAATTTGGTATTAGTTCAATATTTTGATGAGATGTATGTTGTCTCTCCTCTAGTGGTGTTATGTGAATGTCGACTACATGTCACTTCACCATTATTTGGGCCTAGAGGAAGGCATAGGGAAGTAATAAGTAGATGATGGGTTGCTAGAGTGATAGAAGCTTAAACCCTAGTTTATGCGTTGCTTCGTTAGGGGTTGATATGGCCCCATATGTTTAATGCTGTGGTTAGGTTTACCTTAATACTCCTTTTTGTAGTTGCGGACACGTGCAATATGGGTTAATCATAAGTGGGATGCTTGTCCAAGTTAGGGCAGTACCCAAGTGCCGGTCCACCCACATATCAAATTATCAAAGTACCGAACGCGAATCATATGAGCGTGATGAAAACTACCTTGACGATAATTCCCAATGTGTCCTCGGGAGCTTCTTCCTTATTATTAGAATTTTTCCAGGCTTACCCTTTGCTACATAAAGGATTGGGCCACCTTGCTGCACTTTATTTACTTTATTTACTTTTGCTCGTTACTATTTATCTTATCACAAAACTATCTATCACCTACTATTTTAGTGCTTGCAGAGAAAACCTTATTGAAAACCGCTTATCATTTCCTTCTGCTCCTCGTTGGGTTCGACACTCTTACTTATTGAAAGGACTACGATAGATCCCCTACACTTGTGGGTCATCACCTTCTAAGGACCATGCTCTCCGATTTATATAGACAACGGAGAGCTAGGGTTTACATGGAGTCGGTTACAAGGAAAGAAACATAATATCCGGATCGCCAAGCTTGTCTTCCATGCAAAGGAGAGTCCCATCCGGACACGGGCCGAAGTCTTGAGTCTTGTATCTTGACGCTTCTATAGTCCGGATGATGTATATAGTCCGGCTGTCCGGATACCCCCTAATCCAGGACTCCCTCAGTAGCCCCTGAACCAGGCTTCAATGACGATGAGTCCGATGCGCAGTCTTGTTTTCGGCATTGCAAGGCGGGTTCCACCTCCGAATACTCCAATGTACCCATCATGATGAACAGTTCCGGCATCTCATCAATGTTGTACTCCTCGGCTTCAGTGTTTCAATAATGACCATTTCCACGTGTCGAGCGAATGCGAGGAGTCAAGGCATTTTTGCATTTGCCACCCTTGGTCCTTCGGGCTAACCGTCTATTTGAAGAGATGGGGGATTCCCATATCCAAACCCCACTCTCCCTCCTCGAGCAAGCATCCAACAGAGCACCCAGAAAAAACCATTCCAACATGGTCGGTCATTGCAGCTCTTCTGCTCGCTCCCCTTGCCCCAAGCCGGGGGACTGGGGAGAGTGTTCAGTTTCCCATAGTCGTTTGATAAAGTTACAAACCCAAGGGCTCCTCCCGCCGACGTTCATGGTCCCTGTTCAAGCCGGAGTGGCCACCTATAACGGCGAAGAACATGCGGAGAGATCACCCAATCCGTCTCCAGAGGAGCGAATATGCCTAATTCCGCATCTGTTAAGGGGCGTCGGGTTTCCTATTCATCCATTCCTTCGTGGGCTTCTGGAGTTCTACGGCCTCCAGTTGCACAACTTTACCCCAGCCTCCATACTACATATAGTAGGGTATGTCGCCCTTTGTGAGCTATTCCTAGGCTGCGAGGCTCATTTCAGATTGTGGAAGAAGTTGTTCTGCCTCGTCCCCCGCAACCAGGGAGAATCCTTATGTCAAGTGGGCGGGGCCGAAGTATGGCGTATCGCTGAGACCAGATACCTATCTGGTACTCCCAAGAAGGCACCAGATAACTGGGCTTCAGAGTGGCTTTATATTGACGATGCTCCCCTTCCGGATCCAGTCCGGACAGGACTCCCCAAATTCAGTAACACCCCGCCGAGGGCACGTCTAAGCTGGCGCCCCGAGGTCCCCAAGAAGAGGATTCCAGGGAAGTACATTTTCTGATGAGCAGGATAAAGTTACTGGCCAAATCCGGACTGACGATAGTCGAGGTTATGGTAATATGCATAATGCGGGGAGTGCAGCCGCTTCAATATCGGGGAAATCCCATGTGGAATTACAACGGGACAGACGATGCCACCCGCTGTGGTCGTAAGGGTCCAGACTCCGCCACTACGCTGGCAAGGATATTGTCCAATCTATACAAAGGAGAAGAGGAAGACTTCCTCCATATCAAACCGCGGGACGGATTCTCCATGTATAACCCCCCAAACTGGGTAAGTCATCATTTATTTTCTCGGCTCACTTACTATGGCGTTTTTTGCTAAAGTTACCTACGTCGATATTTCCGAGCAGGAGCTAAGGAGGGCCGTAGAAGGAATCTCCAGCCCTTCCCCGCAGCCAGAGGACCCCGAAAGGGCCCTGGATCGAGGACTCGAAGAAGAACCAGATGCGGCCGTGGAGCTTGTCGACGGGATATTTTATCGGGCGAGCCATGACGGCGCCCCAGTGGCTATCACCGCTGATTATCCCGGACTGTTACCTTCGTCGCGTGTAAGCCAAGCCGAAGACTCGATCCTCTGAAGAGGATCTTTTCCTGATGTCACACCTTATGCCTGATACGTCGTGCTTTTGCAGAAGCGACGTTCGGGGCGCAGGGTCGAGCCCCTAGGGACCCGTCAGCCATAGGCATCCGGATTGGGTAGGCTCAAGAGGAAGGCAATTAGAGCCGACACGCCTCTACAGAGGTAAGAAAACAACCTATCACATAATTATTGTTTATTTGAAGCATGACAGCGCCCTTTACATCCTGGCAGGAAGCGGAGCATCCGGACTATATCCAGGGATCCCGCCAACCACGACTCCACTAGTCGGGCTCCAGGACCAACTTTGAGAGAGGAGGCAGACGTAGGGCCGACGCCGCATAGTCCTCCGACAGAGGACGCAGATATGCTCTCTGCCACAAATTTTGAAGTAGAGAGTGCCATGAATCACCAGCATCGACGGGCCGTGCTTCGCCACAACATCTTTTCCGAAGAAGCATTTAATGCTTTCAATTTGGGAGACGCTTACATCCGAGCTGCTCAAAGCGGACTCGCCCAGGCGACAGTCCAGTATACCAAAGATATACGGGTAAGAAAGTTTGATGATCATGTATAGTAGTAGCCCCTGATACTTGAAACGGTTGAAACAACAGTTTTAAGTATCAATTTATATGCATGTTCTTGTAGATAAGAATGAGCAATTGTCTCGGGAGCTAGAGGAGTGCAAGACCCAACTGAGGGCCACAGTTGCTAAGCTAGAGGAATCCCAGAAGGCCTCATGTGGTAACATTTATCTGATTGTACGACAATGCACTGGTTAGCAACTGGCCGTTATGACAAATTTAACAGAAAATTCTGTAGATAACCCCGGAGTAAATTCGGAAGGCGGGAGAGATGACGAGTCGCATCTCCAGAGGCAACTATAGGCCGGCGAGCACATTCTTACACAAGTTAAGTAGGATAAGAATGCTCTCCAAGATGCCAATGTTCGGCTGGACGTGGAATTGAAGGATGTCCGTGCGCAACTGGCGGACTCTATGAAGGAGAACAAAAGGCTTCGCCGCGACATTTATGGTAAGTGCCTAAATGAAGTGTAGCATAGTTCGGCGAGGAAGTATATTAAAAAAGTTGTGTTTGTAGGAATGCTGACGGTCGCCCTGAGGAGGAGATGCCCGCATCTGCAGGTGATTTACTGCAGGACCTATCACAACTACACGAGCGAGCTCGGCAGGTGATGCAGGGCATTGCGCAGTCTCTGTGGCCATCAAGCTCCCTGCCAAATGGCATGGGGGCGCTGGTGGACATGCTTCAAGGAGCACGGCGGCGCTTCCGTTTGTGGAAGATATCAGCCTGCCGGCAAGGTGCAAGGGAAGCATGGGCTATGGTGAAGACGCGCTACACCAAGCTGGACCCGAACCATATGGCCTAAGTTGGACCGGCCGGGCCAGATGGGCAAGAAATTCCCATGAGTCTGGTATATGACCAGGTGGCGTTAGCCGCAGAGTATTCTCAACAGGATTGTAAGCTAGATAGCCTGTTGGATGGTATAGAGGATGGATATAATCAGTCCAAATGACTGTGTAATTCGATGGACATAAGTAGCCCCTAGCCGGATTAAAATCATTTGTCATGGCGGACCTTTTCGCTTCAGCCCCCGGATCCTAAAGTCCGGGGTGTGTCCGAATACCCGCTTGGTTATACAAGACCGGAGTATGCGTGGAAACCAGGCGTAGGGGTCATAAGTGCTTGAACAGACAAGTACCCAACTTGTTATGTTATATTACATGGATAGTAAGAAACATCTTCCAGGGAGAATAGTTCCGTTAAGGGTTCCTTTCCCTGGGTACGCATGTGTCAAGGCACATGTCCGGACTGCGAACCAAAGCGCAGGATACAAAACTTCTGGGGATTAATGTTATAATAAACGAATACATCTTTTGTTCACCGACCGAATATTCTCTTAAGGAAACTAGCTTTCGGCTTCACCCAGTCTGAGGTACACATCCGGCTCAACCGGCAGTAACAATCGCAGAGGTGCTCCCCTTATGCCCTAGCCGAATTAACGGGAACGTAGGGCATAAGCACAGGAGCCAGGCAACCTAGCTTGGCCATGTATTAAGTCATATTGATGCATATAATGGCAAATAAAAGGCACACATGGAAAATACATGTATGATGGGCAAAAAGCCCTTTAGAGTAAGTTATGTTTAGCTTCCGTACAGGAAGCCCCCACGTATTACTTGCACACATAGTGCGGCCGGACTCATTCGGGAATCCGCACTGTATTAAATACTTTGTGTGAAGAAAAAAAGAGCGAGAAAGGAAAAGGGAGGGAGCATAATTGAAAAAGGAGGGTTAAGGAGACGAACACTGAGTTCAGCGCTAGGCGTAGAATCTCCGGAGTTTGGCCGCGTTCCATGGGTTCGGCTCGAGTCTATTGTCAGACACATTGCATAAGCGGTACGCTCCTCCGGTGAGAACTTTGTCGATGATGAAGGGGCCTTCCCACTTGGGTTTGAGCTTGTCCTTCTTCTTCTCCGGTAAGCATAGAATGAGTTTGCCAATATTATAAGTTTTGGCCCGCACTTCTCTGCTTTGGTATCGTCGAGCCTGTTGCTGATAGAATGCGGAACGGGCCTTAGCGACATCGCGCTCCTCCTCTAGGGAATCCAAATTATCCTGCCGATCTAACTCGGCTTCCTTTTCTTCGTACATGCGTACGCGTGGCGAATCATGTATTATGTCGCAAGGTAGTACTGCTTCCGCTCCGTACACCATAAAAATGGTGTATATCCGGTGGTGCAATTCGGCGTGGTCCGCAGTCTCCAGAGTACGGAGTCGAGCTCCTCGACCCAATGAGTATCCGACTTTGTCGAGGATCACACTAGTCTGGGCTTGATGCCGCTCATGATAAGACCGTTTGGCCGTTCGACCTGGCCATTTGTTTGAGGATGGTAGACGGAAGCATAGTCGAGCTTAATGCCCATTTTGCCGCACCAAGATTTCACCTCATCGGCCATGAAATTTGAGACATTATCGGTGATGATGCTATGGGGGACACCGTATCGATATACGACCCCGGATATAAAGTCTATCACTGGTCCAGATTCGGCCGTTTTCACTGGTTTGGCTTCTATCCATTTGGTGAACTTATCTACCATGACCAATAAGTATTTTTTCTTGTGGCTCCCCCCTTTAAGGGGTCCAACCATATCCAGCCCCCAGACCGCGAAGGGCCAAGTTATGGGGATTGTTTGGAGAGCGGTAGGGGGCATATGACTCTGATTGGCAAAGAGCTGGTAACCGACGCAGTGTTGAACAAGGTCCTGTGCGTCTGCTCGGGACGTCGGCCAATAGAAACCTGTATGGAAGGCCTTGCTGAATAGTGCTCGAGCCGCGGCGTGGTGCCTGCCCAGTCCGGCATGGATTTCAGCCAAGAGCTGCCTCCCTTCCTCTTCGGACATGCACCTTTGGAGCACTCCGGTGGCACTTTTCTTATAGAGTTCCCCTTCATGGACCTTGTAAGCTTTAGAACACCGAACGATGCAGCGTGCTTCATTTTGGTCTTCGAGGAGCTCTTGCCTGTTTAGGTAGGCCAAGAAAGGCTCAGTCCACGGGGCAATAACAGTCATTATTTCGTGGGCTGATGATGTTATTTCGGTGGTAGAGCCTCCGATTATGTCTGATAGTTTGGGATCTGGGGATGTATTCAGATCCGTGCTGGTATTGCCGGACTCCCCTTCCCATACCACAGATGGCTTGAACAACCTTTCCAGGAATATGTTAGGTGGGACAGGGTCGCGTTTAGCGCCGATGCGGGCAAGGATATCTTCTGCTTGATTGTTTTTTCGAGCCACATGGTGGAATTCAAGCCCCTCGAACCGAGCTAACATTTTAAGGACGGCATTGCGATAGGCCGCCATTTTCAGATCCTTAGCATCAAAGTCTCCATTTATTTGCGATATTGCGAGGTTTGAATCCCCGCGCACTTCTAGGCATTGAATGCCCATAGAGACTGCCATCCGAAGACCGTGCAACAGAGCCTCGTATTCGGCTGCATTGTTGGAGTCTATGTATAATATCTGGAGGACGTATTGGACCGTGTCTCCGGTGGGAGACGTCAGGACTACACCCGCTCCCAGTGCGGCCAGCATTTTAGAACCGTCGAAGTGCATGATCTAGTTAGAGTATGCGTTGTACTCTTTAGGGAGTTCGGCCTCCGTCCATTCGGTGACAAAGTCGGCTAATACTTGCGACTTGATAGCCCGCCGAGGCTTGTATATTATGTCGAACAGAAGGAGCTCAATGGCCCATTTGGTGATCTGGCCCGTGGCATCGCGGTTATTTATTATATCATTTAGTGGTACTTCGGAGGCCACCGTAATCGAACACTCCGGAGAGTAGTGTCGTAGCTTTCGGGATGCCATGAAGACCGCGTATGCTATTTTTTGATAGTGTGGGTATCGGGATTTGCATGGGGTGAGGACCATGGATATGTAATAAACCAGCTTCTGTAGCGGGAATTTGTATCCGTCAACCTCTCGTTCGATGACGAGTACTGCGCTTACAACTTGATGTGTTGCAGCTATGTACAGTAGCATAGGTTCGCCGGTATTTGGCGCTGTTAGGACTGGATTACTGGCCAATAAGGTCTTTATTTCATCGAGTCCGCCCGTGGCTGCATCTGTCCATACGAAGTGTTCGGTGCATCGAAGGAGGCGGTAAAGAGGCAATGCCTTTTCTCCTAACCTGGAGATAAAGCGGCTCAGAACAGCCACGCATCCAGCTAGTTTCTGGATGTGTTTGAGGTCTGTTGGTATAGCTAACTGCGACAAAGCTCGGATTTTTGCCAGATTAGCTTCAATTCCTCTATTGGAAACGATGAAGCCCAGCAGTTTTCCGGAGGGGACGCTGAAAACGCATTTCTCCGGATTCAGCTTGATGTCGTATGTTCGTAGGTTGTCGAACATAAGCCTCAAGTCATCTATTAGGGTTTCGACGTGTCTCCTTTTTATGACTACGTTGTCCACATAGGCCTCCACTGTTTTGCCGATTTGCTTTTCCAGGCATGTTTGAATCATGCGCTGATAGGTTGCTCCGGCATTCTTAAGCCCTAAAGGCATAGTGTTGAAGCAGAAAGGGCCATATGGCGTTATGAAAGCTGTTGCAGCTTGGTCGGACTCTGCCATCTTTATTTGATAGTATCCGGAGTATGCGTCGAGGAAACACAGCGAGTCGTGTCCGGCTGTGGCATCGATGATTTGATCGATGCGAGGGAGGGCAAAGGGATCCTTGGGGCAAGCCTTGTTAAGGTCTTTGAAGTCGACGCACAGGCGCCAGGATTTGTCCTTCTTTGGTACCATTACCAATTTCCCAGCCAATCCCGGTGTTTGATATCTTTGATGAATCCGGCCTCAAGTAGCTTGGCTAGCTCCTCCCCCATGGCTTAACGTTTGGGCTCCGAAAATCGCCTTAGGGTCTGTTTAACAGGTTTGTATCCCTTCAGTATGTTAAGGCTGTGTTCGGCCAATTCGCGTGGGATTCTCGGCATGTCCGATGGGTGCCAGGCGAAGATATCCCAATTCTCGCATAAGAAGTCGCGCAGTGCGGCGTCCGTAGTGGGGTTCAACTATGTCCCCATTGAAACTGTCTTCGTGGGGTCTGTTGGGTGAACTTGGAATTTGACTATCTCATCTGCGGGTTTGAATGAGGTGGACTTAGGTCGCTTGTCGAGTATCACGTCGTCCCTGTCCACGGTGGCGCGCAGCGTTGTTAATTCTTCTGCCGCTAGGGCTTCGGATAGTGCTTCCAAGGCTAGTGCTGCGGTTTTGTTTTCGGAACGGAGTGCGACGTCCGGATCACTAGCTAGAGTGATAATTCCATTGGGTCCGGGCATTTTAAGCTTCATGTACCCATAATGGGGTATGGCTTGAAAGCTTGCAAACGCGTCCCGCCCTAGAAGGGTGTGGTATCCGCTGTTGAAAGGAGCTACTTGGAAGGTGATTTCTTCGGACCTGTAATTCTCTAGGGTGCCGAATACCACATCGACTGGGATTTTTCCCGCGCACCGTGCCTCCCGACTAGGGATAGTTCCCCTGAAGGTTGTGCCACTTTGTTCAATGCGGCTTTTGTCAATTTCCATCTTCTTGAGTGTTTCTTCGTAGATTAGGTTTAATCCGCTTCCACCGTCCATGAGAACTTTAGTGAGCCGAAAGCCATCCACTATTGGGCTGAGGACCAGAGCGGCCGGCGCCCGGACGGACTGGAATTGGGGTTCGTCACTAGCATTGAAAGTTATAGCAGTGTCATTCCACAGATTTATTTTTGCCACGTGGCAGATTTCAGCAGAGCTTCGATGAGCTCGCTTACGCCTATTGTTTGAGGCGAAAGTCTCAAAGACTGTTAGTACCATATTGTGTTCCTTGGCGGGGTGTTGTTCTGCTTTATGGCTCTCGAGGAGATCCTCGCCACGTTTAGCTACCTGCCGGCGTATCCAACATTCCCTAAGGCTATGGGTTGGTGTTGCATCCGGTGTACTGTGAAGCTTACATGGCCCGTTGAGCCATCCTTCCAATACGGTTCCCCGCCCTGGGACGGGCTTTGGTTTCTTGGGAATTGAATCGGTCGACTTACCAGAGTTCGGCCGTTTAGTTCGGACAAAGGTTCTGGTGAGGGCCGTACTATCCCAAAATTCTGTTTGGGTCTTCCAAGTGCTTTCCAACGCACAATACTTCTGTACTATGGTCGCTAAGTCTGCAAAGTGTACTATGTCATGGCGACTTATAGCATGAAGGAGTCCTTTGTTCGTGCAGCTTTTGCAGAAAAGTGAGACTACGTCCTCCTCGTGGCAGCCCTCGACTTTGTTAAGCGCAAGGAGGAATCTGGCCCAGTAATGGTGTACCATCTCTAGGGGCTCTTGCCTGATGCGGGAGAGACGATTTAGGTCTGAGCGAGCGTTGTTGGCTGAATCTGGATTCTGATCTGATCTGACGCCCGGGGGCACGGGAAGTTCCAAGCCTGACAGTTCAGAATCTGGAGTATTACCTAATCCCTTCGGCCCAACGCCCGATTCTAAGTCCGAGACCCAGGTCATGTCTTCCTTTGGGTGGGTGTTCGGCTCACTGAGTTTGGTGATCCGGACATGATTCGTCCTCAAAGTTGAGGGGCAACCCACATGTGGTTCCTCCACTACCGCTATCTCATGGGTGGCTGGCGGGGATCTACCGTCCCTTTGGTCGGGTTTAAGCCCAATCCGGTCATAGTCCGTAGCGACTCCCAGAGCGGTGATGCGATCCAAGAGCCCATTAAGGGAGGAGAACTCAATTGGATCCATCTTTTCGGCAAGCTCCGAATCAATGTGAAGGTTATGAGTGATGACCCGAGAGGCCATCATCGGCGCGACAGCCGATGGGGCGGTCATAATGAAGCCGCCAAGCTGGAGAGTCTGGCCTACAGCGAGCGCTCCCCCAGAGGTGATGTCGTCCTTGACAACGAGACGAGCCATCGAGCCTTTGCAGTGACGACACAGAGGAACTCTCAATGAAAGCACCAATGTCGGTGTCAAAACCGGCGGATCTCGGATAGGGGGTCCCAATTTGTGCGTCTTAGGCTGATGGTAAGAGGAAGCAAGGGACACAATGTTTACCCAGGTTCGGGCCCTCTCGATGGAGGTAAAACCCTACTTCCTGCTTGATTAATATTGAAGATATGAGTAGTACAAGAGTAGATCTACCACGAGATCATAGAGGCTAAACCCTAAGAGCTAGCCTATGATGGTATGATTGTAATTGTGATCGGCCTTCTAAGGACCATGCTCTCCGGTTTATATAGACACCGGAGAGCTAGGGTTACATGGAGTCGGTTACAAGGAAAGAAACATAATATCCGGATCACCAAGCTTGTCTTCCACACAAAGAAGAGTCCCATCCGGACACGGGCCGAAGTCTTGAGTCTTGTATCTTGACGCTTCTATAGTCCGGACTACGTATATAGTCCGGCTGTCCGGATACCCCCTAATCCAGGACTCCCTCAGCACTCTCCGGTAAAAAATAACAACTATTCTCGTGAGTGCAAAAGTTTCTGTTTTTTACAGCAAGATCGCAAAGACTTCACCCAAGTCTTCCCAAAGGTTCTACGTGGCACAAACACTAATTAAAACATAGAACCACATCTAAATAGAAGCTAGATGAATTATTTATTACTAAATAGGAGCAAAAAGTAAAGAACAAAAAATAAAATTGGGTTGCCTCCCAACAGGCGCTATCATTTAACGCCCTTAGCTAGGCATAAAAACAAGAATAGATCTAGGTATTGCCATATTCGGTATGCAATGCATAAGTGTCTCTCATAATAGATTAATAAGGTAATTTAATTTTCTTCCTAGGAGAGTGTTCCATGCCTTTCCTTAATGGAAATTGGAATATAATATTTCCTTCTTTCATGTTAATAATTGCACCAATCGTTCTAAGGAAAGGTCTACCAAGAATAATAGGACATGTAGGATTGCAATCTATATCAAGAACAATGAAATATACGGGCACATAATTCCTATTTGCAATAATAAGAACATCATTAATTCTTCCCATAGGTTTCTTAATAGTGGAGAATCCGCAAGATGCAAATTTAAAGAACAATCATCAAATTCACGGAAACCTAGCACATCACATAAAATTTTTGGAATCGTGGAAATGCTAGCACCCAAATCACACAAAACATAGCATTCATAATGTTTAATATTAATCTTAATAGTAGGTTCCCACTCATCATAAAGTTTTCTAGGGATAGAAACTTCTAGTTCAAGCTTTTCTTCATAAGATTGCATCAAAGCATCAACGATATGTTTAGTAAAAGCTTTATTTTGATCATAAGCATGAGGAGAATTTAACACAGATAGCAACAAGGAAATACAATCTATCAAAGAACAATTATCATAATTAAATCCCTTGAAATCCAAAATAGTGTGTTCATTTCTACTTAAAGTTTTGACCTCTTCAATCCTACTTTTATCAATTTTTGCATCTAGATCTAAAAACTCCGAATCATTGGGACGCTTTTTAACTAAAGTTGACTCATCTCCAGTCCCATCTTTATCAAGATTCATATTGGAACACAAAGATTTAATAGGATTCACATCAATCACTTTTAAATCTTCAGCATTATTATCATGAAAACTAGAAGAACGCACTTTCATAAAGCAATCTTTTTTAGCACGCATCCTAGCGGTTCTTTCTTTGCACTCATCAATGGAAATTCTCATGGCTTTGAGAGACTCATTGATATCATGATTAGGTGGAATAGATATAAGTTTCAAAGAATCAACATCAAGAGAAATTCTATCCACGTTTCTAGCCACTCATCAATCTTAAGTATTTTTTTCTTCAATCAAAGCATTGAAATTATTTTGCAAACTCATAAATTCTTCAACACTATTCTCAAAATCAGAGGGCATCTTATTAAAATCTACATAAGAGTTGTTATAGGAATTACCATAATTATTAGAGGAATTACTAGGAAACGGCCTAGGATTAAAATTGCCTCTATATGCGTTGTTACCAAAATTGTTCCTACCAAAAAAATTCACATCCATAAATTCATTATTATTCTCAATCAAATTGGACAACCACATATCATTAGGATCATAAGAAACACTTTTATTAGCAAACAATTTTATAAGTTCATCCATCTTTCCACTCAAAAGAGTAATCTCTTCAATCGCATGAACTTTTTTACTAGTGGATCTTTCGGTGTGCCATTGAGAATAATTAACCATAATATTGTCTAGGAGTTTAGTAGCTTCTCCTAAAGTGATTTCCATAAAAGTGCCTCCCACAGCCGAATCTAAAAGTTTTCTAGAAGCAAAATTCAATCTGGCATAAATTTTTTGTATAATCATCCACAAATTCAAACCATGTGTAGGGCAACTATGTATCATTAATTTCATCCTCTCCCAAGCTTGTGCAACATGCTCATGATCAAGTTGCTTAAAATTCATAATATCGTTCCGAAGAGAGATGATCTTAGCGGGAGGAAAATACTTAGAGATAAAAGCATCTTTGCATTTATTCCATTAATCAATACTATTTTTAGGCAAACAAGAAAAATCAAATTTTAGCACGATCTCTAAGCGAAAACGGAAATAGCTTCAATTTAACAATATCATTATCCACATCTTTCTTCTTTTGCATATCACACAAATCAACGAAGTTGTTTAGATGGGTTGTGACATCTTCACTAGGAAGGCCAGAAAATTGATCTTTCATAACAAGATTCAACAAAGCGGTATTAATTTCACAAGATTCAACATCGGTAGTAGGAGCAATCAGAGTACTAATAAAATCATTATTGTTGGTATAGGAAAATTCATACAATTTAGTATTATCTTGAGCCATTCTAACAGGCAATCAATCCGACACATAAGCACACAAGAAGAAAGCGAAAAGAGACGAACGGAAGAGAGGGTGAAGAAAAGGCAAAGGTTTTTGAAAATAGTTTTAGAAGTCGGGGAGAGGAAAACGAGAGGCGAATGGCAAATAGTGCAATGCGAGGGAGAAGAGTTTATGATGGGTACTTGGTATGTCTTGACTTGGCATAGATCTCCCCGGCAACGGCGCCACAAATCCTTCTTTCTACCTCTTGAGCATCGTTGGTTTTCCTTGAAGAGGAAAGGGTGATGCAGCAAAGTAGCGTAAGTATTTGCCTCAGTTTTGAGAACCAAGGTATCAATCCAGTAGGAGACGACAGACAAGTCACCTAGTACCTGCACAAACAATCAAGAACCTTGCAACCAACGCGATAAAGGCGTTGTCAATCCCTTCACGGTCACTCGCAAAAGTGAGATCTGATAGAGATAGTAAAGTAAATATTTTTGGTATTTTGTTGTATAGATTGGAAAGTAAAGATTGCAATAAAAAGGAACGGCGACAGAAATTGGCAAGTTGACGGAAAACTAATAGATTCAATATAATGGAAAAGAGACCCGGGGGCCATAGGTTTCACTAGTGGCTTCTCTCAAGATAGCATGTATTACGGTGGATGAACAAATTATTGTCGAGCAATTGATAGAAAAGCGCATAATTATGATGACATCTAAGGCAATGATCATGAACATAGGCATCATCCATGTCAAGTAGACCGAAATGATTCTGCATCTACTACTACTGCTCCGCACATTGACTGCTATCCGGCATGCATCTAGAGTATTAAGTTCATAAGAACGGAGTAACACATTAAGCAAGATGACATGATGTAGAGGGATAAACTCAAACAATATGATATAAACTCCATCGTTTTGTCCTCGATGGAAACAATACAATACGTGCCTTGCTGCCCCTACTGTCATTGGGAAAGGACACCGCAAGATTGAACCTAAAGCTAAGCACTTCTCCCATTGCAAGAAAGATAAATCTAGTAGGCCAAACTAAACCAATAATTCGAAGAGACTTGCAAAGATATCAAATCATGCATATAAGAATTTAGAGAAGAACCAAATAGTATTCATAGATGAGCAAGTTCATAAATCCACAATTCATCGGATCTCGGCAAACACACTGCAAAAGAGTATTACATCGAATAGATCTCCAAGAACATCGAGGAGAACATGGTATTGAGAATCAAAGAGAGAGAAGAAGCCATCTAGCTAATAACTATGGACCCGAAGGTCTGTGGCAAACTACTCACGCTTCATCGGACAGACAATGGTGTTGATGTAGAAGCCCTCCGTGATCGATTCCCCTTCTGGCATATTGCTGGAAAAGGCCCCAAGATGGGATATCATGAGTACAGAAGGTTGTGGCGGTGGAAAAGTGGTTTCGTGGCTCCCCTTGATGTTTCTAGGGTATAAGAGTATATATATGTGAAAGAGGTACGTCGGTGGAGCTACGAGGGGCCCATGAGGGTGGGGGCGCGCCTACCTCCCTAGGCGCGCCCTCCTGCCTTGTGGCCTCCTCGTAGAGTCCCAGACTTCAACTCCAAGTCTTCTGGATTGCTTTCGGTCCAAGAAAGGTCCCCGCGAAGGTTTCATTCCGTTTGGACTCCGTTTGATATTTCTTTTCTTTAAAACACTAAAATAGGCAAAAATAAACAGGAACTGGCACTGGGCCTCGGGTTAATAGGTTAGTCCCAAAAATAATATAAAAGAGCATATTAAAGCCCATTAAACATCCAAAATAGATAATATAATAGCATGGAACAATAAAAAATTATAGATACGTTGGAGACGTATCAGAGACCCAAAGGACAAAAATATACAATCATGTTCAGAGTATGTGTGGAATTAAGATTATTATAACAGTGACACATATCAGAGACAACGAATTGCAATGTCGTGTTCATAATCATACCCAAAGTTAAAAAAATAACCCAATGGCTTTCATATTCTAGCAATATGTCATGGTTCAAATATCATGTAACAATGAGAGAAAAACAACTATGACAGGGCCTACTCATATTCTACCATGGCACATACTACTGTTCTCATCTCAACTCTAAACAATAACATGCGTGGTTATAAAAATCTTGGAAATAAGAGTAACATATAGCAATCATGAGGTTATACTCATAATATCTATTCTAACAATCATTAGATGGCAATTGTTCTCATATCAACTCTAATAATAACATGTGTTGTCATAAAAATCTAGGAAATGAGAGGAACATATAAAAATGATGTGGTTATAGACATACTATCTATTCTGAATTTGTAAGAATCAACATGCAGTCGTATTCATAAGTAAAGATGAGATGAGATAGAACAATTACACGATGATAGATTCCACTAGTATAGGCAGCCAATCTGTGCGTCGACCACGTACATGATGCCATCGTGCACAATAGCATCAGATAGAAATGGAGGCTCAACAGGATTGATGATGAGCCATAACCATGTATGGCGACCGGATTCCAGATAGACTAATCCCGTGTCGAACAAGGCGATGAGCTTGTAATCCATGTAGTCTTCTGATGGTGTGGGCACTTCGCAGATTATAACCTTCAACAAACGGAGCTTGCACCAAAAGCTCGACGCGTCTCGTGCATAGTAAGCAGGAGTGTCCGGTGGCCGCGAGGCTCGATGGCCATGATGGAAGGGTGATCTCTCGCTGGGTGTAGATATCCCCAAGACGCCACAGACTATCGGATTGGTGGATGAGGACGAACCAGTTAGCCTTCATGCCCGCCCAGTAGTGGCCGCGCATGAAGGACAGGTGGATGGGTAGTGGTAGCATGTCGAGGGGCACCACAGCAACCTCTGTAGGATCATCAAGTCGGTGTCTGGGCCACCTGCGAGGATTGGGCATCAGCAAGCAAGGTGTCTTGAAAAGGGTCGGCCGGTTGCAGACGAGTAGATGATACAAAGACACCTAGCATGTGGCCAGATGCACGATGCTGAGCAGGTCCATACAATTATAAATCCGCTCCAAGAGAACAACGAGGAGGGAATTCCAATCGCGGCTCTGCGTGTTAGTCGGTTTCTGCCATAGGTTTTTTTCGGGCGCTGAGTGATTGGGGTTTTCAGTGCCTGCGAGCGAGCGGGGAAGTGGATTCGAGTGGGCGAGCGAAGAAGATGGCGTGTGTGGCCGAGCAGTGAGCGGGGGGATATGGTACACGGGAGCTACCAAGGAAGATGGCGCGGGCGGGCAAGTAGTGAGCGGGGGGAAATTGTGTGCGGCCAATGATGGGGACGAGAGGAGGAAGAAGAAGAAGAAGAGGGAAAGATGGGGAAGAAAGTGCATTAAATCTCAATTCTACTAGTACTACTATCAGGATATACCGTCCTTCGGAGTGTAAATAGTTAAGCCGATGACACATGGGTCTACCTCATGAGGGCCCATATGCCAGTTAATCGAAGAAAGAGGTGCGGGTAGGCGTATTTTCGGAAGCACACTTCACTGGCAAACATGATGGCAGTACTGGGTAAGGCTGATTCAACTTATTAATTAAGTGTCCCATCTGCTACAGTGTGTATTGTCACTTCACTGTGAAGACTAGCTGAATAGTTCTCTCTAACCGAAATGGGGAATAATGGATCACCAAGACTTCCTATCTACAGTATCCCTATGCCTCTACTCTTATCTTGTCCAACAAGATGAAACATTGGCCAAGGCACCCGATGCCAATAATGTAGGAGCACTAGTAGTATTTTGTGTCAATTTTTGACCATCTATTTAACAAAAATGTTAATGCATTTCACCAAAAATCATATCACTAAATTCGTATTTGAACATAGTTTTTAATGGTATAGTTTTTTATGACATGCATTGACACTTTGTTAGTTAAAATTAGGGTCAAAATTTTACACTAAGTACGAAGGGGACCATTAAACCAGGACGGAGGTTTATATACAGGTTAATAAAAAAATCATCAAC
Organism: Triticum aestivum; assembly: GCF_018294505.1. Classification (NCBI taxonomy): domain Eukaryota; kingdom Viridiplantae; phylum Streptophyta; class Magnoliopsida; order Poales; family Poaceae; genus Triticum; species Triticum aestivum. The sequence continues at coordinate 441,238,782 of NC_057813.1, read as the reverse complement.
CAAGGTAGTAGTAAATGATGAGTGCCTGAAGAATTTTTTTTCGAAAGTTCTCTATAATGGGTTCGTTTTCGTCAAGAAAATTATGTTTACGAACGTATTAATTGGAATGCATGCGTGAGGAACAAATGACCAGAACTTTTACAAGCATTGGTGAGTTTTCTCTTAATTCTTGCATGTGATGTTTTAATGAAGCTTGAAATATGAACATGTCAACGGGAGGGAGTAAAAAACTCATGCATGCATGCATGCAATATGCAACACTCACTACAGGAATTAGGAACTTTGTCGTCAACCATGGCTGACGGCAAAGGCACGCATGGCGGACGACAAAGACCTTTGTCGTCAGCCCGCAGACAGCAACACGTCCGGCTGAACATGCTACCAGAAAGGCTTCTTTGCCGTCTGCTGGCTGACGGCAAAGATGCAAAGGTCTTTGCCGTCCGCCAGCAGACGACAAAGAGCCCGGACGACACACGTGTCAGCTTAGGTCCGTTAAGGGGTAAACGACGTGCTTTGCCATCCGGTAGCGGACGACAAAGAACAGTGATTATTTGCCGTCTTCTAGCGGACAACATAGCATGCCACATGGTAGCACCTGGGGGTCTGGCCTATTTGGTAGCTTTGCCGACAACTGGTTGACGACAAATATTCAGTGTTCTTTGCCGTCCGCTGGCAGACGACAAAGCAGCCAAATAGCCAGCCTATTGCCCTAGATTGCCTAGGTAGCTGACACATGGCATGTTTGCCGTCTGCTGGCAGATGGCAAATCTCTTTGCCGTGTTCCAGCAGACGGCAAAGAGTCTATATAGCCCCTGTTTTTCCTGTTTTTCTTCAATTCATTCATTTTGACAAAAAATTTCACACACACACACACACACACACACACACACACACACACACACACACACACACATATATATATATATATATAGACACACACACACATATGAAAATACTTTCGACAAGCATATCAACACATATACATACCAAATCATATCCCTGCCATATGAATATGATCATCCAACACATATCTGTTGACATCAGATTTTGGCACGGCCTAAAAGAAAATGAGATGGCTTCGAGTGAAAGGGTTTTCAGCATGAAAAGTTTCACATCATCGAGTGGAACAACTTTGATGTTTAGGTTATCATCGTCCGACTCCATCTTAGGGGCCGAAATTGTATTCCGAGTGGCAGAATTCAATATTCCGAGTGGTTTTCGGCCGATCATGCCTTCAAGACGACCTCGGATGAAGGAGTACTCTAAAGGAACTGTCTTCGTCTCGTCGAGGCAATCAATTTTGATATATAAATCATCTCAATCCGAGTACATATGCAAAAGTTAGAGGCAATACACTGCAGACCGAAGCTGAATGGAAATATGGCGCGAAGAACCAGACACCCTGTCTGATGGGTCGCGCGAGCATTTCGGCCATTAAGAAGTCCATGAATCAGAAAAACTTCAACATGAGAAAGTTTCGTCTCGTCGAGCCGATCGATTTCATATATAATTCATCTCAATCCGAGGTCGTATGAGACCTGGGGAGGCAAATCAAGATCAGGCTATGTTTTTGGTCGAGTGAAAAGCTTACCATCCGAGTGAAAACTCATCGGTCGAGTGAAAGCTTACCTTTCGGGTAAAAACTTACCGACCGAGTGAAAACTTACTTTTTGAGTGAAAACTTACCGGTCGAGTGAAAGTTTCACATCTGAGTGAACTTATTATCATCTGAGTGAAGATATTACCGTCGGAATGAAAACTTGCCGATCGAGTAAGAGATTACCTTCCGAGTGAAAATATAGTCATCCGAGTGGAATATTATCTTCCGAGTGAAAGATTTTAACATCCGAGTGAAAAAGTCCAGTCAGACGACCCGAGTGGAAGTCTCTAATATCCGAGTGGATGAGCTCGAACCCGAGTGAAACTGAACATGTGCCCGAAAGTTTATCAAGGTGACCTCGGATGAAGAAGTGTTCAATACAGAAGTTGTGCGTATCATCAAGACGGTAAACTTTGGTTTTGGAGTCATCATCATCAGAGATAGTATATGGCCTGCAAATTCACTACAAGACTCAGATAATTCAGTCTACTACAAGACCGAGTCCGACTGGAAGGTAAAGATGACCTCGAAAAGTATTCAGGATGGCCTTATTTGAAAAAGTGATCAACATGAGAGTTGTTCGTATCGTCGAGGCGCACAAGTTTGATATTTGGGCCATCTCAAACGGAGGTCATATGGAGGCTCGACGGCCCACGCAAGGAGGAAGACAGAAGTTGGGCCAGATTCAGACTGAATCCGAGTTGGAATAGAATTAGGACTCTAGGACATGAATTGATGTAATTTTTTGTAAGGAAAGCCTAGATGAATCCTTTACTTGTACGGGAAGTTCAGCCGCCTCTTATATATGTTGGGGGTGATGGCCGATTAAACAAGACACAATCAAACAAATCAATATACTACTTTTTCATCTACGTTTTATCTCTCCACTGTTTTTGTCTCTCGTTCTTCGCTGTTCTTCATATTTGAGAGCTGCGAATCTCGAGGCTCTAGAGGCGAGCGAATCGACCTAGGGAAGCCCATAGCCGCCGCACTCCCTGACGGGGTCCCTCCCGGGGGTGTGGGGTTTTCGGGTCTGCAAAAGCGCCCGCCGACTGTCTTGCGTATCACGCTGTCGGTCGGGTCTCCTTCGACGTGAGCTGCGGTGCATCACCCCCGGCATCGAGGGTACACGTGACGTGTTCATGTGTCAACACACTTTTTGGCGACTTTGCTGGGGAACGAAGATCAATCATCATCATCCACCATGTCCGATCTTCCCAAGCCATCCGAGGTAGACGCCGATAACATCATTAAGCCCAGTCTTGATGAGATATCGGCTGATCATCCCCAAGTCTATGAGGAGTACAAGAAGGCGCACAAAGAGAAGGATTTGCAGGAGTTCCTTGCAAAGTTAAAGAAGGATCGCCAAGGCAACATCACTACGATTGAAGAAATCAAGTTCCCTCCTCTTCAAGCCGAGCAGGTTAAACCCTCTGTAAGTACTTCCTTTTCTCCTGAGCAGTGGGCTGAGATTGAAAGTCGTATTGCTGATGGTAACAATCTAGTCTATCAAACTTTCATAGAAAATACTAATGCTCAGAAGAATACATCTCAATCGACTAGTGGTAATGATGGTGTAGCTGCTAGTGTGCAAAACCCAAATCTGGCTTTACCTATTGCATCGGCGCCTCCCGTGCCGATGGCTTATTATCCTACCCAAACAAATCAGATTGTGGCAGCACCCATTAATCCTATTATGAGCATGCCAGGTTCGGTGGCAACGCCAAACCCAACCTTATCTACAGCTACAACCACTCGACCACTAGCAAATTATGGGTCGACATACATGCCACAGTTCCTACCTACAACTAGTAGTCCTACTCCTCCTATGCCACTGCCACAAGTTTCATCGTCCACTATGGATGATGGTCTAGCTAATCTTAGAGAGGAGATGTCTAAGATGCTTCGAGAGAATTTTGGGGTTGAGTTACCTCAGAATCGGATTTATCAAAAGCCGTACCCCTAGTACTTTGATGCCATTCAGTGCCCTCCAGGATATAAAATTCCAGATTTTGTTAAGTTCAATGGAGAGGGCACAAAAACCACATGGGAGCATGTTAGTCAATACTTGGCACAATTAGGTGAAGCAGGCTCACTAAATGAGTTGAAAGTGCGTTTATTTCCTTTATCATTCACTTGTACCGCATTTTCATGGTTTTCTTCGTTACCACATGGTTCCATTCGAGTTTGGTCGCAGCTAGAGCAGAAATTTCATGATCACTTTTACAGCAGCGACAATGAACTCAAGTTGTCACATCTAACATCGTTTAAACAGAAGCATGATGAATCGGTCTCCGATTACGTCAAGAGATTCAGAGAAACAAAAAACCGGTGTTTTAGTTTGGTGATAACCGAGAGAGACTTGGCAGACCTAGTGCTGAGTGGTTTGAGAACTCCCATTAGAGAAAAGCTAGAAGGCTATGAGTTCTTAAATATTAACCAAGTCTTACAAAGGGCTTTGGCTCAGGAAAGCCGAAGCAAAGATCTCAAAGAAGTGCATAGATACAAAGCCGATCGTCCAAAGATGAATATGGTGGAATATGATAGTGATCACTCGGACGATGAGGGTGATGTTTTTGCTACTGAATTTATTTGGCCATCTAAGGCCAAACCCTTTACTTGCAATGATCTGAAACCGATTCATAAGAATCGTGATGAAGAGATGAAGTTTACTTTTAACATTGCTAAGTGTGATAGAATATTTGATGCTTTGCTGCAGGCTAAGATTATTAGAATATCTCATACTTTACCGCCGTTCGAAGAGCTGAAATGGCGTGCTTATTGCAAGTATCATAATTCTTTTTCTCATGCTACTAACGATTGCAATGTTTTTCGACGACAGATACAATCGTCCATTAATGACGGATGATTGAACTTTTCTGAGATGCAAGTTGATAAACAACCATTTCCAATGAACACCATGGATTTAGAAGGGAAGAAGCTGCTCATTCGGCCGGAGGTAGCCGAATCTGCTAATAAAGCTAATGTCATTGTTGGTGAGCCCAGGAAAGACAAGGAGGGCGACAAGGTCTTGGGGAGACATGTTGTTCTTGATAAGCAACCCGATGGCAAGGAAGTGATCAAGATCACCATCAAGAATCCTACGCTCGGGGGGCAAACACAGGTGCAGCAGGACACTCGAGTTAAATTTGTCAAGCCCAAGAGTCCAGAAGTTGGCAAATGGAAGAGGAATGAAGCTAAAGTGCAACGCAAGCGGATCAAGCCAACTTTTGATATGTTGCTGTCCAAATATGCTAATAAGTCGGCTGGTTCCAGCTCTAACCGGCCATCATACTTGAAATGACCAAGGTCACCATCAGATGATATATTCAGTCAGTATGTGAAACCGAGTGGACCAAGGGCGCAATTTTTAGAAGAACAGAGGCAATCTGTGTGGAATCGACTTGATTACTCATATAATGGCCGACTGAACATCGGTGACTATCAGTCGGCTGGTCAAAATATGCGACCGAGTGGAAAATATCCTAGTGTAAGAATGCACCCAGGTGGAAGCTATCCAAGTGAATGTGGCCAAGTAGATTCCATCCGACTGAATTCCATCCAAGTGGATTCCATCCGAATGACATCCATCCGAGTGGATTCCATCAGAGTAAAAAGGTGCGCCCGAGTGGAAATTTCATGCATCTGGAAAGTCGAAAAGAATGGCGTGTTAAATCACCAGATGCTGCAGTAGTTGAGTCGGGAAAAGGCAAGGGGAAAATGGATGCCGACTCACTTGTCTTGGGCGCCGAAACATTCCCCATACAGCAGCCGACTATGCATAACCGCTCGACTGAGCCGATACTTATTATCGCACCAAAACACTCGGCTAATGACCATGAAGCAAGCACCAGCCAAGTAAAGGTGAGAGATGCTAAATACACTCAGCCAAAGTGGTGTCCTCCATGGCTAACAAAGACACAGAAGAGGAAACTATAGAGGTTAAGGAGTCAAGAGATGGCAGAGCAGGAGGCCGAGAAGCAAAGGGATAAGTTGTTCAGTGACACTCGGCCCATGGTTCCAGCAAAACAAGTGTGGAGGCCTAAACAAATACAAGATACATCAGCTTCTACATCTATCACAGAAGTGCCTACACCACCCAAGGAGGACGATGCGACAGCTATTACATCGTCTGTGACACTTCTTACTTCTCCTTCACTCGGCCAAATTTCAGAATCGGTCGATCCACTTGAAGAAGAGGCTGATATGTTGGTCTATGAGTCTACACCGGTTCATGAAGGTATGTATATCAATATGGTATATTACTTACCCGCTGAGTTTCGTGCTGTAGATGAGGAAGGGGAAGTGGCTCAGCTGGATTTTGGCCCTAAAAACGCAATATTGGAGAAGCCAAAACAACCAGTAACACATTTGAAACCGTTGTATCTCAGAGGTCATATCAATGGATCGCCACTCAGTCGAATGCTTGTTGATGGTGGTGCTGTGGTAAATCTTATGCCCTATTCGGTCTTTAAAAAATTGGGTTTGCCCGATGAAGAGCTGATGAAGACGAATATGGTGCTCAACGGATTTGAAGGCAAAGAGAAAACTGAAGCCAAAGGTGTAATGTATGTGGAGCTTACAGTCAGAAGCAAAATTTTGGCTACTGCATTCTTTGTCGCTGAGGTGTAAGGTAACTACAACGTCATACTAGGCCGTGATTGGGTTCATGCAAACCAGTGCGTACCATCCACTATGCACCAGTTTTTGATTCAGTGGGTTGATGATGAAGTGGAAGTTATTCATGCGGATAACTCGGCCTGTGTTGCTTTGGCCGATGCATCGGTGGATTGGCAACATCCCAATGCTACTTGCTTGACAGGACGTGACTTATCGGAGTTTGATTTTCTCAGCGCGACCAAGAATGGTTTTGTGCCCGTATCTTTAAAGCCGACTGAATGCAATCGGCTCCAAGGTTTGATATGTTTCAATGGATTCTAGTTCCGAGTGGTTACAAAAACGTCTTGTAAAATATCGGACCAGCAAGAACGATATGTATGAATCTATTGAGGAGTTGGATGACATGGATAAACTTGGTCAAGGTTTTACATCGGCCGATCCGTTAGAAGAGGTAGATATCGGAGACAGATTAGTCAGTCGACTGACATTTGTAAACAAAAATTTGAAAGCCGACTGTAAAGCTAGATTAATCGAGCTATTGAAAGAATATGTTTGTTGGTTTGCATGGGAATATCATGAGATGCCAGGTTTAAGCCGAGATCTAGTAGAGCATCGGTTACCCATAAAGGCCGGTTTTAGACCATATAAACAGTCGACTAGAAAGTTTAATCCGAAAACATATGACCGGATCAAGGAAGAGATCGGTCGACTGCTTGAAGCTAATTTCATTCGACCTTGCAGGTATGCCGAGTGGATTTCTAACATTGTCCCAGTGGAAAAGAATGGATCTGGCAAGTTGAGGGTGTCCATTGACTTCAGGGATTTGAATAGGGCTACACCCAAAGATGAGTATCCCATGCCAATAGCCGATATGCTTATTAATGATGCTTCTGTACATAAAGTTATTATCTTTTTAGATGGTAATGCCGGATACAATCAAATTTTTATGGCCGAAGAAGACATGTACAAAACAGCTTTTCGATGTCCTGGTTTCCTTGGTTTATTTGAGTGGACAGTGATGACATTCGGATTAAAAAATACTGGAGCCACATATCAAAGGGCTATGAATTTGATTTTTCATGATTTACTCGGTACCATACTTGAAGTTTATATTGATGATATTGTTGTCAAATCGGATGCTTTTGAATCTCATTTGGTCGATTTGTGTTTAGCTTTTGAAAGAATGAAAAAGTATGGACTAAAGATGAATCCTTTGAAATGTGCATTCGGCGTGTCGGCTGGCAAATTTTTGGGTTTCATTATTCATGAAGATGGCACTGAAATTGATCCCAAAAAGATAGAGGCCATACAGAAAGTGGAGGCTCCAACATGCAAGAGAGATATGCAAAAGTTCCTTGGCAAGGTCAATTATTTGAGAAGGTTCATAGCTAATCTGTCAGGGAAAGTTGATGCATTTACTCCTATCCTCCAGTTAAAGAATGATGTTGATTTCACTTGGGGGGCAAAACAGCAAGAAGGCTTTGATATGATCAAGAATTATTTGTGCACTCCTCCGGTGATGAAAGCACCCAAGCATAGAGAGCCTTTTAAGCTTTATATTGCAGCAGAGGAAGGTGTTATTGGTGCTGTTTTGACTCAAGATACCGAAGGAAAAGAGCATGCCATTACGTATTTGAGCAGACGCTTATTGGACGCCGAGACAAGGTGTACATTTATTGAAAAACTATGTCTATGCTTATATTATGCTTGCACAAAATTGAGACATTACCTAGTGCTGAGTGCTTGTGTAGTAGCTTGTCAAACCGATGTCATTAAGTACATGTTGCATAGGCCAATTCTTAGTGGTAGAATTGGCAAGTGGGCTTATGCTTTGATTGAATATGATTTGGCTTATGAATCTGTAAAATCCATGAAAGGCCAAATTGTTGCTAATTTCATTGTTGAACATCGGATTAATGACAAGCATGATGTTGATATGAACCTTGTTTCATTAGTGCCATGGAGATTATACTTTGATGGTTCAGTTTGTAGCAATGGCCAAGGTGTTGGTATTGTTTATATATCTCCTCATGGTGCTGTTTTTGAAGCCTCATGCCGCTTAGAATATTTTTGCACAAACAATCAAGCCGAATATGAAGCATTGTTATTCGGTTTAGAGATGTTACTTGCTATAGGTGTTACACATATTGAGGCTTACGATGATTCGTTACTAGTGGTGCAGCAAATATCCAGAGTCTTTCAGTGTTTGGACGAATCACTTAATGTTTATCTTGATAAATGTCTAGATATAATTTCTACTTTGGATTGTTTTAGCATTGCACATATATCTAGACATGACAACTGGAAAGCAAATGAGTTGGCGCAGCAAGCATCTGGATATCATGTTGATCATGGCATGTTTCATATCTCTCAAAGGCCGATGCCTTGTCTTGCCAATATGGGAGAGGCCGAACCTGAACCCACTGATGCGGCCATTAACAAAAAATCTAGTGCAGGTGATAATTCTGACTGGAGAAAGCCCATTGTTGATTACTTGTGCAATCCGAGTGAAAGGGTGGACAGGGCTGTTCGGCGTATGGCTTTCAAGTATATAATGAGAGATGATGGTCTTTATCGCCGAACAGTCGATGATGTTCTTCTAAAGTGTTTGGATGAGGACCAGGCAAGAGTTGCTATGGGAGAAGTACATGAAGGTATTTGTGGCACTCACCAGTCGGCTCCCAAGATGAAATGGTTATTGCGACGTGCTGGGTTTTATTGGCTGACTATGATTAATGATTGCTTCAGATATTATAAAGGGTGTGAAGCTTGTCAAAAGTTTGGTGATATTCAATTGGCTCCTGCTGCTATGTTACATCCTATTATCAAATCGTGGCCTTTTAGAGGTTGGGGTTTAGATTTCATTGGACAAATTCACCCGTCTTCCTCAAAAGGACATCGGTTCGTATTGGTGGCAACTGATTATTTCACTAAATGGTTTGAAGCAGTACCTCTCAAGAACATGACACATACGGGGGTAATTCAATTCATAACCGAACACATTATTCATAGATTCGGTATTCCTCAAACGTTAACTACAGATCAAGGTTCATCTTTCATGTCACACCAAGTCAGAGAGTTTGCCAAATCTTATAACATAAAGTTTCTCAATTCCTCTCCGTATTATGCCCAAGCTAATGGACAAGCTGAGTCTAGCAATAAAATTTTAATCAAGCTCAACAAGAATAAGATTGAGGATAATCCGAGGAGATGGCATGAGTTGTTGTCTGAAGCTTTGTGGGCACATAGAATTTCAAGGCATGGTGCTACCAAGGTGACTCCATATGAGCTTGTATATGGCCAAGAGGTTGTTTTACCAGTGGAAATAAATTTGAATGCTTTGAGAATAGCCAAACAAAATGATTTATCGGCAGTAGATTTTTATAACTTGATGATGGACAATATTGATGAGGTTGCCGATAAACTTTTGGCTGCTTTGAAGTCCATAGAGAGAGAAAAGTTGAGGGTTGCAAGAGCTTACAATAAGAAAGTCAAGCTGAAGAATTTTCAAGTTGGTGATCTCGTCTGGAAAGTGATTTTACCGATTGGTTCAAGAGATAGTAAATTCGGGAAGTGGTCTCCGAGTTGGGAAGGTCCTTTTAGAATTACAAGAGTAGTTCCCGGAAACTCTTATTTGGTGGAATCTGTACAAGGGACGGTGTTACCTAGAGCTCTCAATGGCAAATACTTGAAGAAATACCACCCAAGCGTGTGGCAAGAAGCCTAAGTAGGCAATGGCCGATATATGATTATCGCCCTTAGCACAAACATGGCCGATACATAATTATCGCCCTAAGAAAATAAAGTTCCGATGGAGTGTTGACATCGTCCTTAGAACAAATACCGAGCATATTATTTTTCGGCGTGCAAGCTTTGCCGAAAAACAGGGCGGCATGTGTTGACATCAGATTTTGGCACGTCGTAAAAGAAAATGAGATGGCTTCGAGTGAAAGGGTTTTCAACATGAAAAGTTTCACATCACCGAGTGGAACAACTTTGATGTTTAGGTTATCATCGTCCGACTCCATCTTAGGGGCCGAAATTGTATTCCGATTGGCAGAATTCAATATTCCGAGTGGTTTTCGGCCGATCATGCCTTCAAGATAACCTCGGATGAAGGAGTACTCTAAAGAAACTGTCTTCTTCTCGTCGAGGCAATCAATTTTGATATATAAATCATCTCAATCCGAGTTCATATGCAGAAGTTAAAGGCAGTACATTGCAGACCGAAGTTGAATGGAAATATGGCGCGAAGAACCAGACACCCTGTCTGATGGGTCGCGCGAGCAATTCGGCCCTTAAGAAGTCCTTGAATCGGAAAAACTTCAACACGAGAAAGTTTCGTCTCATCGAGCCGATCGATTTTCATATACAATTCATCTCAATCCGAGGTCGTATGAGACCTGTGGAGGCAAATCAAAATCAGACTATGTTTTTGGTCGAGTGAAAAGCTTACCATCCGAGTGAAAACTCGCCGGTCGAGTGAAAGCTTACCTTTCGGGTAAAAACTTACCGACCAAGTGAAAACTTACCGGTCGAGTAAGAGATTACCTTCCGAGTGAAAATATAGTCATCCGAGTGGAATATTATCTTCCGAGTGAAAGATTCTAACATCCGAGTGAAAAAGTCTAGTCAGACGACCCGAGTGGAAGTCTCTAATATCCGAGTGGATGAGCTCGAATCCGAGTGAAACTGAACATGTGCCCGAAAGTTTATCAAGATGACCTCGGATGAAGAAGTGTTCAATACAGAAGTTGTGCGTATCATCAAGACGGTAAACTTTGGTTTTGGAGTCATCATCATCAGAGATAGTATATGGCCTGCAAATTCACTACAAGACTCGGATAATTCAGTCTACTGCAAGACCGAGTCCGACTGGAAGGTAAAGATGACCTCGAAAAGTATTCAGGATGGCCTTATTTGAAAAAGTGATCAACATGAGAGTTGTTCGTATCATCAAGGCGCACAAGTTTGATATTTGGGCTGTCTCGATCGGGGGTCATATGGAGGCTCGACGGCCCACGCAAGGAGGAAGACAGAAGTTGGGCCAGATTCAGACTGAATCCGAGTTGGAATAGAACTAGGACTCTAGGACGTGAATTGATGTAATTTTTTGTAAGGAAAGCCTAGATGAATCCTTTACTTGTACGGGAAGTCCAGCCGCCTCTTATATATGTTGGGGGTGATGGCCGATTAAACAAGACACAATCGAACAAATCAATATACTACTTTTTCATCTATGTTTTATCTCTCCACCGTTTTTCTCTCTCGTTCTTCGCTGTTCTTCGTATTTGAGAGCTGCGAATCTCGAGGCTCTAGGGGCGAGCGAATCGACCTTGGGCAGCCCATAGCCGCCGCACTCCTTGACGGGGTCCCTCCCGGGGGTGTGGGGTTTTCGGGTCTGCAAAAGCGCCCGCCGACTGTCTTGTGTATCACGCTATCGGTCGGGTCTCCTTCGACGTGAGCTGCGGTGCATCACCCCCGACGTCGAGGGTACACGTGACGTGTTCGTGTGTCAACAATATACATAGCAAATGGTGTCATCCAACACATATACATAGCCAACATATCCAACATATCCAACAACAAGCATACAATGGTTTCATCCATCCATACATATATAGGTAGCAAGTTTCACATTGTTCATCCTAAAAAATCAAAACAAGAAGGAAGCATAAAGAGAAGAGTAGACTCCATTGATGTCTACTGCATAACCTTCTTCTTGTAGACGTTGTTGGGCCTCCAAGTGCAGAGGTTTGTAGGACAATAGCAAATTTCCCTCAAGTGGATGACCTAAGGTTTATCATTCCATGGGAGGCGTAGGATGAAGATGGTCTCTCTCAAACAACCCTGCAACCAAATAACAAAGAGTCTCTTGTGTCCCCAACATACCCAATACAATGGTAAATTGTATAGGTGCACTAGTTCGGCGAAGAGATGGTGATATAAGTGCAATATGGATGGTAGATATTGGTGTTTGTAATCTGAATAAAAACAACAAGGTAACTAATTATAAAAGTGAGCACAAACGGTATTGCAATGCTAGGAAACAAGGCCTAATGTTCATACTTTCACTACTGCAAGTTCTCTCAACAATAATAACATAACTGTATCATATAACTATCCCTCAGCATGCAACAAAGAGTCACTCCAAAGTCACTAATAGCGGAGAACAAACGAAGAGATTATGGTAGGGTACGAAACCACCTCAAAGTTATCCTTTCTGATCGATCTATTCAAGAGTCCGTAGTAAAATAACACGAAGCTATTCTTTCCGTTCGATCTATCCTAGAGTTCGTACTAGAATAACACCTTAAGACACAAATCAACCAAAACCCGAATGTCACCTAGATACTCCAATGTCACCGCAAGTATCCGTGGGTATGATTATACGATATGCATCGCACAATCTCATATTCATCTATTCAACCAACACAAAGAACTTCAAAGAGTTCACCAAAGTTTCTACCAGAGAGTCAAGACGAAAATGTGTGCCAACCCCTATGCATAAGTTCACGAGGTCACGGAACCCGCAAGTTGATCACCAAAACATGCATCAAGTAGATCACGTGAATATCCCATTGTCACCACAGATAAGCACATGCAAGACATACATCAAGTGTTCTAAAATCCTTAAAGACTATATCCGATAAGATAACTTCAAAGGGAAAACTCAATCCATTACAAGAGAGTAGAGGGGAGAAACATCATAGATCCAACTATAATAGCAAAGCTCGTGATACATCAAGATCATGCCAAATCAAGAACACGAGAGAGAGAGATCAAACACATAGCTACTAGTACATGCCCTCAGCCCCGAGGGTCAACTACTCCGTCCTCGTCATGGAGAGTGCGGGGATGATGAAGATGGCCACCGGTGAGGGATCCCCCCTCCGGCAGGGTGCCGAAACAGGGCCCCGATTGGTTTTTTGGTGGCTACAGAGGCTTGAGGTGGCGGAACTCCTGATCTATGGTGCTCTTGGATGTTTTCGGGGTATATGGGTATATATAGGAGGAAGAAGTAGGTCGATGGAGCTGCGAGGGGCCCACGAGGGTGGGGGGCGCGCCCAGGGGGGCAGGCGCGCCTCCCTGCCTCGTGGCCTCCTCGCTTCTTTCTTGACGTCCACTCCAAATCCTCTGGATCACGTTTGTTCCAAAAATCATTCTCTCGAAGGTTCCATTCTGTTTGGATTCCGTTTGATATTCCTTTTCTGCGAAACACTGAAATAGGCAAAGAGACAACAATTTGCACTAGACCTTTGGTTAATAGGTTTGTCCCAAAAATAATATAAAAGTGTATAATAAAGCTCATTAAACATCCAAAACAGATAATATAATAGCATGGAACAATCAAAAGTTATAGATACATTGGAGACGTATCAAGCATTGCCAAGCTTAATTCCTACTTGTCCTCGAGTAGGTAAATGATAAAAATAGAATTTTTGATGTGGAATTCTACCTAGCATATTTCTCAATGTAATTTTCTTTATTCTGGCACGAATGTTCAGATCCAAAAGATTCAAGATAAAAGTTTAATATTGACATAAAAATAGTACAACTTCAAGCATACTAACAAAGTAATCATGTCTTATCAAAATAACATAGCCAAAGAAAGCTTATCCCTACAAAAGCTTATAGTTAGGCCATGTTTCATTTTCATCACGCAAAATGCTCCCATCATGCACAACCCTAGTTCCTGCGAAGCAATTGGTTCATACTTTTTAACGCGCTTTAGCTTTTTCAACCCTCACGCACTACATGAGCGTAAGCCATGGATATAGCACTATGGGTGGAGTGAGTATGATGATAGGGATTATGTGGAGAAGACAAAAAAGGAGAAAGTCTCATATTGACGTGGCTGATCAACAGGCTATGGAGATGCCCATCGATTGATGTCAATACGAGGAGTAGGGATTGCCATGCAACGGATGCACTAGAGCTATAAATGTATGAAAGCTCAAAAAGACCTAGGGCATTTTGAGGAAGCCCATCATTGGAATATACAAGCCAAGTTCTATAATGAAAAATTCCCACTAGTATATGAAAGTGACAACATAGGGGACTCTCTATCATGAAGATCATGGTGCTACTTTGAAGCACAAGTGTGGAAAAAGGATAGTAACATTGTCCCTTCTCTCTTTTTCTCTCATTTTTTTTATTTTATTTTCTTTTTTTATTTTGGTGGGCTTCTTTGGCCTCCTTTTTTTATTTGGGCTTCTTTGGCCTCTTTTATTTTTCATAAAGTCCGGAGTCTCATCCCGACTTGTGGGGGAATCATAGTATCCATCATCCTTTCCTCACTTGGGACAATGCTCTAATAATGAAGATCATCACACTTTTATTTATTTACAACTCAAGAATTACAACTCGATAATAAGAACAAAATATGACTCTATATGAATGCCTCCGGCGGTGTACCGGGATGTGCTATGAATCAAGAGTGACATGTATGAAAGAATTATAAAGGTGGCCTTGCCACAAATACGATGTCAACTACATGATCATGCAAAGCAATATGACAATGATGCAGCGTGTCATAATAAACAGAATGGTGAAAAGTTGCATGGCAATATATCTCGAAATAGCTATGGAAATTCCATAATAGGTAGGTATGGTGGCTATTTTGAGGAAGATATAAGGAGGTTTATGTGTGATAGAGCATATCGTATCACAACGTTTGGATGCACCAGTGAAGTTTGCACCAACTCTCAAGGTGAGAAAGGGCAATGCACGGTACCGTAGAGGCTCGCAAATTGCGGAAGGGTAAGAGTGCGTATAATCCATGGCTCACATTAGTCAAAAAGAACTCATATACTTATTGCAAAAGTGTATTAGCCCTCAAAGCAAATTACTACTACGCATGCTCCTAGGGGAAGGGTTGCTAGGAGTTAACCATCGCGCGATCCCGACCTCCACTCATAAGGAAGGCAATCAAAGAACACCCCATGCTTCAAATTTGTCACACAATGTTAACCATACGTGCATGCTACGAGACTTGCCAACTTTAAAACAAGTATTTCTCAATTTCATAATTACCCAACTAGCATGATTCTAACATTACACCTTTATATCTCAAAACAATTATCAAGTATCAAATTTATCATAGTATTCAATGCACTTTATATGAAAGTTTATATTATATCCCTCTTGGATGCCTATCATATTAGGACTGAATTCATAACCAAAGAAAATTGCCATGATGTTCTAAAGACTCTCAAAATAATATAAGTGAAGCATGAGAGTTCATCTAATTCTTCAAAATAAAACCACCGTCATGCACTAAAAGATATAAGTGAAGCACTAGAGCAAACGACAAACTACTCTGAAAGATATAAGTGAAGATCAATGAGTAGTTGAATAATTATGCAACTTTGTGAAGACTCTCTAACATTTAAGAATTTCAGATCTTAAGTACTTTATTCAAACAGTAAGCAAAACAAAATAAAACAACATGATGCTCCAAGCAAAACACATATCATGTGGTGAATAAAAATATAGCTCCAAGTAAAGTTACCGATGAATGAAGACGAAAGAGGGGATGCCATCCGGGGAATCCCCAAGCTTAGGCTCTTGGTTATCCTTGAATATTACCTTGGGGTTCCTTGGGCATCCCCAAGCTTAGGCTCTTGCCACTCCTTATTCCATAGTCCATCGAATCTTTACCCAAAACTTGAAACTTCACAACGCAAAACTTAACAGAAAACTCGTGAGCTCCGTTAGTATAAGAAAATAAATCACCAGTTAGGTACTGTTATGAACTCATTCTAAATTCATATTGGTGTAATATCTACTGTATGCCAACTTCTCTATGGTTCATACCCTCCGATATTACTCATAGATTCATCAAAATAAGCAAACAATACATAGAAAACAGAATCTGTCAGAAACATAACAGTCTGTAGTAATCTGTATCATTCGAATACTTCTGTAACTCCAAAAATTCTACAAAATTAGGAAACCCTGAGAAATTTGTGTACCAATCCAGAGAAAACTGGATCAGATCAAAAGCACGTTTCTGTGAATTATAAAATCTAATTTACTGAGCGCAAAAGTTTCTGATTTTGAGTAGAATCAACACAACTATCACCGTAAGCTATCCTAAAGGTCTTACTTGGCACTTTATTGAAACAAAATCTATAAAACATTATTACTACAGTAGCATAATCATGTGGGCACACAAAAACAGTAAGGGTAAATATTGGGTTGTCTCCCAACAAGCGCTTTTCTTTAATGTCTTTTAGCTAGGCATGACGATGACAATGATGCTCACATAAAAGATAAGAAATGAAACATAACGGGAGCATAATGAAGCATATGATTAGCATATTTAAGCCTAACCCACTTCCTATGCATAGGGATTTTGTGAACAAACAACTTATGGGAACAAGAATCAACTAGCATAGGAAGGTAAAACAAGCATAGCTTCAAGATTTTCAACACATCAAGAGGAAACTTGATATTATTGCAATTCCTACCAGCATATGTTCCTCGCTCATAATAATTTTCAGTAGCATCATGAATGAATTCAACAATATAACCATCACATAAAGCATTCTTTTCACGATCTACTTGCATAGAAATTTTACTACTCTCCACATAAGCAAGTTTATTCTCATCAATAGTAGTGGGAGCAAACTCAACAAAATAGCTATCATGTGAAGCATAATCCAATTGAAAATTAAAATCATGATGACAAGTTTCATGGTTATCATTATTCTTTATAGCATACAAGTCATCACAATAATCATCATAGATAGCAACTTTGTTCTCATAATCAATTAAAACCTCTTCTGAAATAGTGGATTCATCACTAAATAAAGGCATGACCTCTCCAAATCCACTTTCATAATTATCACAATAAGATTCAACATCCTCCACAATAGTGGGATCATTACTTCCTAAAGTTGACACTCTTCCAGACCCACTTTCATCAATATAATCATCATAAATAGGAGGCATGCTTTCATCATAATAAATTTGCTCATCAAACTTGGGGGACTAAACATATCATCTTCATCAAACATAGCATCCCCAAGCTAGTGGCTTTGCATATCATTAGCATCATGGGTATTCAAAGAATTCATACTAACAACATTGCAATCATGCTCATCATTCACATATTTTATGCCAAGCATTCTACGTAATTTTTCTTCTAGTACTTGAGCAGAATCTTCGGAATCCTTATTTTCGCGAAAGACATTAAAAGGATGAAGCATATGAGGCACCCTCAATTCCATTTTTTGTGTAGTTTTATTTTAGAAACGAAACTAGTGATAAAACAAGAAACTAAAAGATTCGATTGCAAGATCTAAAGATATACCTTCAAGCACTCACCTCCCCGGCAACGGCGGCAGAAAAGAGCTTGATGTCTACTACACAACCTTCTTCTTGTAGACGTTGTTGGGCCTCCAAGTGCAGAGGTTTGTAGGACAGTAGCAAATTTCCCTCAAGTGGATGACCTAAGGTTTATCAACCCGTGGGAGGTGTAGGATGAAGATGGTCTCTCTCAAACAACCCTGGAACCAAATAACAAAGAGTCTCTTGTGTCCCCAACACACCCAATACAATGGTAAATTGTATAGGTGCACTAGTCGGCGAAGAGATGGTGATACAAGTGCAATATGGATGGTAGATATTGGTTTTTGTAATATGAAAATATAAAAACAGCAAGGTAACTAATGATAAAAGTGAGCACAAAAGATATTACAATGCAAGGAAACAAGGCCTAAGGTTCATACTTTCACTACTGCAAGTTCTCTCAACAATAATAACATAACTGGATCATATAACTATCCCTCAACATGCAACAAAGAGTCACTCCAAAGTCACTAATAGTGGAGAACAAACGAAGAGATTATGGTAGGGTACGAAATCACCTCAAAGTTATCCTTTCTGATCCATCTATTCAAGAGTCCATAGTAAAATAACACGAAGCTATTCTTTCCGTTCGATCTATCCTAGAGTTCGTACTAGAATAATATCTTAAGACACAAATCAACCAAAACCCTAATGTCACCTAGATACTCCAATGTCATCGCAAGTATCCGTGGGTATGATTATACGATATGCATCACACAATCTCAGATTCATCTATTCAACCAACACAAAGAACTTCAAAGAGCGCCCCAAAGTTTCTACCGGAGAGTCAAGACGAAAATGTGTGCCAACCCCTATGCATAAGTTCACGAGGTCACGGAACCCGCAAGGTGATCACCAAAACATACATCAAGTAGATCACGTGAATATCCCATTGTCAGCACAGATAAGCACATGCAAGACATACATCAAGTGTTCTAAAATCCTTAAAGACTATATCCGATAAGATAACTTCAAAGGGAAAACTCAATCCATTACAAGAGAGTAGAGAGGGAGAAACATCATAAGATACAACTATAATAGCAAAGCTCGCGATACATCAATATCATGCCAAATCAAGAACACGAGAGAGAGAGAGAGAGAGATCAAACACATAGCTACTGGTACATACCTTCAGCCCCGAGGGTGAACTACTCCCTCCTCGTCATGGAGAGCGCCGGGATGATGAAGATGGCCACCGGTGAGGGATCCCCCTCTGGCAGGGTGCCGGAATAGGGTCCCAATTTGTTTTTGGTGGCTACAGAGGCTTGAGGTGGCGGAACTCCCGATCTATGGTGCTCCTGGATGTTTTCGGGGTCTATGGGTATATATAGGAGGAAGAAGTTGGTCGGTGGAGCTGCGAGGGGCCCACGAGGGTGGGGGGCGCGCCCAGGGGGGCACGCGCGCCTCCATGCCTCGTGGCCTCCTTGCTTCTTTCTTGACGTCCACTCCAAGTCCTCTGGATCACGTTTGTTTCAGAAATCACTCTCCCAAAGGTTTCATTCCGTTTGGATTCCGTTTGATATTCCTTTTCTGCGAAACACTGAAATAGGCACAATTTGCACTGGGCCTTCGGTTAATAGGTTAGTCCCAAAAATAACATAAAAGTGTATAATAAAGCCCATTAAACATCCAAAACAGATAATATAATAGCATGGAACAATCAAAAATTATAGATACGTTGGAGATGTATCATCCATCAACACAAGCTTCCTCATCTAAAACAAATCTGCAAATTGGGAAAGAAGCAAGTTAGAAGAAGAAGAAGAAGAAGAAGAAGAAGAAGAAGAAGAAGAAGAAGAAGAAGAAGAGTAGCTAGAAAAAGAAGAAGAAGAAGAAGAAGAAGAAGAAGAAGAAGAAGAGGAAGAAAAGTAAGAAAAGGAAGAAAAGGAAGAAAAGAAGAAGAAGAGTATTTTTTCTTCTCTTTCTTTTTCTCCTCTCCTCTTTTTTATGTTCTTCTTCTTCTAATTAAGTTAGGTAAAAATGCCATTTTATTGCTAAGCTAGGTAAAAATGCTAAGTTTAGGTCATATTAGAGCTAAGCTAGGTAAATAGGTCATTTTGGAGCTTACTAAGGTTATCATGTCATTTTCGAGGGAAGTAAGGTAAGTCTATATCATTTTGGAGGTAACAAAGATTATCATGCCATTTTGGAGGAAAGAAAGCTAAGTATAGCTCATTTTTTGTCTAACTTTGGTAGTTATGCCATTTAGGAGGAAAGTAAGCTAAGTATGCATTTGTTAAGCAAAATACTAGAGAAAACTTACCCTCATCACAACAAATGCGATGAAGATCGCAACTAAGGTAACAATTTATCCAAAGGCACAATGATACCAAGCCTCATTATCAATGGCATATTTTCTAATCTTCTTAATCTTCAAGCGCGTTGCATCCATCTTCAAGCGCATTGCATTTATCTTAATCTTGTGATCATCGACCACATCGGCAACATACAACTCCAATTTCATCTTATCTTCTTCAATTCTTTTAATTTTTTATTTCAAATACTCATTTTCTTTTTCAACTAAATTTAACTTCTTGACAAGAGGGTCGGTTGCGAATTCCGGTTCACATACCTCCTAGATTAAAATATCTCTATGTAAACTTGATGGCCATAATTGTCATAAATGCAAAATGCAACAAATAGTTATAAAATAGGATTTACCACATCTAAATCATAAAGCAAGCGAGGACCAACGGGGACGGATATCAAGACCATGGCACTATGTATAACAAACAATCATACAAAGTATGAAAATTATACAAGGAAAACTATATAAATCATACAATCATACAAGTAACTATATAAATCAAGTACAACATAAAAAAATTAATACCTAGTAATAATATGGTTCAATAAATGCTTCGGGATGAATAAATCCATCATCATCATCACTATTAGTAATGACATGCTCATCATCCTCATTAATAAATGCATCATCATGTGGAAGGCCACCTCTACGTAATCTGTCAAGCATTGACAATGCTGGGGAACGTAGTAATTCAAAAAAATTCCTATGATCACGCAAGATCTATCTAAGAGATGCATAGAAACGAGACGAGAGTGTGTGTCCACGTACCCTCATAGACCAAAAGTGGAAGCATTTAGTAACGTGGTTGATGTAGTCGAACGTCTTCGTGATCCAACCGATCCAAGTACCGAGCGTACGGCACCTCCGCGTTCAGCACACATTCAGCTCGATGAAGTCCCTCGTGCTCTTGATCTAGTTGAGTACGGGGGTGAGTTCTGTCAGCACGACGGCATGGCGACGGTGATGATGATGTTACCGGTGCAGGGCTTCACCTAAGCACTACGATGATATGATCAAGGTGTGTAACTGTGGAGGGGGGCACCGCACACGGCTAAGGCAAAACTTGGTGTGACTTTGGGGTGCCCCCTGCCAACGTATATAAAGGAGGGAGGGAGAGAAGCCGTCCCCTAGGGGCCCGTCAAGAGTATGGAGTCCTACTAGGACTTCCAAGTCCTAGTAGGAATCCCTTTCCTTTTCGGAGTAGGAGAGAAGAAAAGAGGGAAAGAGAGAGGGAGTAGGAAAGGGCAAGGGGGCGCCGCCCCCTTTCCCTAGTCCAATTCGGACCCATGGGGGGGGGGGCGCCATGTGCCCTTGGCCTGCCTGCTCCTTTCTATATGCCCCAATAAGGCCCATTACTTCTCCCGGTGAATTCCCGTAACTCCCGAGTACTCCGAAAAATACCCGAATCACTCGGAACCTTTCCGATGTCCGAATATAGCCTTCCAATATATGAATCTTTACCTGTCAACCATTTCGAGACTCCTCATCATGTCCATAATCTCATCCGGGACTCCGAACAAACTTTGGTCATCAAATCACATAACTCATAATACAAATCATGATCGAATGTTAAGCATGCGGACCCTACGGGTTCGAGAACCATGTAGACATGACCGAGACACATCTCTGGTCAATAACCAATAGCGGAGCCTAGATGCTCATATTGGCTCCTACATATTGTACAAAGATCTTTATCAGTCAAACCGCATAACAACACAGGTCGTTCCCTTTGTCATCGGTATGTTACTTGCCCGAGATTCGATCGTCGGTATCATCATACCTAGTTCAATCTTGTTATTGGCAAGTCTCTTTACTCGTTCCGTAATGCTTCATCCCATAACTAACTCATTAATCACATTGCTTTCAAGGCTTATAGTGATGATCATTACCGAGATGGCCCAGACATACCTCTTCGAAACACGGAGTGACAAATCATAATCTTGTCTATGCCAACCCAACAAACAACTTCAGAGACACCTATAGAGCATCTTTATAATCACCTATTTACGTTGTGACATTTGATAGCACACAAGGTGTTCCTTCGGTAAACGGGAGTTTTATAATCTCATAGTCTCAGGAACATGTATAAGTCATGAAGAAAAGCAGTAGCAATGAAACTGGAACGATCATAATGTTAAGCTAACGGATGGGTCATGTCCATCACATCATTCTCCTAATGATGTGATCCCGTTCATCAAATGACAACACATGTCTATGGTTAGGAAACATAACCATCTTTGATTAACGAGCTAGTCTAGTAGAGGCATACTAGGGACACTATGTTTTGTCTATGTATTCACACATGTACTAAGTTTTCGGTTAATACAATTCTAGCATTAATAATGAACATCTATCATGATATAGGAAATAAATAATAACTTTATTATTGCCTCTAGGGCATATTTCCTGCAATCTCCCACTTGCACTAGAGTCAATAATCCAGTTCACATCGCCATGTGATTTAACACCAATAGTTCACATCTGTATGTGATTAACACCCATAGTTTACATCGCCATGTGACCAACGCCCAAAGGGTTTACTAGAGTCAATATTCTAGTTCACATTGCTATGTGATTAACACCCAAAGAGTACTAAGGTATGATCATGTTTTGCTCATGAGAGAAGTTTAGTCAACAGGTCTGTCAAATTTAGATACGTATGTATTTTGCAAATATTCTATGTCTACAATGCTCTGCATGGAGATACTCTAGCTAATTGCTCCCACTTTCAGTATGTATCTAGATTCAGACTTAGAGTCATCTCGATTGGTGTAAATGCTTGCATCGATGTAACTCTTTACGATGAACTCTTTATCACCTCCATAATTGAGAAATACTTCCTTAGTCCTCTGAGGTAACTAAGGATAACTTTGACCGCTATACAGTGATTCACTCCTGGATCACTATCGCACCCCCTTGCCAAACTCATAGCAAGGCACACAACTGGTCTGGTGCATAGCATGGCATACTTTATAGAACCTATGACCGAGGCATAGGGAATGACTTTCATTCTCTTTCTATCTTCTGCTGTGTTCGGGCTTTGAGTCTTACTCAACTTTACACCTTTAATACAGACAAGAACTCCTTCTTTGACTGATCCATTTTGAATTCTTTCAAAAACTTGTCAAGGTATGTATTCAATGAAAAATCTTATCAAGCATATTGATCTATCTCTATAGATTTTGATGCCCAATATATAAGCGGGTTCACTGAGGTCTTTCTTTGAAACTCTCCTTTATGCTTTCCAGAAAATTCTACATCATTTCTGATCAACAATATGTCAACCACAGATACTTATCAGAAAGGTTGTAGTGCTCCCACTCACTTTCTTATAAATACAGGCTTCATCGCAACTCTGTATAAAACTATATGCTTTGATCAACTCATGAAAGTGTATATCCCAACTCCGAGATGCTTGCACCAGTCCATAGATAGATCGTTGGAGCTTGCACACTTTGTTAGTATCTTTAGGATCGACAAAACCTTCTGGTTGCATCATATACAACTCTTCTTTAAGAAATATCCATTCAAGGAATGCAGTTTTGACATTTGCCAGATTTCATAAAATATGGCAATTGCTAACATGATTCAGACTGGTTTAAGCATCGCTATAGTTGAGAAAATCTCATTGTGGTCAACACCTTGAACTTGTTGAAAACCTATTGTGACAAGTCGAGCTTTGTAGATTGTAACACTACTATCAACATCCGTCTTCCTCTTCAAGATCTATTTATTTAATATGGCTTGCCGATCATCAGGAAAGTCCACCAAAGTCCACACTTTGTTCTCATACATGGATCCCATCTCAGATTTCATGGCCTCAAGCCATTTCGCAGAATCTGGGCTCATCATCGCTTCCTCATAGTTCGTAGGTTCATCATGGTCTAGGAACATAACTTCGAGAATAGGATTACCATACCACTCTGCTGCGGACCATACTCTGGTTGACCTACGAGTTTCGGTAGTAACTTGATCTGAAGTTTCATGATCATCATCATTAGCTTCTTCACTAATTGTGTAAGAATCACTGGAACTGATTTCTGTGATAAACTACTTTCCAATTTGGGAGAAGGTACAATTACCTCATCAGTTTCTACTTTCCCCCCACTCACTTCTTTCGAGAGAAACTCCTTTTCTAGAAAGGATCCATTCTTAGCAACAAAGATTTTGCCTTCGGATCTGTGATAGAAGGTGTACACAATAGTTTCCTTTGGGTATCCTATGAAGACGCACTTCTCCGATTTGGGTTCGAGCTTATCAGGTTGAAGCTTTTTTACATAAGCATCATAGCCCCAAACTTTAAGAAATGACAACTGTGGTTTCTTGCCAAACCATAGTTCATAAGGCGTCGTCTCAACGGATTTTGATGATGCCCTATTTAAAGTGAATGCAGCTGTCTCTAATGCATAATCCCAAAACAATAGTGGTAAATCAGTAAGAAACATCATAGATTGCACCATATTTAATAAAGTGCGGTTACGACATTCAGACACACCATTACACCGTGGTGTTCTAGGTGGCGTGAGCTGTGAAACTATTCCACATTGTTTTAAATGAAGGCCAAACTGTAACTCAAATATTTAGCTCTATGATCAGATCGTAGAAACTTTATTTGCTTGTTACTATGATTCTCCACTTCACTCTGAAATTCTTTGAACTTTTCAAATGTTTCAGACTTGTGTTTCATTAAGTAGATATACCCATATCTGCTCAAATCATCTGTGAAGGTCAGAAAATAACGATACCCGCCACGAGCCTCAACACTCATTGGATCGCATACATCAGTATGTATTATTTCCAGTAAGTCAGTGGCTCGTTCCGTTGTTCCGGAGAACGGAGTTTTAGTCATCTTGCCCATAAGGCACGGTTTGCAAGTATCAAACGATTCATAATCAAGTGATTCCAAAAGTCCATCATTATGGAGTTTCTTCACGCGCTTTACACTGATATGACCAAAATGGCAGTGCCACAAATAAGTTGCACTATCATTATCAACTTTTCATCTTTTGGCATCAATATTATGAATATGTGTATTACCACGATCGAGATTCAATAAACCATCAACATTGGGTGTACGACCATAGAAGGTTCTATTCATGTAAACAGAATAACAATTATTCTCTATCTTAAATGAATAACTGTATTGCCATAAACATGATGTAATCATATTCATGCTCAATGAAAACACCAAATAACATTTATTCAGGTTCAACACTAATCTCGAAAGTATAGCGAGTGTGCAATGACGATCATATCAATCTTGGAACCACTTCCATCACACATTGTCACTTCATCCTCAACTAGTCTCTATTTATTCTGCAACTCCTGTTCGAGTTACTAATCTTAACAACCGAACAAGTATCAAATACCCAGGGGTTACTACGAGCACTAGTAAGGTACACATCAATAACATGTATATTAAATATACCTTTGTTCACTTTGTCATCCTTCTTATCCGCCAAATATTTGGGGCAGTACCGCTTCCAGTGATCAGTCCCTTTACAATAGAAGCACTCAGTTTTAGACTTAGGTCCATACTTGGGATTCTTCATAGGAGCAGCAACTTGCTTGCTATTCTTCTTGAATTTCCCCTTCTTCCCTTTGCCCTTTTCTTGAAACTAGTGGTCTTGTCAATCATCAACACTTGATGCTCTTTCTTGATTTCTACCTTCGTTGATTTCAGCATCACGAAGAGCCCGGGAATTGTTTTCGTCATCCTTTGCATACTATAGTTCATGATGAAGTTCCAGTAATTTGGTGATGGTGACTAGAGAACTCTGTCAATCACTATCTTATCTGGAAGATTAACTCCCACTTGATTCAAGCGATTGTAGTACCCAGACATTCTGAGCCCATGCTCACTAGCTGAGCAATTCTCCTCCATCTTTTAGGTGAAGTATTTGTCCGAGGTCTCATACCTCTTGACATGGGCATGAGTCTGAAATACCAATTTCAGCTCTTGGAACATCTCATATGCTCTGTGGCGTTCAAAACGTTTTTGATGTCCTGGTTCTAAGCCATAAAGTATGGGTGCACTAAACTATCAAGTAGTCATCATATTGAGCTAGTCAAACATTCATATTGTATGCATCTGCTCCTGCAATAGGTCTGTCACCTAGCGGTGCATCAAGGACATAATTGTTTTGTGTAGCAATGAGGATAAACCTTAGATTACAGACCCAGTCCGCATCATTGCTACTATCATCTTTCAACTTAGTTTTCTCTAGGAACATATAAAAACATAGGGAAGCTACGACGCGAGCTATTGATCTACAACATAATTTGCAAAATACTATCAGGACTAATGTAGCGACTAGACCTCAAACAGTCTGATCTCTGTGCATCAGTGTCATCCCTGGATCGGTAATGCTAACGCACACAATACTTGAAGGTTTTATAACAGAGTAGCAATCACACACTTATTACATCGAATGTCTCAAAAGAGAACTTATTACAATAAATATGGCTTAAGGCCATCTAATAACGATAACAACAAAAGACTTGGAAGATAAGCGAGTCCATCAACTCCATCGACATCACTGAGTATAAGACCACGACCTAAGGCACCTTACTCGTCGTCTGAAAAGTCCGCAACATGAACGTTGCAGCCCGAAAATGGGTCAGCACATGGAATATGCTGGCAATGTAACACATAGAGAGTAATGAACAAAATAATGCTATACTACATGCATATATGGCTGGTGGTAAGCTCTATGGTTACGGTTTTGTATAAAGCCAATTTTTTCCTACACCAAAGGAAACTATCATGGTGGTTGTGAAACATTGAGAAAGTTCACCCAACTCAATCCCAATTAAGCATCATCATTAAACCCAAACAGAATTAATTTAAGTAACATGATGAGATTCATATGATAATCCAGGTACTAGATACTCAAAACGTCCATAACCGGGGACACGGCTAACCATGATTAGTTTGTACACTCTGCAGAGCTTTGCGCACTTTTCCCCACAAGACTCGATCTCCTCTATTGGAATTCTCGCACTACATGGTGTTTGAGAAACGGATGACCGAGACATAGTCTTTCAGAAGCGTTTGTACCTTACGATAGGTAGACAGTTACACCTACTTTCCCCTACATCTGCTAGTCTACCACTGTAAGAGTTCACATGACTTAATCAACTATGCTAGAGCCCATTGTAGCTTGCGGCTGCACACGGAAGTTTCTAGCATGAACAATCTCATGATCCCTTTGAGCCTGGGTGGCGGTCCATAGGAGAATCACACGGTACCCCGGGATTTCCAAAAATACAGGAAACACTGGGTTCCCCAGGTGCCTCAATCCACCCAGATGTGTATTAAAGTTGCCACCTTAAGTAAACCATTAACTTAACAATCTCACATCTATCATGGATACACTCACTCAATCCACGTCTACTAGCATAGCATAGCAATATAAGAAAACGAAGAAGTAACTCCCAAAGGTTTGATAATAAAACAGGTAATAGGTACTACCTCAACTACTTCCCAAAACCCACATATTAATCAGATCCTAATCATGCAATTGTGTGAGGATTGATCTAATGCAATAAAACTGGGTAGTAAAGAGGTATGATCAAAGTGTTACTTGCCTTGCTGATGATCCATGAAACCTAGAGACTCGTAGTAGCAATCGGCGCTCTCCGGGTACTCTATCGCAAACAAACAAACATACAATAAGCACTCATATAATGCATAGGTAAAACTCAAATAAGAGATCTAACCAGAAATTTCAACTTAAGAACTCCAGTTTGCAAAAAGAATCAATTCAAACGAAGCAACGAGAGTCAAACGGCGAAAGAAACAAGCTTCGTTTACTAATATGGACCTAAGTCAAATTTTACAGTAGCAAAAACTTGTTTGAGTTGGTTAAACGGAAAGAGGGGTTCGAATCGAAACTCTAGGCGCTTGAATCGCTTGATTCCGATGAACGAGCAAAAAGTTATACTAGAACGAAAATCGGATCAGAAATCTCGATCTGAAATAATCGCGGAAAATCCGGAAAAAAGAAAAATGGATGAACAGGCTAACGAACGAATGTTTGCTGTCTGCGGCTAAATGACGAAAACCGTTCATTAAAACGAACGTACGGACGAACGTCCGTTAAATAAATAAACCGGAAAAAAACTAAACCAATCTATAAAAAAATAAACCGTGTTTTTTCTAAGAAAACCGCCGGCGGTGGGGCGGCTACCTCCGGCGAGGTCCGACGGCGGCTCCGGCGAGCGGGGCGACGGCAGCGGCGGGTGGTGGCTGTCGGGACGGCGGCGATAGTCAGGACGGGCGGCGGTGCGGCGAGGGGCGGCGTCGGCGGTGGCGGCGACTAGGGTTCAGCGGCGGTGGCGGGCTGGGCTGGCGATGGGCTTCGGCAGTGGCGGCGACGCGGCTTATAAAGCCCCCCCAGGCGGAGTCCCGCTCGGGTACGGCCCAGAGTCGGTTTGTTTTTTTTAAATAATTCAGACATGCAGAAAAAGAAAGAAAAGAAATACTAACGGACTCAAAAAATCCCAAATAAATTTTCCCCGTCCTCTAAAAATAAGTCGGACAAGATGAACATTTATTTGGGGCCTAAATGCAATTTTGAAAAACACGCATTTTTCCTAAATTCAAATAAAATGGCGATAAACTCCGAAATAAAATCTTATTTGATTTTATTATTACATCCTCAATATTTCTTTATTTTGGTAAAGTCATTTTATTCCCTCTCTTTTATTTTTATATAAGAAATATTTGAAGATAAAATAATTAAAATCAAATGATCCTATTTTCAAATTTTGAGAAAACTCAAATATGAAAATAACGAAATCTCCAACTCTCTCCGTGGGTCCTTGAGTTGCGTGAAATTTCTAGGATCAAGCCAAAATGAAATAAAATATCATATGCAATGATGATCTATTGCATAACATTCCAAATTGAAAATTTGGGATGTTACAACTAAGTTCATGATAAACTAAAGTTCAAATCATATTACTTAATAACTCACACTTAGATAGACATCCCTCTAGTCATCTAAATGATCATGTGATCCAAATCAACTAAACCATGTCCGATCAT
Source organism: Triticum aestivum (assembly GCF_018294505.1). Classification (NCBI taxonomy): domain Eukaryota; kingdom Viridiplantae; phylum Streptophyta; class Magnoliopsida; order Poales; family Poaceae; genus Triticum; species Triticum aestivum. The sequence goes on along the minus strand of NC_057813.1, from coordinate 441,209,844 downwards.
CATGTGAGATGGAGTAGTTTTCAATGGTGAACATCACTATGTTGATCATATCTACTATATGATTCACGTATGACCTTTCGGTCTCAGTGTTCCGAGGCCATATCTGCATATGCTAGGCTCGTCAAGTTTAACCCGAGTATTCTGCATGTGCAAAACTGGCTTGCACCCATTGTATGTGAATGTAGAGCTTATCACACCCGATCATCACGTGGTGTCTCGGCACGACGAACTAGAGCAACGGTGCATACTCAGGGAGAACACTTATACCTTGAAATTTAGTAAGGGATCATCTTATAATGCTACCACTGTACTAAGAAAAATAAGATGTATAAAAGATAAACATCACATGCAATCAAAATATGTGACATGATATGGCCATCATCATCTTGTGCTCATGATCTCCATCACCGAAGCATCATCATGATCTCCATTGTCAGCAGCACGACACCTTGATCTCCATCGTAGCATCGTTATCGTCTCGCCAACTATTGCTTCTACGACTATCGCTACTGCTTAGTGATAAAGTAAAACAATTACATGGCGATTGCATTGCATACAATAAAGCGACAACCATATGGCTCCTGCCAGTTGCCAATAACTCTATTTGAAAACATGATCATCTCTTACAACAATTTATATCACATCATGTCTTGACCATATCACATCACAGCAAGCCCTGCAAAAACAAGTTAGACGTCCTCTAATTTGTTGTTGCAAATTTTATGTGGCTGCTATGGCCTTCTAGCAAGAACTGTTCCTACCTATGCATCAAAACCACAACAATTTTTCGTCAACTTTGATGTTCTAACCTTCAATAAGGACCGGCCATAGTCAAACTCGATTCAACTAAAGTTGGAGAAACAGACACCCGCCGGCCACCTATGTGCAAAAGCACGCCGGTAGAGCCAGTCTCATGAACGCGGTCATGTAATGTCAATCCGGGCCGCTTCATCCAACAATACCGCTGAATCAAAGTAAGACGTTGGTGGTAAGCAGTATGGCTATTATCGCCCATAACTCTTTGTGTTCTACTCGTGCATAAAACATCAACGCATAGACCTGGCTCGAATGCCACTGTTGGGGAACGTAGTAATTCAAAAAAATTCTGACAATCACACAAGATCTATCTAGGAGATGCATAGCAACGATATGGGAGAGTGTGTCCACGTACCCTCGTAGACCGAAAGCGGAAGCGTTTAGTAATGCGGTTGATGTAGTCGAACGTCTTCGCGATCCAACCGATCCAAGTGCCGAACATATGACACCTCCGCATTCAGCACACGTTCAACTCGATGACTTCCCTTGTGCTATTTATCCAGTTGAGGATGAGGGTGAGTTCCATTAGCACGACGGCATGGCGATAATTATGATGATGTTACCGGCACAGGGCTTCGCCTAAGCACTATGGCGATATGATCGAGGTGTGTAACTATGGAGGAGGGCACCGCACACGGCTAAGGAAAAACTTGGTGTGTCTTTGGGGTGCCCCTGCCCACGTATATAAAGGAGGGAGGGAGAGCGACCGCCCCCTTAGGGGCGTGCTAAGAGTATGGAGTCCTACTAGGACTTCCAAGTCCTAGTAGGAATCCCTTTCCTTTTCGGAGTAGGAAAGAAGGAACGAGGGAAAGAGAGAGGGAGTTGGAAAGGGCAAGGGGGGCACCGCCCCCTTCCCCTAGTCCAATTTGGACCCATGGGGGGAAGGGGGGCGCCACCTCCCCTTGGCCTTCCTCCTCATTTTCGTATGGCCCATTAAGGCCCATCTCTTCTCCCGGAGAATTCTCGTAACTCCCCGGTACTCCATAAAATACCCGAATCACTCGCAACCTTTCCGATGTCCGAATATAGCCTTACAATATATGAATCTTTACCTCTCAACCATTTCGAGACTCCTTGTCATGTCCGTGATCTCATCCGGGATTCCGAACAAACTTTGGCCATGAAATCACATAACTCATAATACAAATCGTCATCGAACATTAAGCGTGCGGACCCTATGGGTTCAAGAACTATGTAGACACAACCAAGACACATCTCTGGTCAATAACCAATAGCGGAACCTGGATGCTCATATTGGCTCCTACATATTCTACGAATATCTTTATCGGTCAAACCGCATAACAACATACGTTGTTCCCTTTGTCATCGGTATGTTATTTGCCCGAGATTCGATCGTTGTATCATCATACCTAGTTCAATCTCATTACCGGCAAGTCTATTTACTCGTTCCATAATGCTTTATCCCGTAACTAACTCATTAGTCACATTGCTTGCAAGGCTTATAGTGATGATCATTACCTAGAGGGCCCAGAGATACCTCTCCGAAACACAGAGTGACAAATCCTAATCTTGATCTATGCCAACCCAACAAACACCTTCGGAGACACCTGCAGAGCATCTTTATAATCACCCATTTATGTTGTGACATTTGATAGCACACAAGGTGTTCCTGCGGTATTCGGGAGTTGCATAATCTCATAGTCTGAGGAACATGTATAAGTCATGAAGAAAAGGAGCAGCAATGAAACTGTAACGATCATTTTGCTAAGCTAAAGGATGGGTCATGTCCATCACATCATTCTCCTAATGATGTGATCCCGTTCATCAAATGACAACACATGTCTATAGTTAGGAAACATAACCATATTTGATTAACGAGCTAGTCTAGTAGAGGCATACTAGGGACACTATGTTTTGTCTATGTATTCACACATGCACTAAGTTTCTGGCTAATACAATTCTAGCATGAATAATAAACATTTAGCATGATATAAGGAAATAAATAATAACTTTATTATTGCCTCTAGGGCATATTTCCTTCTGACAGGTCATCTGCAGCAGTAACCTTTTCTAGTTCAGGCTCTTCTTGTTCCAGCTGAGGGGTGAAGTCGGGTTCACTGTCGTTGTCTACTTCAATGTTCTGGGGTGAAGTAGAGCGGTTCTTGAAACACTTTTTTTGGAAATACGTGTTTCTTGGAATAATTCTCCTTCATATGTGTCTGGTTTAATTGGACGTTCATAATCATCTTCATTGGGGGAAGGTGGTCTAACACGTGGCGACACTTCATAAACGGCATCCCAACCATTGAGATTAAGATCACTTTGACAGGACCATGGTAGATAGAAAACTTGGGTTGCCTGTTGAGCCATAATATAGACATCGGGAACATCAAAATGGGTGCTTTGATTGATTTCCACTAGCCCTATATGTTCATGAGTCCTTCTAGTGTCCTTCGGTTGGAAGCAATAACATTTGAAGACTACGACATTTGGTGGGTTTGCACCATAGAATTGAAGTTCATAAATTGCTTCAACTCTTCCATAATACTCGGTATCTCCTTCACCGATAGCAGAGACACAACAATTTGTAGACTTTCGGTCGGCCACAGATAGCTCTTTGCCATAGGTATGAAAGCGATACCCGTTGATGTCGTATTTGTCAAATGAACGGACCTTATAGTCAAAACCATTAGCGACTTGTCTCAATTTGGCATCCATAAGCTCTGAATTAGCCTACAAGTTTAATACGAAAGGGATTGTTGCATTAGCCACAAATTAGACAAAGAAATGAAATGGTCTAATGGAAATTATTGTTTGTTTGAACCAAGAGATGAAACCAGGATAGCCGCCTCCATGCTTTGCCAAAAGCTCATACTCTTCGACGGAATCCTTTTGGGTCACCGCTCCATACGAGAATTTGGCAACGTATCAACTGTATCAAATTTATCCAGGAATAAGAGCAGTTCAAAGGAATTAGAAGTTGCAAAACAATGTACCGTGAACTTACTCGATGTACGACCACACTTCTGTTAGGTTGTTGAAGATATACAACGAAATGGTCTGCCATTCTTCGAAATCCAACATTAAGGAATTAGAAGCACCGGCTGGTGCCAGATCCCCTTTGAGTAGGATGAGGTTGGATCGACCCTTTTTAGGGTCACCGGCATTGTATCGAGGCTTCGGATTATGCAAATGACATTTTTTGGCTTCGTAGTGTGTTGTCATGAAGTTTGCCGCCTCCTCAGTAATGAATGCCTCGCCATCGATGCTTCAATTCTACGTTTATTTTTACATTTTGCTCGAAGCGTCTTCTGCATCCTCTCAGTTGCGTAGCACCAACGATTCTGCACAGCCCCCCCCCCCAATCTTGCCTCGGTTGGGAGATGCAAAATCAAGTGCTGCATTGGATTAAAGAAGCCCGGCGGAAATATCTTCTCTAACTTGCAGATCAACTCCAGCGCCAACTCTTCCATTTCTTCTACTAGGTCAGGTGATAGTTCTTTAGCACAAAGAACATGGAAGAAATAGCTCAGCTCTGCCAGTACTAGCCATTCATCCTCAGGGATGAATCCACACAACATCACCGGCATTACCCGCTCAATCCATATGTGCCAATCATTACTCTTGAGACCAAATATCTTCAATTTTTCAAGACTTGCTCCCCTCTTTAGATTCACTGCATACCCATCAGGGAACATCAACTGCATTTTCACCCACAAGATAATTTCCCTCATAGCTGGCCTTCCAAGATTGAACCATGCCTTTGGCTTTGTCCAGTTCTTCTTTCCTTTTGGTGGTTGCATGTTTTGTAATGGTCTATGACATAGCGCCTCCTGATCGGCTCTTGCCTTAGGATTATCCTTTGACTTCCCATCTATGCCAAACAATGTACCAAAAAGTGCCTCGGCGATATTCTTCTCAGTGTGCATCACGTTGATGTTGTGTGGACACAGTAGGTCTTTGAAGTAAGGAAGATCCCAGAAGCATGTCTTGTGAGTCCACGCGTGTTGCGAATTATACCCCTTGAAATACCCTGGACGCTCTAGATCTGGCTCAAGAACGTTTAACTGATCCAGGACCTCTTGGCCTGTCAACGGAGGTGGTGCAGAGTCTTCCACAACTCTACCTTTGATGAAGTTATGCTTGTGTTTCCTGAACTTATGGTGAGGATGCAGGAACGGTCAATGCTTGTGGAAGCAAGAAAACTTGTGCCCGGCCTCAAGCCAACGAAACTGAAGAGCTCACTTGCATGTGGCACACGGGAACCTTCCATGCACACACCAGCCAACGAATAGTGCATACGCTGACAAGGCATGCATCAAGTACATGTACCACACATGCATTATGAAGTTATTTTTGCTAAAGGCGTCGTATGTCTTGAACCCATTATCCCAGGCTTCTTACAATTCGTCCTTCAGAGGTTGCATGTACACATTCATAGTCTTCCCCGGATAGTTTGGCCCTAGAATTATCAACGTCAGGAAAATGTTCTTTCTTTGCATAATCTGTCCGGGGGGGGGGGGAGATTGAGTGGAATGACAAATACGGGCCAACCAATATATTGGGTTGCCGTCAGACCAAACACACCGAACCCATCCATGCTGATGGCAACTCGAGGATGCCTCGGATCTGTCACTTCATCGTCATGTAATGCATCGAAGCGCTTCCACACTTCACTGTTCGATGTGTGCACCATCATCAACTTCCCATGTGCATCTAGTTGGGTTCTTTTGCCCATTTTGTGCCATGTCATCTGTCTTGCCGTCTCTTTGACCATGAAAAGATGTTGAAGTATTGGTACGATTGGCATATATCGAAGAACATTAATGGGGATTTTGGTCTGCGTCTTCTCACCCATACGGTTGTCTACCACAACATACCTGGATGACTTGCAAATGGGACAATAGTTCAAGTCCGCATACTGAAGCCTAAATAAGGCACATCCATTCTCACAGGCATGTATCTTCTCATAGGGCATCTTAAGAGCACGAAGGATTTTGTCTGACTGGTACAGGTTTGCAGGTAGTATGTGGACTTTGGGTAGAAAACATCCAAATAATGTCATCATCACGTCGTAGCATTCTCTTCCCAAGTTGAATTGAGCCTTCAGAGTCATTATTTGTGAGATGGCATCCAGATGACAAAGCTCAGTGTGCTAGTGGAGAGGACGTTTTGAAGACTCCAACATTTCATTGAAGGCCTTTGCAAATTCCTCCATCTCATCGTCCGAGTCCCGAGCATCATCAAAGTCTTGCACCATGTCTTTCATCCTGGTACCATGCTCGTCGGTGCGACGACGAAGCACCTCAGCTCTGGCGCATTGGCCAGACTCGCCATGAAATGTCCACACCGTATAATCTGGCGTAAAATCCTCTTCTACTAGTGTTTTCCCATTTCATCCTCTGTCCTCTTGTGCCAATTTTTGCACCCTGCACAGGGGCACTAGGCTGTCCTCTAACCATTTGCAAATGCGGCTCTCAGAAACCCCTTGGTTTTTGCTAACCAATCAGTGGTCATGCTTTTTTGACTAGTGTGACCGGTGTACATCCATGCACGATCACTCATCTTGCCTAGCTACTGGACTCATAAAAAAAAATATAAATTAATCAGCATGTATATATTCATTAGTTAATGGAGTTTGTCACTTTTATTACATCCATGCAACCTAATAGGTAAAGGTAGGTCCTAATCCCACTCGAGTATGAGTAGATTGGGTTCGTTTTCCCATGCTCTGTTCCGGATCCGACGCAAAATTTTGCCAGCACCTCCTCGTTGTTCTCCTGATACATGCCTCAGCAATAATCAGAGAGGATGTGTACCCGGAGAACAACAGGGAGGCTCTGACGAAATTCTGCATGGGATCCGGAGAAAAGCATATGGGAAAACGAACCCAATCTACACATACTCGGGCTGTCCAAGGATAACGTTGGACAATTTGAAAGAATCGCGGTTATAAATATGCAAATGCATGCATATTTATAGATGTAACCCTTTCGAACGGGAGACGTATAGTGGTTACGCATACTGATGATTGAAGACACCTATAGCTAGCAAGTTTAATCGGCACGAAGACCAGAACAGAGCAAATCAAGAGGGGGGGAGGAGATGTCATTTGTGCTAACCCACGAACGCAGGGGCGGAGCTCATCGAACACTAGACCCTCGCAGCGATGAAAAAACTGCACATTTAAATCGAAAGATGAGTTCCATAGCAATATTTTTTTCCGTCAACCTAACTAAATATTTACAACAGGACAAGCGGGTTAGGGGTTCCTCAGCATCGATAGAACTCTAAATAGCAAGCATCATCGGTGCAAGATACATGAGGCGCTCGACGTTGAACACTAGATCCACGTCCCACAAGTGACGCCGGCACCCGGCGTCCCGCAAAAATAGTTCTGGTGGCCGATGACGGTCGAACACCTTGGCAAATTTTTCTGGCATCTTTTGCAATGAGGATTAAAGCCAAGTTTTGAAAGTTCAAACAACCAAACCGAGTTGAGTCAGTTTGGGCGTATCAAGTTTCAACACTTAGCTTTTAATCGTCATCTCAGAGGCCGCTAGACAAATTTGCGATGGTGTTTGACCGCCATCGACACCGAGAACTGTTGTTGTGGGATGCAGGACCCCTGTGTCACTTGTGGGACGTAGATGTAGTATTCGACACCCACAGCCACATGTATCTCGCACTGACGATACTTGCTATTTAGGGTACCATCGACACCGAGGAACCCCCTAACTTGCTCATCCCCGGGTGCCCTAAATTAGCATGCATTCAATAGGCAAAACTACATCATCTCTCGCGTCCGTACATGATCGAATATTATCACTAATACATTTTGAATAGTATCATGCATATAACATTGCTAATATAGCTACAACCGTAGCGAACGACGGGTATCGGCGCGGGCGGTGGACACCCAAAGAGAAGGAACCATCACAGGTTCATAGCTCCAGTGAGATCCCTGAAGAACCTGCCAGGTATTGTCGAACCTGGCCTCCAACGCAACCATGTAGCGAGGGATGTGCTCGTCCTCCTCGCTGACATGGTGACGTACCACCTCCGTGGTGTCCGAAAGCCTCGACACCGTCATTGGCCCACGCGACCTCCACCAAACAAGGTTCGGGTCAACGACGGGCTGGCTCCTCATCAAGCTGCGCCCCCGGAAGGTAGAACCTCCCAGTACCAGCCCGGCGGAGCCCAATCTCGGACATGGCCCCTCTAATCAAGCAAGCCTCCTCCGTCAAGTCGACGACGAGGATGCGAGATATGCATCGTCGACGTCGATTTGGGAATAAATGCTTTACCTAAAAAAATAACAACAAATTTGACATGTTTAAAATAAACTAGAAACTTAACCTAAACTAAACTAAACTAACTAAAATAAACCTAAACTAAACTAACTAAACTATACCTAAACTAAACTAAATCTAAACGTAAACCTAAAAACAGAAACAAAACCTAAACTAAATTATACTAAACCTAATTAAATTAAATCTAAAAAACAGAAAAAGGTCTCACCTTCAGGCGACCGGGGCGTGAGGCGGGGCGGCGAGGCGGGGCGGCGCGGCCGGGCCGGCATGGCGGGGCGGGGCGGCCAGGGCGGCATGGCGGGGCTGGCCGGAGCAGCGCGGCGGGGCGGGGCGGTGAGGCGGGGCGGCCAGGGTGGGGCGGCTGCGCGGGGTACTGATGAGGGGAGGGGCAGAGAGGGGGGAGAGACGGGTAGGGCGAGGGCGTTTTGATAGATAGGGCACATCTCTTTGTCGTCCGCTAGCAGACGGCAAAGAGCCTCTTTGCTGTCTGCTAGCGGACGACAAAGATTCTTTTCCATCAGCTAGCGGACGACAAGAGAGTGGCCGTTAGGTGGCTCTCGCTAGCGGGCCACCCTACCTCTTTGCCGTCCGCTATCCGATGGCAAAGATTATATGTTGTCAGCTAGCTGACGGCAAAGATGCGGCTGACGGCAAACACTTTCTTTGCTGTCAGCTCCTTCTTTGCTGCCAATTTTCTTCAAGCTGATGGCAAAGACCCTCTTTGCCATCAACTAGCTGACGACAAAGAACCTGATGATGGCAAAGATCCTGATTCTAGTAGTGACTCACACCTACACATGCATGCACGCAACACTCATGCATCCATGTGGCACACAACACGCGATGCAACACACACGCTCAGGCTCAAGTGCACAACCTACTCCCTCTATCCGTGAAAGACTATACATATAGAGATTTACACATTGACCATTTGGAACCGGAACTTCATGGCATAATTAACGCACAAAAATAGCAGACTTATGTGTTGATGCGACCATTGAGAGAAGAAGATTAAATGAAGGTTGTTGCATGCTGTAATTAAGGATATACATGTAGCCTATAGCTAGAGCACAAGTTGGTGCATTAGTCAATCAATATCGATTAGTTTAAAACCTAAGTGCATTGGAAGTGTAGATATACACTCTTTGTCGGAAGACCGAGGGAGTACACGTGCATGCACTCACATACACAGCTAGGGTGGTTCGCACACAAGGGTTGGACTCCTATCGCGCCTGCGTAAAGTTTTGTTAACTGATTTCTTTGCTCTGCCAACTAACAGGAGGGACCCAGAAACCAGGTGTCAATTTAACTAGTTAACAAAGTGCCATGTCAACTATGTGGCCGGTCAGTAGGATGCAATATGGTGCTCTATGGTGAGCTAGTGACCGTATAGTCACCGCAAAACTATATAGTGACCGTAATGAGCGTATTATTACGTATGTTGACCGCCAGTGTATTTTTCTCGTTTCAAATTAAGCCATATTAAGTAGAAAGGACGCAGTATGGACTAGTACTACTTTGATGTGTCCCATCAACTCACCGAACAAGGAGAAGCTTGCTTACTACGCCCTCAGCCCTCTCCCTCGCCCATGCACAGTGGCTCACAGGACCAGAAGAAGCTTGCTTACTACGTACGCCTACGCCCTCTCCCTCGCCCACGCGCGCGGTGGCTCGCAGGATGAGGAGAGGGTTTTGAATACAACACCCTCTCTCTCTCCCTCGCCCTCGCCCTCGCGATGGAAGTGCAGTAGTTCATTTGGTGTCAGATTGCCACAAGCATATTGTACTATAGTATTATCATTGTTGGACCTTCCAAAGAAGCGAAGAGCCAAGTGCAAGGTTCACACGAGTACGAACTGTTGAACCTCCCAAAGAGGCAAAGAGCCAAGCGCAAGGTTTTGTAGGAGTTGTCGTCCTAGTAGGAGTACTACAACTATAGCGAACGATGCTACTGTATGATGCCGCCACATCACCTATATCCAAAGTTGTGCCACCTTTTTTTCTCAAAGAGCGTGTTGGAGCCCGTGCAACAACCACACAAGTTGCACATACACGTAACACACTTACTAGTAATAAATTCTGAAGAACAAATGCCAGTATGCCACACAAGTTCATCTCCACTTCATGTGATAAATTTGTGCACAACTAGTCTACATATATTCACAGTGCTACCATTCACAATTTACCATACTCCACTTACACGTTATAGATGGGCTCCATGTCCTTCTCTAGGTTCCAGTCCTAGGTGTCCTTGATGGATGGCACGATCCATAGTGGTGGGCAATGGGAATCATTGTCGCAACTTTCTAGTCCCGTTCCACACGATGGAGACTCATCCAAGCTGAAGCGACATAAATCAGGGATAGCATGTCCCAACATGTCGTTCATCCGGCGATGCACACTGAAGACACAACCATGCTTCTTGAACGACAGACCTTTGATGTCATGCCTGGAAGGTGGCACCCCCTTCACAATGGGGTAGTTGTCCCTAATGAAAAGCGAGTACTCTCCAAGAGTGTTCCTCGGCACCCACATAGGACCAAGGGTGTCAAACTCGGCGCCGCTCATCTAGTACATGCGGCATCTCAGATCTGGACACATGGTGACGTACATAGTCAGGGTCCATGCACAATAATGTTGTGCTCAAATATGGCGGTTAGTAATACTGTGCAGCAAATAGTACTACTCCGGTATAGAGGAAGTAAAATAACCGGCATATTATATATAGCCACTCTTGGCTACATGGATGAGATAGTAAGACATGGAAAAACCAAAATGGTGGGAGCTAGTGGGTTCAAGTCTTCAAAGGCCTAGCTAGCTATACGCGTCCTCCAAGGTAAAAAGTACTCCTACTGGTACTAGTAAGTAGTACATCAATGAAAGAGAAGGCGAGAAGTTTAAAAAATATAATACTAAATTGTACTACTAGTACAGTAAACATGTCCTAGACAAGAAAAGAAAATAAGTAGCAAGTACTACTCTGCTACTCTAACACACAACAATGAGAAAATGGAATACCTCGGTAGATGGTGACGGTCCGATCGTGGTAGATTGTGTGACCATGTTGCACATCAGTGGTACCATGGGTAACGACTGCTAAGACAGTTGATCGTAATATGCCAAAGTCAGCTACAAAGTTCCATGTTAGAACGAATCACGGATGCAAATGCACATCCAGGATCGGCGATCTTATTTTGATTGGGGGATGACTGGTCCCTGCAAAATAATTGAGTACCGTTAGGGATGCAAATGATGGTTTGTGCATTCCATTTGTAATCTCCCGTACCGTAGGATGGCAACCAGATGAAACAAGTCCCCTGGCTTGTCACCGCGAAGATGCGGCCTACATGGTGATGTCTACTACGCAACCTTGTCCTTGTAGACGTTGTTGGGCCTCCAAGTGCAGAGGTTTGTAGGACAGTAGCAAATTTCCCTCAAGTGGATGACCTAAGGTTTATCAATTTGTGGGAGGCGTAGGATGAAGATGGTCTCTCTCAAGCAACCCTGCAACCAAATAACAAAGAGTCTCTTGTGTCCCCAGCACACCCAATACAATGGTAAATTGTATAGGTGCACTAGTTCGGCGAAAAGATGGTTATACAAGTGCAATATGGATGGTAGATATAAGTTTTTGTAATCTGTAATTATAAAAACAGCAAGGTAGCAAGTAACAAAAGTGAGCAAAAACTGTATTGCGATGCTTCCAAACAAGGCCTAGGGATCATACTTTCACTAGTACAAGTTCTCTCAACAATAGTAACATAATTAGACCACATAACTATCCCTCAACGTGTAACAAAGAGTCAGTGCAAAGTCACTAATTGTGGAGAACAAACGAAGAGATTATTGTAGGGTACGAAACCACCTCAAAGTTATTCTTTCCAATCAATCCATTGGGCTATTCCTATAAGTGTCACAAACAACCGTAGAGTTCGTAGTAAAATAACACCTTAAGACACACATCAACCAAAACCCTAATGTCACCTAGATACTCCAATGTCACCTCAAGTATCCATGGGTATGATTATACGATATGAATCACACAATCTCAGATTCATCTATTCAAACCAACACAAAGAACTTCGAAGAGTGCCCCAAAGTTTCTACCGGAGAGTCAAGACGAAAATGTGTGCCAACCCCTATGCATAAGTTCACAAGGTCACTGAACCCGCAAGTTGATCACCAAAACATACATCTAGTAGATTACGTGAATATCCCATTATCACCACAAATAAGCACATGTAAGACATACATCAAGTGTTCTCAAATCCTTAAAGACTCAATCTGATAAGATAACTAAAGGCGAAAACTCAATCCATTACAAGAGGTAGAGGGGGAGAAACATCATAAGATCCAACTATAGTAGCAAAGCTCGCGGTACATCAAGATCGTGCCAAATCAAGAACACGAGAGAGAGAGAGAGAGAGAGAGATAGAGAGATCAAACACATAGCTACTGGTACATACCCTCAGCCCCGAGGGTGAACTACTCCCTCCTTGTCATAGAGAGCGCCCGAATGATGAAGATGGCCACTGGTGATGGATCCCCCTCTGGCAGGGTACCAGAATAGGGTCCCGATTGGTCTTTGGTGGCTACAAAGGCTTGCGGTGGCGGAACTCCTGATCTAGGTTATTTTCTGGAGGTTTGGGGATTTATAGGAGAGGTTGGCGTCGAGAACAAGTCAGGGCCCCCCACAAAGAGTCAACAAGGAATAGGGGTGCTCCCTAGGGGGGTGGGGGCGCCCTCCAGCCTCATGGGGCCCATGGGACTCCCCTCTGGTAACTTTTCGTTCTAGTATTTTTTATATCTTCCAAAAAAAATCTCCGTTGATTTTCAGCGCATTCCGAGAACTTTTATTTCTGCACAAAAACAACACCACGGTAGTTCTGCTGAAAACAGCATCGGTCCAGGTTAGTTCTAACCAAATCATACCAAAAGAATGTGAAAATATTATGAACATGGCATGAATACATCAAAAATTATAGATACGATGGAGACGTATCAGCATCCCCAAGCTTAAATCCTGCTTTTTTATTTTTTATTTTTCATCCGGAGTATCATCCCGACTTGTGGGGGAATCATAGTCTCCATCATCTTTTCCTCACTGGGACAATGCTCTAATAATGATGATCATCACACTTTTATTTACTTTACAACTCAACAATTACAACTCGATACTTAGAACAAAATATGACTCTATATGAATGTCTCCAGCAGTGTACCGGGATGTGCAATGAATCAAGAGTGACATGTATGAAAGAATTATGAGTGGTGGCTTTGCCACAAATACGATGTCAACTACATGATCATGCAAAGCAATATGACAATGATGAAGCATGTCATAATAAACAGAATGGTGGAAAGTTGCATGGCAATATATCTCGGAATGGCTATGGAAATTCCATAATAGGTAGGTATGGTGGCTGTTTTGCGGAAAGTATATGGTGGGTGTATGGTACCGGCGAAAGTTGCGCGGCACTAGAGAGGCTAGCAATGGTGGAAGGGTGAGAATGCGTATAATCCATGGACTCAACATTAGTCGTAAAGAACTCGCATACTTATTGCAAAATTCTATTAGTCATCGAAACGAAGTACTACACACATGCTCCTAGGGGGATAGATTGGTAGGAAAAGACCATCGCTCGTCCCCGACCACCACTCATAAAGAAGACAATCTATAAATAAATCATGCTCCGACTTCATCACATAACGGTTCACCATACGTGCACGCTACGGGAATCACAAACTTTAACACAAGTATCTCTCAAATTCACAACTACTCACTAGCATGACTCTAATATCACCATCTTCATATCTCAAAACAATCATAAGGAATCAAACTTCTCATAGTATTCAATGCACTTTATATGAAAGTTTTTATTATATCCCTCTTGGATACCTATCATATTAGGACTAAATTCATAGCCAAAGCAAGTTACCATGCTGTTTAAGACTCTTAAAATAATATAAGTGAAGTATGCGAGTTCATCTATTTCTTCAAAATAAAACCACCGTCGTGCTCTAAAAGATATAAGTGAAGCACTAGAGCAAACAACAAACTACTCCGAAAAATATACGTGAAGATAAATGAGTAGTCGAATAATTATGCAACTATGTGAAGATTCTCTAACATTTAAGAATTTCAGATCTTGGGATATTATTCAAACAGCAAGCAAAAAAAACAAAAAAAATTACGCTCCAAGGAAAAAACATATCATGTGGTGAATAAAAATATAGCTCCAAGTAAAGTTAGCAATGAACGAACACGAAAGAGGGGATGCCATCCGGGGCATCCCCAAGCTTAGGCTCTTGGTTGTCCTTGAATATTACCTTGGGGTGACTTGGGCAACCCCAAGCTTAGGCTCTTGCTACTCCTTATTCCATAGTCAATCGAATCTTTACCCAAAACTTGAAAACATCACAACACAAAACTCAACAGAAAACTCGTAAGCTCCGTTAGTATAAGAAAATAAATCACCACTTTTGGTACTGTTGTGAACTCATTCTTTATTGATATTGGTGTAATACCTATTGTATCCCAACTTCTCTATGGTTCATACCCTCCGGTACTACTCATAGATTCATCAAAATACGCAAACAACACATCAAAAACAGAATATGTTAAAAACAGAACAGTCTGTAGTAATATGTAATTATCGAATACTTCTGTAACTCTAAAAATCTATAAAAATTAGGAAAACCTGAGAAATTTGTGAACCAATACATATCAAAAAGAATCATATGAAAACCATGTTTCTTTGAATTATTAAAACTAATTTACTGGGTGCAAAAGTTTCTGATTTTCAATAGGATCAACACAACTATCACCGTAAGCTATCCTAAAAGTCATACATGGCACTTTATTGAAACAAAAGCTATAAAAAATGATTACTACAGTATCATAACCATGTGAACACACAAAAACAGTAGGGGTAAATATTGGGTTTTCTCCCAACAAGCGCTTTTCTTTAATGCCTTTTTAGCTAGGCATGATGATTTCAATGATGCTCATATAAAAGATAAGAATTGAAACACAAAGAGAGCATCATGAAGAATATTACTAGCACATTTAATTCTAACCCACTTCCTATGCATAGGGATTTTGTGAGCAAACAACTTATGGGAGCAACAATCAACTCGCATAGGAAGGCAAAACAAGCATGACTTCGAAACTTTAAGCACATAGAGGGGAAACTTGATATTATTGTAACTCCCACAAGCATATATTCCTCCCTCATAATAATTTTATGTAGCATCATGAATGAATTCAACAATATAACTATCACATAAAGCATTATTTTCATGATCCCCAAGCATATAAATTTTATTATTCTCCACATAAGCAAAATTCTTCTCTTGAATAGTAGTGGGAGCAAACTCAACAAAATAACTATCATGTGAGGCATAATCCAATTGAAAATTAAAATCATGATGACAAGTTTCATGGTTATTATTATTCTTTATAGCATACGTGTCATCACAATAATCATCATAGATAGCAACTTTGTTCTCATAATCAATTGGAACCTCTTCCGAAATAGTGGATTCATCACTAAATAAAGTCATGACCTCTCCGAATCCACTTTCATCAATATAATCATCATAAATAGGGGGCGTGCTTTCATCATAATAAATATTCTCATCAAAACTTGGGGGACAACAAATATCATCTTCATCAAACATAGTATCCCCAAGCTTGTGGCTTTGCATATCATTAGCAACATGGATATTCAAGGAATTCATACTAACAACATTGCAATCATGCTCATCATTCAAAGATTTAGTGCCAAACATTTTAATGCGTTCTTCTTCTAACACTTTGGGATAATTATCGAAATCCATATTTTCACGAAAGGCATTGAAAAGATGAAGCATATGAGGTACACTCAATTCCATTTTTTTGTAGTTTTCTTTTATAGACTAAACTAGTGATAAAACAAGAAACTAAAAGATTCGATTGCAAGATCTAAAGATATACCTTCAAGCACTAACCTCCCCGCCAACGGCGCCAGAAAAGAGCTTGATGTCTACTATGCGACCTTGTTCTTGTAGACGTTGTTGGGCCTCCAAGTGCAGATGTTTGTAGGACAGTAGCAAATTTCCCTCAAGTGGATGACCTAAGGTTTATCAATCCATGGGAGGCATAGGATGAAGATGGTCTCTCTCAAGCAACCCTACAACCAAATAACAAAGAGTCCCTTGTGTCCCCAACACACCCAATACAATGTAAATTGTATAGGTGCACTAGTTCGGCAAAGATATGGTGATACAAGTGCAATATGGATGGTAGATATAGGTTTTTGTGATCTGAAATTATAAAAACAGCAAGGTAGCAAGTAACAAAAGTGAACGAAAACGGTATTGCAATGCTTCGAAACAAGGGCTAGGGTTCATACTTTCACTAGTGCAAGTTCTCTCAATAATGATAACATAATTAGATCATATAACTATCCCTCAAGATGCAACAAAGAGTCACTCCAAAGTCACTAATAGTGGAGAACAAACGAAGAGATTATTGTAGGGTACGAAACCACCTCAAAGTTATTCTTTCTGATCAATCCATTGGGCTATTCCTATAAGTGTCATAAACAACCCTAGAGTTCATAGTAAAATAACTCCTTAAGACACACATCAACCAAAACCCTAATGTCACCAAGATACTCCAATGTCACCTCAAGTATCCGTGGGTATGATTATACGATATGAATCACACAGTCTCAGATTCATCTATTCAAACCAACACAAAGAACTTCAAAGAGTGCCCCAAAGTTTCTACCGGAGAGTCAAGACGAAAACGTGTGCCAACCCCTATGCATAAGTTCACAAGGTCACCGAACCTGCAAGTTGATCACCAAAACATACATCAAGTAGATCACGTGAATATCCCATTGTCACCACAGATAAGCACATGTAAGACATGCATCATGTGTTCTCAAATCCTTATAGACTCAATCCAATAAGATAACTTCAAAGAGAAAACTCAATCCATTACAAGAGGTAGAGGGGGAGAAACATCATAAGATCCAACTATAGTTGCAAAGCTCGCGATACATCAAGGTCATGCCAAATCAAGAACACAAGAGAGAGAGATAGAGAGATCAAACACATAGCTACTGGTACATACCCTCAGCCCTGAGGGTGAACTACTCCCTCCTTGTCATGGAGAGTGCCGGGATGATGAAGATGGCCACCGGTGATGGATCCCCCCTTCGGCAGGGTACCGGAACAAGGTCCCGATTGGTTTTTGGTGGCTACAGAGGCTTGCGGTGGTAGAACTCCCAATCTAGGTTATTTTCTGGAGGTTTGGGGATTTATAGGAGAGTTTGGTGTCGAGAACAAGTCAGGGGGCCCCACGTATAGTCCTTGAGGCACAGGGGCACGCCCCAGGGGGGTGGGGGCGCCCTCTACCCTCATGGGGCCCACGGGACTTCCCTCCGGTAACTTTTTGTTCCAATATTTTTATATTTTCCAAAAAATCTCCGTTGATTTTCAGCGCATTCCGAGAACTTTTATTTCTGCACAAAAACAACACCGCGGTAGTTCTGCTGAAAACAACGTCAATCCAGGTTAGTTCTAACCAAATCATACCAAAAGCATGTAAAAATATTATAAACATGGCATGAATACATCAAAAATTATGGATACGTTGGAGATGTATCAGCATACCCAAGCTTAATTCTTGCTCTTCCTCGAGTAGGTAAATGATAAAAACAGAATTTTTGATGTGGAATGCTACCTAACATATTTATCAATGTAATCTTCTCTATTGTAGCAAGAATATTCAGATCCATAAGATTCAAAACAAAAGTTTAATATTGACATAAAAATAATAATACTTCAAGCATACTAACAAAGCAATCATGTCTTCTCAAAATAACATAGCCAAAGAAAAGCCATCCCTATAAAATCATATAGTCTGGCTATGCTCTATCTTCATCACACAAAATATTTAAATTATTCACAACCCCGATGACAAGCCAAGCAATTGTTTCATACTTTTGATGTTCTCAAACTTTTTCAACTTTCACGCAATACATGAGCATGAGCCATGGACATAGCACTATAGGTGGAATAGAATGGTGGTTGTGGAAAAGACAAAAAGGAGAAGATAGTCTCACATCAACTAGGTGTATCAGCGGGCTATGGAGATGCCCATCAATAGATATCAATGTGAGTGAGTAGGGACTGCCATGCAACGGATGCACTAGAGATATAAGTGTATGAAATCTCAAAAAGAAACTAAGTGGTTGTGCATCCAACTCGCTTGCTCACGAAGACCTAGGGCAATTTGAGGAAGCCCATCATTGGAATATACAAGCCAAGTTCTATAATGAAAATATTCCCACTAGTATATGAAAGTGACAACATAGGAGACTCTCTATCATGAAGATCATGGTGCGACTTTGAAGCACAAGTGTGGTAAAAGGATAGTAGCATTGCCCCTTCTCTCTTTTTCCCTCTTTTTTGTTTTTTTTTGTTTTTTGGGCCTTCTCTTCTTTTGCCTCTTTTTTTTTGTCCAGAGTCTCATCCCGATTTGTGCGGGAATCATAGTCTCCATCATCCTTTCCTCACTGGGACAAGCTCTAATAATGATGATCATCACACTTTATATGAATGCCTCCGGTGGTGTACCGGGATATGCAATGAATCAAGAGTGACATGTATGAAAGAATTATGAGTGGTGGCTTTGCCACAAATACGAAGTCAACTACATGATCATGCAAAGCAATATGACAATGATGAAGCATGTCATAATAAACGGAATGGTGGAAAGTTGCATGGCAATATATCTCGGAATGGCTATGGAAATGGCATAATAGGTAGGTATGGTGGCTGTTTTGAGGAAAGTATATGGTGGGTTTATGGTACCGGCGAAAGTTGCGCGGCACTAGAAAGTTTTTATTATATCCCTCTTGGATCCCTATCATATTAGGACTAAATTCATAACCAAAGCAAATTACCATGCTATTTAAGACTCTTAAAATAATATAAGTGAAGCATGAGAGTTCATCTATTTCTTCAAAATAAAACCACTGTCGTGCTCTAAAAAGATATAAGTGAAGCGTTAGAGCAAACGACAAACTACTCCGAAAAATATAAGTGAAGATCAATGAGTAGTCGAATAATTATGCAACTATGTGAAGCTTCTCTAACATTTAAGAATTTCGGATCTTGGAATATTATCCAAACAGCAAGAAAAACAAAACAACATAAAATTACGCTCCAAGCAAAACACATATCATGTGGTGAATAAAAATATAGCTCCAAGTAAAGTTAGCGATGAACAAAGACGAAAGAGGGGATGCCATACAGGGCATCGCCAAGCTTAGGCTCTTGGTTTTCCTTGAATATTACCTTGGGGTGCCTTAGGCATCCACAAGCTTAGGCTCTTGCCA
Organism: Triticum aestivum; assembly: GCF_018294505.1. Classification (NCBI taxonomy): domain Eukaryota; kingdom Viridiplantae; phylum Streptophyta; class Magnoliopsida; order Poales; family Poaceae; genus Triticum; species Triticum aestivum. The sequence goes on along the minus strand of NC_057813.1, from coordinate 441,190,358 downwards.
CTCCTTATTCCATAGTCCATCAATATTTACCCAAAACTTGAAAACTTCACAACACAAAACTCAACAGAAAACTCGTAAGCTCCGTTAGTATAAGAGAATGAATCACCACTTTTGGTACTGTTGTGAACTCATTATTTACTCATATTGGTGTAATATCTACTGTATTCCAACTTCTCTATGGTTCATACCCTCCGATACTACTCATAGATTCATCAAAATAAGCAAACAACACATAGAAAACAGAATCTGTTAAAAACAGAACAGTCTGTAGTAATCTGTAACTCTCGAATACTTCTGTAACTCTAAAAATCTAGATAAATAAGGAAAACCTGAGAAATTTGTGTAGCAATACATATAAAAAAGAGCCAGATCAAAAGCATGTTTTTGTGAATTATCAAAACTAATTTACTGGGTGCAAAAGTTTCTAATTTTCAGCAGGATCAACACAACTATCACCGTAAGTTATCCTAAAAGTCTTGCTTGGAACTTTATTGAAACAAAAGCTATAAAATATGATGTCAGGACCCCGATCCTATGCCACACCGATCTAGCATGTAACACCTCATATCACTTTGTAGCCTCACGCACGGTATTCCCACGGGTGTCGCCTTACCAGGCCCGGGACCGTTTGCGCCTTTTGGCACACGTATATGATAGTGTCGCTAGCATCCATATGACAAGGAACACGGGCTGACATGGCTAGTCGTAAACCCAAAGTGGCACTAACTTACAGGGACAAGCATACATGACCCAGCAACAAACGTGTCGGTCATTAGCGAGTGAATCCGGGCTGTAGCAACTGGGCTAGCAGGACTCCAGTAAACTGGGCTGTAGCGGGCTAACAGGACTCCGGTAAACACCACATGACATTTCCCCGAAGGGACAGACACAGGAACGAAGAAGGACACATGCCGGCCAACCTAAGTGTTCCGGAGCAGTAGCAAGCTACCAAGGCTCAGTGGAAGCACTAGGAGACATTTCCCGGTAAGAGAGGCTACCAAGGATAAACAACTAGATAGTCTGATCCAAAACATACCAAGCATTTCAATAACATACACACAATATGCTTGATATGTGCAAATACAACATGGCATCACAACATGGCTCGACATCTCAAGTATTTTATTCAATAGGCTCCGAGGAGCGAGATATTACAAACATGGGTCTCATGACCCAACATTCAGAGCACACAAGTCAAAGCACAAGCGCAAGCTTAACATGTCTGAGTACAAACATCTACAAATGAAAAGGGCTGAGAAGCCTGACTATCTACAAGATCTTGCCGAGCGCACAAGATCGTAGCTGAGGTAACAAGCTAAACGTTGAAATCCTCGCGGAACTACTAGTGAGACTGAAGTCTCTCTACAAAACATAAAATAGGCAGACGTGAGTACAAATGTACCCAACAAGACTTACATCAGAACTAGCTACATATGCATCATTATCAACAAAGGGATGGTGGAGTTTAACTACAGCAAGCCAGCTTTGACTCAGTGGCTAACCTGAACTACGACTGCAAGTAACTCTTCTGAGGTGTTGCACACGAGTCCACATATTCACCATATCAATACACCACTATGGATCTGCTCCCGTCTCCCTACGAGAACGCTATCCATAGCACTCACGCTTATCTTGCACATTTTAGAGTATCCACTTTCACTTGTCTATGAACTATACAGGCAACCCAGAAGTCCTTTACCGCGGACACAGCTATTCGAATAGATCATATTAACCCTGCAGGGGTGTACTTATTCACACACGCTCTATCCACTTACCGCCGTTTACAAGACATGTACTCGACAACCTTCAAGCGAAAGCCCAGCGAGGGTGTCGGCCACGACCTGACTAACCACACAAGTCTCTTGTCCAGGTTTATCGCCTATTCGGGTTCCATCCGCAAGGAGATCCGGCCGGGGTGTCGTTCACGGCCCCAAACGATGTGCGCAGGGTTCCCAACCCCACCTCGACGGGTGGATCTACACTTGGTACACCGTGCCATGGTGCCTAGTCTGTCCCAAGCTCACCTGTACCGGGTGCCACTTGGTAGACTACTAACACAACCTACAAACACCAGAAACTAGTTGCAACTCCTGGAAAGAGATCGGGTTGATTAATAAGTCGAGAGGGGCACTTAAGCATTCCAATGTGTGGTAGTAATTGTTCATGGATCACAAACACAGAACTCAGTTCCTAAGGACGGCTTCAATGAGACAACCCACCATGTACTCCTACATGGTCTCTCACCGCTACCTTTACCAAATTGTTTTCACACACTTAGCTCTCAATAGTAGGACATGTTCACACACCTCTGATTCATCCCCGATGAATCAGACCTGACTCAACTCTAATCAGGCATGATAAACAATCATGGATGAGTAGGCACATCAGAGCTCAAACAACTCCTACTCATGCTAGTGGGTTTCATCTATTTACTGTGGCAATGACAGGTCATGCAGAGGAAAAGGGTTCAACTACTGCAGCATGTAACAGTTGAATCGTTGTTGTCCTAATGCAGTAAAAGAGAGCAGGAGCGAGAGAGTGGGTGATAGAGGCAAAGGTGTCCCGTCTTTCGATGAGATGATGGATATCACTTAGGTGGAAGTCGACTTTGACGATCCGACTACGAACGTGCGAGGACGTCGCGCCTAAGCAATCGCTAAACCAACTCCGAGAGGTTATTGACCACGCCAGAGCACGATCAACGTGACCATGAGGGTCTGTTTCCTACGAGCAAACAAAGAACACGCAAGAAACTGAGATTGCAATCTGGATATTGTGAATATAAGATGAAAGCTTTATTGATCAAGGTGGGGTTCTGTGACGCCTTTGTCTGGTCGTTGAACATAAATGAAGTACGCGAAGTTGCAGCTATGGCGAACTTTAATCTAAACAAAACCCAAAGTCTAAACGGTGCCCTAAGGGCTGTATATATTGAGGAAGAGGGGGTGAATTTCGTGGCCCTTGGTGGAGGGGTCCGAAACTAACCCTATCTCTTGTTTCCCCACACATACGGACTCTAAAATAGCCTATACTTATGTATTTCAAAATTACATGGGCCTGGCCCAATAATAAGGTGACGCAGCACCTAGAATAGCCTCTGGACAAAATTTATGAAGTGGCATCTTGTATATTTCTTCCAAGGCTTCATGCACTCATTATGGTGGCTTCAAAGTCCTGAAATCATCACTTGTAACTCCGTTCTTGTTCCCCTTGCGCATTCCATCATCTCCATGCTTGTTCTTGCTCCAATGTTCATCCTTCTCCAAGCTATGCCCTTCATTTGTAAGCAAAACAAATGTATCCAATTTAGGCAGCATCATATTCTCATGAACATTAGAATCATTACCAAGAAATGAAAGTACCTGATAATTTAATTGGCGTGCACGAGCTCTAGTAATTGGTCCAGTATATGTAGCAGTAGGGGCTGTGGGTGTAACAATGGTATTGATGTCCTCATCATCCTCCCCTACTTGAAATGAAGTCGTCCTCGACGGAAGCTCATCTTCCTCACCCAAATAAAGCTTTAAATATGCAATGTTAAAAGTGGGACTAACCCCAAAATCTGCAGGCAGGTCAAGTTTATATACATTATCATTTATTTTCTCCAACACCTTAAAAGGACCATCAGCACGTGGCATTAACTTTGATTTGCGCAAATCAGGAAATCTATCCTTACGCAAATGTAACCAAACAAGATCTCCAGGTGCAAACACAACATGTTTTCTACCCTTATCTCCAGCGAGTTTATATTTAGCATTCATACGCTCAATGATTTCCTTAGTTAACTCATGCATTTTTAAAATCAATTCAGCACGTTGTTTAGCATGAAAATTAACCTTCTCCGAAGATGGAAGAGGCACCAAATCAATAGGTGAATGAGGTAGGAAACCATACACAATTTCAAAAGGGCACATCTTAGTAGTAGAATGCAATGAACGATTATAAGCAAATTCAATATGAGGCGAGAATTCTTCCCACATTTTCTTATTATTCTTCAAAACAGCCCTAAGCATGGTAGACAATGTTCTATTGACTACTTCAGTTTGTCCATCAGTTTGGGGGTGACAAGTAGTACTAAAAAGCAGTTTAGTCCCCAACTTAGCCCATAAACATCTCCAAAAGTGGCTTAGAAATTTAGTATCACGATCTGAAACAATAGTAGTGGGCACACCATGCAAGTGAATAATTTCACGAAACAACAAATCAGCAACATTAATGGCATCATCGCTTTTATGACATGGTATAAAGTGTTCCATTTTCGAGAATCTATCCACGACAACAAATATGCTATCCCTCCCCTTCTTTGTTCGAGGTAAACCTAAAACAAAGTCCATAGATATATCCTCCCAAGGAACACTAGGGATAGGCAAAGACATATATAAACCATGAGTATTGAGTCGTGACTTAGCTTTTTGACATGTAGTGCAGCGAGCAATAAAACGCTCAACATCCCGTCTCATCTTTGGCCAAAAGAAATGTGTAGCAAGTACGTCCTCCATCTTCTTCACGCCAAAGTGTCTCATTAATCCTCCTCCATGCGCCTCCTACAACAACAAAAGACGAATAGAGCTAGCTGGAATGCACAGCTTGTTAGCACGAAACACAAATCCATCATTAATGACGAACTTGTTCCATGTTCTCCCTTCTTTACAATTCTGCAATACATCTTTAAAATCAGCATCATGCACATATTGATCTTTGATGGTCTCCAAACCAAATACTTTGAAGTCAAGTTGTGAAAGCATATTATAGCGACGAGACAATGCATCAGCAATAACATTTTCTTTACCCTTCTTGTGTTTAATAACATAAGGGAAAGTCTCAATAAATTCAACCCATTTAGCATGTCTACGATTCAGTTTAGTTTGACTTTTAATATGTTTCAAAGATTCATGATCAGAATTATAACAAATTCTTTGGGCCATAAATAATGTTGCCATGTCTCTAAAGTCCGAACAAGAGCATATAATTCTTTATCATAAGTAGAATAATTCAGACTAGGCCCACTCAATTTTTCATAAAAATATGCAACAGGTTTGCCATCTTGTAATAACACACCTCCTAATCCAATTCCACTAGCATCACATTCAAGCTCAAAAGTCTTATTAAAATCAGGAAGTTGGAGTAAAGGAGCATGTGTCAACTTATCTTTCAATACCGTGAAGGCTTCTTCCTGTGCGGTACACCAAACAAAAGGCACATCCTTATTTGTATGCTCATTGAGAGGTGCAGCAATGGTGCTGAAATCTCTCACAAAACGCCTATAGAATCCAGCAAGGCCAAGAAAACTCCTCACTTGTGTGACCATTTTGGGCTGCGGCCAACTCTCAATAGCTTCAATCTTGGCTTTATCAACTTCAATTCCCCGTGGAGTAACAACATTGCCAAGAAAAGACACTCGGTCGATGCAAAAGGTGCACTTCCCAAGGTTACCAAACAAACGTGCATCACGTAGAGCAATAAAAACAACACGTAAATGTTCCAAATGTTCCTCCAAAGTTCTGCTATAAATCAATATGTCATCAAGGTAAACTACCACAAATCGTTCAATGAAAGCACGTAAAACTTCTTTCATTAATCTCATGAAAGTAGTAGGTGCATTAGTTAACCCAAAAGGCATGACTAACCACTCATATAATCCAAACTTAGTTTTAAATGTTGTTTTCCATTCATCCCCCAGTTTCATATGAATTTGATGGTATCCACTACGCAAATCAACTTTTGAGAATATTGTAGAGCCACTCAATACATCAAGCATATCATCTAGCTTAGGAATAGGATGACAATAACGAATAGTAATATTATTAATGCCTCTACAATCAACACACATACACGATGTACCATCCTTTTTCGACACTAAAATAATAGGAACAACACAAGAACTAAGGGATTCGCGTATACCTTTGTCGAGAAGCTCTTGTACTTGACGCATAATCTCCTTCGTCTCCTCTGGATTGGTACGGTATGGTGCACGGTTGGGTAGCGATGCACCGGGAATTAAGTCAATTTGATGTTCAATCCCTCGAATAGGTGGTAATCCCGGTGGCACGTCTTGTGGGATGACGTCAGCGAACTCCTACAAAATGTTATTGACAGCAGGGTGCAAAGAGGAAGGCACGTCCTCGAATGAAAATAATGCCTCTTTGCACAGAAAAGTATAGCAAACAGATTTGCTAAAATCTAGCTCATCAATATCAGATTTAGTGGCAAGTAAACATGCAATTTTCAATTTAATTTTAGAAGCAACACTAGATGGTTTATTATTAGGCTTCATTTGTTGCTCAAATTCTTTTGCCACAATCTTATTTTCACTCTTAATCTTCTCCTGTTGTGCTTTATTAGCTCTATTAATATCATATTTCAAAATGGAATCAGGAGTCATAGGAAGCAAAGTAATATTTTTATCCTTATGAACAAGAGTATACTGATTGTTTCTACCATGGTGGACAGGATTTTTATCAAATTGCCATGGTCGACCAAGTAATAAGGAACATGCTTGCGTAGGTACCACATCACAATCAACATAATCAGCATATGTAGAGATACTAAAATGCACACGGACAGTATGTGTTACCTTAACCTTGCCGCTGTTGTTGAACCATTGGATGTAGTAAGGATGTGGATGTGGTCTTGTGGTGAGAGATAGCTTCTCTACCATCTCCATGCTAGCCAAGTTGTTGCAGCTCCCTCCGTCTATGATAACTCGCACAGAACGTTCCTTCACAACTCCCTTTGTATGGAACAAATTATGCCTCTGATTTTGCTCAGCTTGTGTGACCTGCACACTCAAAACACGTTGAGCAACTAAACATTCATACCTGTCAACGTCTTCAGGAGCCATGTATTGCGTATCATGATCAGAATCATATCCACCATGTTCTTCACGTGTAATAAGGTCCAAAGTCTCCTCATCATACTCACTAGCGGACTCATACCCACCATCCTCAGTAGCAATCATCACACGCTGAGATTTGCATTCTCGCGCATAATGACCTCTTCCCTTACAACGACGACAAATAATATCACTTGTGTGCCCTGTTGATGCCATGGAAGAAGAAGAGCTCTGTGTAGGTCCTGCAGGTGCGCTCTTGGCAGATAGTGGTGGTTGTGCCTGCTTTCTTGTATCACGGCTGGAGGTGGCACCTGATGGAGGTGCTGGTGTAGTGGAAGTAGAAGATGTACGCGGTGTCCATGAGGAAGGTCGACCTGCAGAAAAGTTAGTGCGCGCCATTGCTTGTCAATCCTGCACTTCACGTTCAGCTTTACAAGCAAGATGGAATAAACGAGTGATATTAGTATACTCCTTATACTCTAGAATGGTCTGAATCTCTCTATTTAATCCACCCGTAAAACGTGCAAGCATAGCTTCATTCTCCTCAACAATACCACATCTAATCATTCCAGTTTGTAATTCCTGATAATATTCTTCTATAGAATTTTTTACTTGTCTTAAATGCTGCAATTTTTGAAGCAATTCACGTTGATAATATGGTGGAACCCAACGAGTACGCATAGCAGTTTTCAAAGCAGCCCAAGTAGTTGGAATAGGATATAATCTACAATGTTCAGACCACCATACACATGCAAAACTAGTGAAAGCACAAACAGCGGCAGCAACCCGTCTCTCCTCGGGATACCGTAAACATGTAAAACGTTGTTCAGTTTCTAACTCCCAAGTAAGATATATATTAGGAACATATCTACCCTCAAATGGTGGAATATTCAATTTTAGTTTTGGAATATGGTCATTATCTCGTACCTGAGGTGGTGGTGCAGGCCTACCGTTACGAATATATACCTGAGGTCGACCTGCTGGTGGTGGTGCTGGTGGCTGCACGTAGTTCTGATTTTGATCAACCTCATCCTCGTAATAGTCCTCCACCTCTACAACAGCAGCAGGAGCTACAGAAGCACCAACAGCTGTAGCAGCGCCACCAGAATTTTGTCCTGTCTCAATAGGAACACACTATGCTCACCCTACTATATCGCGGCGTAGAACTGGTTGTGGGAGACGTTTGAGTAATTCATCGAACTTGGCATCCAACTTTGTGTCAATTATCTTCTCAATGTCATCCATCCTCTCCAATGCCTTTCCAAAGCTGGCCATCACGTCTTCCACCTGTTGACCCAACATTTGATGAAACTTATCATGAAGGTCCTTGTTCGTCATGTTCTCCTAGTCAATCTAGTCGGCGTGTGTTCCTGCCATAGTTAGCAGCAATAGAAACAGACAAGAATATGATCCTACAGACTACTGGAATATGGTGGTGGTGGGGTGTCACAAATCCTTCAAGCGAATCTCAAATTCTTACCAGTTCTTACCCAGCAGCAGGTGGTGATCGGCAACCGTTGTTGTCAAAACTCTCAAAGCTTGGATAGAGCGATTACCATGGAGAGTCAAACGCACGACGTAGATGTATGTGGAGCTGGGAAGGCTTATAATATGGTAGCAAAAAGGGTCAGCAATAATCAATTCAGAGATGCAAAGTTGAATAATCGCTCAATGACGGTACTGTGCTGGTCCTAGGCTAGACTGTGCTAGAGACACGAGCCTAGAACACTAACAAACTCACGACGCTGCACGGAAACAAGGGGGAAGTGCACTCTGGAATTTTTTTTTCACTCTTTTTTTTGCGCTCTTTTTTCGCGCTCCTCTTTTTTTTGCCGAAAATCACTATAATGGCAAGTGTCTCAAAACTCTTCCCAAGTCAAGATAACAGGATAGGCACAAAATTTTTCGACCAATTTTTTTTTCCGACTGTCCGGACCCAAAAACTGGAAACGGGTCAAAAAAACACTTTCTATAACGGCGACTGTCTCAATACGCTTAGAAACACCTATAAATAGGATAGCCAGATTTTTTTTGTAAAGTGCATTTTTGGAAAATTTTGGGCCTAAACGGAGGGTGGTTTTCGGACTCTTTTTTTTGGAAACCAACCTCTTCTACGGACGACAAAAGATTGCTGGAATCCGAAACCTACTCAGACAAGGAAAACATAAATCTAGAAATAGATGGATCTCGAAAGTTAACCTATATGAGATGGACTCGGAGTGGTGGTAGTATATGGATGTGGGTCGGTGGTGGTATATGGACTCGGATCTGTGTTGGTATATGGACTCGGAGCGGTGGCGGATAAGCGGTGATGGTAGATGGCAGGAACGACGTATCTGGTGTGGTGGTGGTATATGGCAGCGGATGATGATGGTGCGGCAGCGGCGTGAAGACCCGTGAACAGAACTTGAAACTCTAAAAGACTAGACACTAAGACCAGCAATTAGACACGACGATGCAGCCGAAAATTCAACAAAGCAAAACACTGAAAAGACTATGCAATAGCTCAGACTGGTTCGGATATGATGAACTAACCCTATTTTTTTGGCTTTTTCATGGACTGTAGGTATGAAGAACAGACTCGATCTAAACTAGGAAAAACTATAAAATCTCACCGAGCAACCTGGAAATCTGATACCACTTGATAGAGGCAAAGGTGTCCCGTCTTTCGATGAGATGATGGATATCGCTTAGGTGTAAGTCGACTTTGACGATCCGACTACGAACGTGCGAGGACGTCGCGCCTTAGCAATCGCTAAACCAACTCCGAGAGGTTATTAACCACGCCGGAGCATGATCAACCTGACCACGAGGGTCTGTTTCCTGCGAGCAAACAAAGAACAAGCAGGAAACTGAGATTGGAATCTAGATATTGCAAATATAAGATGAAAGCTTTATTGATCAAGGTGGGGTTCTATGACGCCTTTGTCTGGTCGTTTAACACAAACGAAGTACGCGAAGTTGCAGCTATGGAGAACTTTAATCTAAACAAAACCCAAAGTCTAAACGGTGCCCTAAGGGCTGTACATATGGAGGAAGAGGGGGTGAATTTCGTGGCCCTTGGTGGAAGGGTCCAAAACTAACCCTATCTCTTGTTTCCCCACACATACAGACTCTAAAAATAGCCTATACTTATGTATTTCGAAATTACATGGGCCTGGCCCAATAATAAGGTGATGCAGCACCTAGAATAGCCTCTGGACGAAATTTATGAAGTGGCATCTTGTATATTTCGTCCAAGGCTTCATGCACTCATTATGGTGGCTTCAAAGTCCTGAAATCATCACTTGTAACTCCGTTCTTGTTCCCCTTGCGCATGCCATCATCTCCATGCTTGTTCTTGCTCCAATGTTCATCCTTCTCCAAGCTATGCCCTTCATTTGTAAGCAAAACAAATGTATCCAATTTAGGCAGCATCATATTCTCATGAACATTAGAATCATTACCAAGAAACGGAAGTACCTGATAATTTAATTGGCATGCACGAGCTCTAGTAATTGGTCCAGTATATGTAGTAGTAGGGGCTGTGAGTGTAACATTGGTATTGATGTCCTCATCAGTGGGATTGTATCAGAATGAACAAGGGGGTTTTGCTTGCCTCGCACTTCTGAAGATAGTATAGCTCTTAATCGGTGTCATCGAACTCATCATCGGAACACATCTACTGAAGGGGGACAAATACCTACAAACAAGGAAGAACACAATCAATGCAATGCACAATATGATGCATGATCATGACATGGCAATATGCTGTGATATGAGCTAATGCAACTAGCAACAGGTTAAATGGAGTTGGTTTGAATCTAAGATTCAAATTCAAACTCCATATATGTCATTTCAAATGCCATTAATTCAAATTATTGTATACATCAGCTTTAATTTATTCAAACATGCATGTTAATGCCATAAACAGATTCTTTGGATTTTTTTGATCATTTTTCATATATAAATTATTTCATTTGGAGTTACGGTTTAATTTCTATGAATTTTTGAAGTTTATACAAATTTCTGGAATTTCTGAAATAAAATAAATCCAGAAAAGATTATCTGCATCAGCATGACGTCAGGGTGACGTCATCAGGTCAAAGGCGCCAGCCCAGGTCAAATCTGACGGCTGGTACCCACATGTCAGTGTAACAGCTAACTAACAGAGTTAGTTAGTGTTACGTTAGCACTAACCTAGGTTAATTAGGGCCTGGGCCCACTGGACAGTGTCTAAACTAACTGTCAGGGTTAATTAGCACTAATCTAAATCTAACTAAAGGTTAACAGAGATGGGCCCGCACGTCACTGACGCTGGGGGGGTCAAACCCCAGGTCAAACGAGTCAACCTCACCGGACTTGGTCCACGGCTCGTCGCCGGCGACGCTAGAGACAGCGGAGGTGCTCGGAATCGCAGCTTAGGCGACCAAACAAGTGGTGGAGAGGCTCTATGGGGACCTGGCGTTTGCGCGCATCTAACGGGGCAAGCGGTAGCAGCTGGGGTGGACTGAGCTCGTCGGAAGCGAACTCACGGCGGCGACCGGAGTTCGGCCAACAGCAGTTTGCACGTTGTGGGGCATGTCCGGAGCCGTGGATGGTCGTGATCAACTTGCGGGAGTGCAGCGAGTGCAGCGGTGGGCTCGGGTGCGTGCTTGCACGGCCGTAGTCGCGGCGGCGACATTACCGGCGGCGAGGAGATCTCGACCTCGACGGTGGGCTAGTTAGGGCGCGCTATAGAGGAAGGGGACAGGGGGGAAGCGATCAGGGGCTCACTGGGGGCGAAGGAGAAGGTCAGCGGGCTCGGGGACGTGTCGGAGCGGAAGCACAGTCGTCGGCGATCTCGGTGACCCAAGGAGGAAGAAGACGTCGGGGCGGCGCTCCGAGGCTCTTCCTGTCACGTGGCTCGATGGAGATGGCGTATGGGTAAACAACGGAGCTCGAGGTCAACTCGGAGAGGCACGGGGGAGTCTATGGTCGCGGTGGTGCTCGTCGGCGGTCTCGGTGCCTGTCGGTGTCAAAACTGGCGGATCTCGGGTAGGGGGTCCCGAACTGTGCGTCTAGGCGGATGGTAATAGGAGACAAGGGACACGATGTTTCTACCCAGGTTCGGGCCCTCTCGATGGAGGTAAAACCCTACTCCTGCTTGATTAATATTGATGATATGGGTAGTACAAGAGTGGATCTACCACGAGATCAGAGAGGCTAAACCTTAGAAGCTAGCCTATGGTATGGTTGTTGTTCGTCCTACGGACTAAAACTCTCCGGTTTATATAGACACCGGAGAGGGCTAGGGCTACATAGAGTCAGTTACAATGGGAGGAGATCTTCATATCGTATCGCCAAGCTTGCCTTCCACGCCAAGGAAAGTTCCATCCGGACACGGGACGAAGTCTTCAATCTTGTATCTTCATAGTCCGGGAGTTCGGCCAAAGGTCATAGTCCGGCCATCCGGACACCCCCTAATCCAGGACTCCCTCAGTAGCCCCTGAACCAGGCTTCAATGACGACGAGTCCGGCGCGCAAGTTGTCTTCGGCATTGCAAGGCGGGTTCCTCCTCCGAATACTTCATAGAAGATGTTGAACACAAGGATAGTGTCCGGCTCTGTAAAATAAGTTCCACATGCCACCATAGAGAGAATAATATTTGCACCAATCTAATCTGCTGACATATTCCGCAGCATGACATCACGCCACGGCCAGGCTTTTATTCGAATCATTTTACTGCTCCACCTCAGCGCGTTTAGCGAGGCGGTTTCCTTGGCACGTCTTATCAAAGAAGAGATCATGTCCCCTTATTCCGGGATTCTCATCAATACGGGCGTGGGTAACCCAACCGCGCCATTAACCGTGGCGCTTGGGAGATAAGCGAGTTTTATTAGGCCGGTGGGGGCTCGTAGTTTCGGCGCCCATATAAGGGGATAAGAATCTACCCTTTCCATTTACGCCTTCTTCTTCCTTTGCTTATTCGTCCCTGCGCGCTCGAGATCCAACGCCCAAGCCCGCACTTCCCACCTCAACCTTCTCCAATCATGTACGGAGCGGGAGGTAGATGGATGGCCTCCTTCGTCACGGAGGGGCAAATCAAAAAGCTGAGGAAGGTTGGATACTTGTCTGACGACACCGCGCACCGGCTTCCAGATGAGGGGCAACTCATCCCCACCCCTAGGCCCCATGAGAGGGTTGTATTTCTCCCCCATTTCCTCCACGGACTGGGTTTTCCTCTTCGCCCGTTCGTCCGGGGGCTCATGTTCTACTACGGCCTGGACTTCCACGATCTGGCCCCGAACTTCATCCTCAACATCTCGGCGTTTATCATTGTGTGCGAGGCCTTCCTCCGCATCCAGCCTCACTTTGGCCTATGGCTGAAGATCTTCAGTGTCAAGCCGAAGGTCGTGGGCGGCCGCCAAGCGGAGTGCGGAGGTGCCATGGTGGGCAAGATAGCCAACGTTACATGGCTCGAGGGCGCCTTCGTAGAGACCATCAAAGGGTGGCAATCGGGGTGGTTCTATATCACCGAGCCGCGTGACCCTGAATGGGCAGTGGCCCCCGAATTCCGATCTGGTATCCCCTGTTGGGGAACGTAGTAATTTCAAAAAATTTCCTACGTACATGCAAGATCATGGTGATGACATAGCAACGAGAGGGGAGAGCGTTGTCCACGTACCCTCGTAGACCGTAAGTGGAAGCGTTATGACAACGCGGTTGATGTAGTCGTACGTCTTCACGATCCGACAGATCCAAGCACCGAACGTACGGCACCTCCGAGTTCAGCACACGTTCAGCTCGATGACGATGCCCGGGCTCCGATCCAGCAAAGCTTCGGGGATGAGTTCCGTCAGCACGACGACGTGGTGACGATGATGATGTTCTACCGGCGCAGGGCTTCGCCTAAACTCCGCGACCATATGACCGAGGTGGAATATGGTGGAGGGGGGCATCACACACGGCTAAGGAACGATCCGTAGATCAACTTGTGTGTCCTGGGGTGCCCCCCTGCCCCCGTATATAAAGGAGGGAGGGAGGAGGCCAGCCGGCCCTTGTGGGCGCGCCAAGGAGGAGGAGTGCTCCTCCTAGTAGGAGTAGGACTCCCCTTTTCCTACTCCTACTAGGAGGGGGGAGGAAGGGGAAGAGGGGGGAAGGAAAGAGGGGGCGCCGCCCCCCTCCTAGTCCAATTCGGACTAGAGGGAGAGTGGGCACGCGGCCCACCCTGGCCGCCCCTCTCTCTTTCCACCAAGGCCCATGTGGCCCATTATCTCTCCCCGGGGGGTTCCGGTAACCCTCCGGCACTCCGGTTTTCTCCAACAACGTCCGGAACACTTCCGGTGTCCGAATATAGTCGTCCAATATATCAATCGTTATGTCTCGACCATTTCGAGACTCCTCGTCATGTCTGTGATCACATCCAGGACTCCGAACAAACTTCGGTACATCAAAACTTATAAACTCATAATAAAACTGTCATCGTAACGTTAAGCGTGCGGACCCTACGGGTTCGAGAACTATGTAGACATGACCTAGAACTATTCTCGGTCAATAACCAATAGCGGAATCTGGATGCCCATATTGGTTCCTACATATTCTACGAAGATCTTTATCGGTCAAACCGCATAACAACATACGTTGTTCCCTTTGTCATCGGTATGTTACTTGCCCGAGATTTGATCGTCGGTATCCAATACCTAGTTCAATCTCGTTACCGGCAAGTCTCTTTACTCATTACGTAATGCATCATCCCGTAACCAACTCATTGGTCACATTGCTTGCAAGGCTTATAGTGATGTGCATTACCGAGAGGGCCCAGAGATACCTCTCCGACAATCAGAGTGACAAAACCTAATCTCGAAATACGCCAACTCAACATGTACCTTCGGAGACACCTGTAGTACTCCTTTATAATCACCCAGTTATGTTGTGACGTTTGGTAGTACCCAAAGTGTTCCTCCGGTAAACGGGAGTTGCATAATCTCATAGTTACAGGAACATGTATAAGTCATGAAGAAAGCAATAGCAATATACTAAACGATTAAGTGCTAGGCTAACAGAATGGGTCATGTCAATCACATCATTCCCCTAATGATGTGATCCCATTAATTAAATGACAACACATGTCTATGGTTAGGAAACATAACCATCTTTGATTAATGAGCTAGTCAAGTAGAGGCATACTAGTGACTATATGTTTGTCTATGTATTCACACATGTATCATGTTTCCGGTTAATACAATTCTAGCATGAATAATAAACATTTATCATGATATGTGGAAATAAATAATAACTTTATTATTGCCTCTAGGGCATATTTCCTTCAGTCTCCCACTTGCACTAGAGTCAATAATCTAGATTACATAGTAATGATTCTAACACCCATGGAGTCTTGGTGCTGATCATGTTTTGCTCGTGAGAGAGGCTTAGTCAATGGGTCTGCAACATTCAGATCTGTATGTATCTTGCAAATTTCTATGTCTCCCACTTGGACTTGGTCCCGGATGGAATTGAAGCGTCTCTTGATGTGCTTGGTCCTCTTGTGAAATCTGGATTCCTTTGCCAAAGCAATTGCACCAGTATTGTCACAGAAGATCTTCATTGGTCCCGATGCACTAGGTATGACACCTAGATCGGTAATGAACTCCTTCATCCAGACTCCTTCATTTGCTGCTTCCAAAGTAGCTATGTACTCACCTTCACATGTAGATCCCGCCACGACGCTTTGTTTAGAACTGCACCAACTTACAGCTCCACCATTTAATAAAAACACGTATCCGGTTTGTGATTTAGAATCGTCCGTATCAGTGTCAAAGCTTGCATCGACTTAACCATTTACGACTAGCTCTTTTTCACCTCCATATACGAGAAACATATCCTTAGTCCTTTTCAGGTATTTCAGGATGTTCTTGACCGCTGTCCAGTGATCCACTCCTGGATTACTTTGGTACCTCCCTGCCAAACTTATTGCTAAGCATACGTCAGGTCTGGTACACAGCATTGCATACATGATAGAGCCTATGGCTGAAGAATAGGGAACATCTTTCATTTTCTCTCCATCTTCTGCTGTGGTCGGGCATTGAGTTTGACTCAACTTCTCACCTTGAAGCACGGGCAAGAACCCTTTCTTTGCCTGATCCATTTTGAACTTTTTCAAAATTTTATCAAGGTATGTACTTTGTGAAAGTCCTATTAAGCGTCTTGATCTATCTCTATAGATCTTGATGCCCAATATGTAAGCAGCTTCACCTAGATCTTTCATTGAAAAACTTTTATTCAAGTATCCCTTTATGCTATCCAGAAATTCTATATCATTTCCAATTAATAATATGTCATCTACATATAATATCAGAAATGCTACAGAGCTCTCACTCGCTTTCTTGTAAATACAGGCTTCTCCAAAAGTCTGTATAAAACCATATGCTTTGATCACACTATCAAAGCGTTTATTCCAACTCCGAGATGCTTGCACCAGTCCATAAATGGATCGCTGGAGCTTGCATACTTTGTTAGCACCTTTTGGATCAACAAAACCTTCTGGCTGCATCATATACAACTCTTCTTCCAGAAATCCATTCAAGAATGCAGTTTTGACATCCATTTGCCAGATTTCATAATCCTGAAATGCAGCAATGGCTAACATGATTCGGACAGACTTAAGCATCTCTACGGGTGAGAAAGTCTAATCATAGTCAACCCCTTGAACTTGTCGAAAACCTTTTGCGACAAGTCGAGCTTTATAGACAGTTACATTACCATCAGCGTCAGTCTTCTTCTTAAAGATCCATTTGTTCTCAATGGCCTGCCGATCATCAGGCAAGTCAACCAAAGTCCATACTTTGTTCTCATACATGGATCACATCTCAGATTTCATGGCCTCTAGCCATTTTGCGAAATCTGGGCTCATCATCGCTTCCTCATAGTTCGTAGGTTTGTCATGGTCAAGTAACATGATTTCCAGAATAGGATTACCGTACCACTCTGGTGCGGATCTTACTCTGGTAGACCTTCGAAGTTCAGTAGAAACTTGATCTGAAGTTTCATGATAAATATCATTAGCTTCCTCACTAATTGGTGTACGTGTCACAGGAACCGATTCATGTGATGAACTACTTTCCAATAAGGGAGCAGGTACAGTTACCTCATGAAGTTCTACTTTCCTCCCACTCACTTCTTTCGAGAGAAACTCCTTCTCTAGAAAGGAGCCATTCTTAGCAACGAATATCTTGCCTTCGGATCTGTGATAGAAGGTATACCCAATTGTTTCTTTTGGGTATCCTATGAAGACACATTTCTCCGATTTAGGTTCGAGCTTATCTAGTTGAAGTTTCTTTACATAAGCATCGCAGCCCCAAACTTTAAGAAACGACAACTTTGGTTTCTTGCCAAACCACAGTTCATAAGGCGTCGTCTCAACGGATTTTGATGGTGCCCTATTTAACGTGAATGTGGCCGTCTCTAAAGCATAACCCCAGAACGATAGCGGTAAATCAGTAAGAGACATCATAGATCGCACCATATCTAGTAGAGTACGATTACGATGTTCGGACACACCATTTCGTTGTGGTGTTCCGGGTGGCGTGAGCTGCGAAACTATTCCGCATTGTTTCAAATGTAAACCAAACTCGTAACTCAAATATTCTCCTCCACGATCAGATCGTAGGAATTTTATTTTCTTGTTACGATGATTTTCCACTTCACTCTGATATTCTTTGAACTTTTCAAATGTTTCAGACTTGTGTTTCATTAAGTAGATATACCCATATCTGCTTAAATTATCTGTGAAGGTGAGAAAATAACGGTATCCGCCACGAGCTTCAACATTCATCGGACCGCATACATCTGTATGTATGATTTCCAACAAATCTGTTGCTCTCTCCATAATACCGGAGAACGGTGTTTCAGTCATCTTGCCCATGAGGCACGGTTCGCAAGTACCAAGTGATTCATAATCAAGTGATTCCAAAATTCCATCAGTATGGAGTTTCTTCAAGCGCTTTACACCGATATGACCTAAACGACAGTGCCACAAATAAGTTGCACTATCATTATTAACTCTGCATCTTTTGGCTTCGACATTATGAATGTGTGTATCACTACTATCGAGATTCAACAAAAATAGACCACTCTTCAAGGGTGCATGACCATAAAAGATATTACTCATATAAATAGAACAACCATTATTCTCTGATTTAAATGAATAACCGTCTCGCATCAAACAAGATCCAGATATAATGTTCATGCTCAACGCTGGCACCAAATAACAATTATTCAGGTCTAAAACTAATCCCGAAGTTGATGTAGAGGTAGCGTGCCGACCGCGATCACATCGACTTTGGAACCATTTCCCACGCGCATCGTCACCTCATCCTTGGCCAGTGCTCGCTTATTCCGTAGTCCCTGTTTCGAGTTGCAAATGTTAGCAACAGAACCAGTCTCAAATACCCAGGTGCTACTGCGATCTCTAGTAAGGTACACATCAATAACATGTATATCACATATACCTTTGTTCACCTTGCCATCCTTCTTATCCGCCAAATACTTGGGGCAGTTCCGCTTCCAGTGTACAGTCTGCTTGCAGTAGAAACACTCAGTTTCAGGCTTAGGTCCAGACTTGGGTTTCTTCTCTTGAGCAACAACTTGCTTGCTGTTCTTCTTGAAGTTCCCCTTCTTCTTCTTTGCCCTTTTTCTTGAATCTAGTGGTCTTGTTAACCATCAACACTTGATGCTCCTTCTTGATTTCTACTTTCGCAGATTTTAGCATTGCGAAGAGATCGGGAATTGTCTTGTTCATCCCTTGCATATTATAGTTCATCACGAAGCTCTTGTAGCTTGGTGGCAGTGATTGGAGAATTCTGTCAATGACACTATCATCAGGAAGATTAACTCCCAGTTGAATCAAGTGATTATTATACCCAGACATTTTGAGTATGTGTTCACTGACAGAACTATTCTCCTCCATCTTGCAGCTATAGAACTTATTGGAGACATCATATCTCTCAATCCGGGCATTTGCTTGAAATATTAACTTCAACTCCTGCAACATCTCATATGCTCCGTGACGTTCAAAACATCGTTGAAGACCCGGTTCTAAGCCGTAAAGCATGGCACACTGAACTATCGAGTAGTCATCAGCTTTGCTCTGCCAGACGTTCTTAACGTCGTTGTTGCATCAACAGCAGGCCTGGCACCCAGCGGTGCTTCAAGGACATAATTCTTCTGTGCAGCAATGAGGATAATCCTCAAGTTCCGGACCCAGTCCGTGTAATTGCTACCATCATCTTTCAACTTTGCTTTCTCAAGGACCGCATTAAAATTCAACGGAACAACAGCACGAGCCATCTATCTACAACAAACATAGATAAGCAAAATACTATCAGGTACTAAGTTCATGATAAATTTAAGTTCAATTAATCATATTACTTAAGAACTCCCACTTAGACAGACATCTCTCTAGTCATCTAAGTGATCACGTGATCCAAATCAACTAAACCATAACCGATCATCACGTGAGATGGAGTAGTTTTCAATGGTGAACATCACTATGTTGATCATATCTACTATATGATTCACGCTCGACCTTTCGGTCTCCGTGTTCCGAGGCCATATCTGCATATGCTAGGCTCATCAAGTTTAACCTGAGTATTCTGCGTGTGCAAAACTGGCTTGCACCCGTTGTAGATGGACGTAGAGCTTATCACACCCGATCATCACGTGGTGTCTGGGCACGACGAACTTTGGCAATGGTGCATACTCAGGGACAACACTTCTTGATAATTTTGGTGAGATATCATCTTAAAATGCTACCGTCAATCAAAGCAAGATAAGATGCATAAAGGATAAACATCACATGCAATCAATATAAGTGATATGATATGGCCATCATCATCTTGTGCTTGTGATCTCCATCTCCGAAGCACCGTCATGATCACCATCGTCACCGGCGCGACACCTTGATCTTCATCGTAGCATCGTTGTCGTTTACGCCATCTATTGCTTCTACGACTATCGCTACCGCTTAGCGATAAAGTAAAGCAATTACAGGGCGTTTGCATTTCATACAATAAAGCGACAACCATATGGCTCCTGCCAGTTGCCGATAACTTCGGTTACAAAACATGATCATCTCATACAATAAAATATAGCATCACGTCTTGACCATATCACATCACAACATGCCCTGCAAAAACAAGTTAGACGTCCTCTACTTTGTTGTTGCAAGTTTTACGTGGCTGCTACGGGCTTAGCAAGAACCGTTCTTACCTACGCATCAAAACCGCAATGATAGTTCATCAAGTTAGTGCTGTTTTAACCTTCGCAAGGACCGGGCGTAGCCACACTCGATTCAGCTAAAGTGAGAGAGACAGACACCCGCCAGTCACCTTTAAGCACGAGTGCTCGTGACGGTGAAACCAGTCTCGCGTAAGCGTACGCGTAATGTCGGTCCGGGCCGCTTCATCTCACAATACCGCCGAACCAAAGTATGACATGCTGGTAAGCAGTATGACTTGTATCGCCCACAACTCACTTGTGTTCTACTCGTGCATATGACATCTACGCATAAAACCTGGCTCGGATGCCACTGTTGGGGAACGTAGTAATTTCAAAAAAATTCCTACGTACACGCAAGATAATGGTGATGACATAGCAATGAGAGGGGAGAGTGTTGTCCACGTACCCTCGTAGACCGTAAGCGGAAGCGTTATGACAACGCGGTTGATGTAGTCGTATGTCTTCACGATCCGACCGATCCAAGCACCGAACGTACGGCACCTCCGAGTTCAGCACACGTTCAGCTCGATGACGATCCCCGGGCTCCGATCCAGCAAAGCTTCGGGGATGAGTTCCGTCAGCACGACGGCGTGGTAACGATGATGATGTTCTACCGGCGCAGGGCTTCGCCTAAACTCCGCGACGATATGACCGAGGTGGAATATGGAGGAGGGGGGCACCGCACACGGCTAAGGAACGATCCGTAGATCAACTTGTGTGTCCTAGGGTGCCCCCTGCCCCCGTATATAAAGGAGGGAGGGGGGAGGCCGGCCGGCCCTTGTGGGCGCGCCAAGGAGGAGGAGTCCTCCTCCTAGTAGGAGTAGGACTCCCCTTTTCCTACTCCTACTAGGAGGGGGGAGGAAGGGGAAGAGGGGGGAAGGAAAGAGGGGGGCCGCCGCCCCCCCTTCTAGTCCAATTCGGACCAGAGGGAGAGGGGGCGCGCGGCCCACCCTGGCCGCCCCTCTCTCTTTCCACCAAGGCCCATGTGGCCCATTATCTCTCCCCGGGGGGTTCCGGTAACCCTCCGGCACTCCGGTTTTCTTCGACAACGTCCGGAACACTTCCGGTGTCCGAATATAGTCGTCCAATATATCAATCTTTATGTCTCGACCATTTCAAGACTCCTCGTCATGTCCGTGATCACATCCGGGACTCCGAACAAACTTCGGTACATCAAAACTTATAAACTCATAATAAAACTGTCATTGTAACGTTAAGCGTGCGGACCCTAAGGGTTCGAGAACTATGTAGACATGACCTAGAACTATTCTCGGTCAATAACCAATAGCGGAACCTGGATGCCCATATTGGTTCCTACATATTCTATGAAGATCTTTATCGGTCAAACCGCATAACAACATACGTTGTTCCCTTTGTCATCGGTATGTTACTTGCCCGAGATTTGATCGTCGGTATCCAATACCTAGTTCAATCTCGTTACTGGCATGTCTCTTTACTCGTTACGTAATGCATCATCCTGTAACCAACTCATTGGTCACATTGCTTGCAAGGCTTATAGTGATGTGCATTACCGAGAGGGCCCAGAGATACCTCTCCGACAATCGGAGTGACAAAACCTAATCTTGAAATACGCCAACTCAACATGTACCTTCGTAGACTCCTGTAGTACTCCTTTATAATCACCCAGTTACGTTGTGATGTTTGGTAGTACCCAAAGCGTTCCTCTGGTAAACGGGAGTTGCATAATCTCATAGTTACATGAACATGTATAAGTCATGAAGAAAGCAATAGCAATATACTAAATGATCAAGTGCTAGGCTAATGGAATGGGTCATGTCTATCACATCATTCTCCTAATGATGTGATCCCATTAATTAAATGACAACACATGTCTATGGTTAGGAAACATAACCATCTTTGATTAATGAGCTTGTCAAGTAGAGGCATACTAGTGACTATATGTTTGTCTATGTATTCACACATGTATCATGTTTCCGGTTAATACAATTCTAGCATGAATAATAAACATTTATCATGATACGAGGAAATAAATAATAACTTTATTATTGCCTCTAGGGCATATTTCCTTCATCCCCACACGGCTCACATCTTGGAAAGAGACGGGCCTGTTGTGGGGTAATTCGGCGGAAGTGACCGGACTTCAAACCTGCATCAAAGACCTGATCGGCCGGAAGGTTAAACTCGTCAACATAGTCCAGGTCATGCTCTTCCGCCGGATTCTCCTGTGTCAACGACGGGCTTTCAGCTTGTGGTAGTTTGACCCGGCCCAGCACCAGACTCTGTCCCGACTCTTCGACACAAAGCATGAGGATGCTTGGAAGGTGATATTCAAGAGCTCCGAGGTCTCCCCTCCCGTCACCGAGGATCGCGGATTCTGCGCCAAGCGCCAAGCCAGCGCAGTGAGCTTAATTTTCCCTTTACGGGGTATTTGTTTTTCATAGATTTGATTCTATGCGGGATCTAAACCCCCATCTCTTTAACAGGACTGGCAGAAGAAGGCCAGACAGATCAACTATCCGGCTCCCTTGCCCGAAGACCCAGCGGACGCTCGCTTGACGAAGCTGCTGGTTCCGGCACCTCACGTGGTGCCGGAGAAGAAGGCCAAGAAGAAGGCCACGGGAACTCGAAAGAGTTCCCGGCGCCTAGTGGTGTCGTATTCATCGCCTGACAACCCCGAAGCGCCCTCTGCCTCTGAGGACGAGGAGGAAGAGGAAGAAAAAGCCTCTCCCCCTCCAACGGGGGAAGGAAAGAAAAGGGAAGCCGCCCTAACTGGGGAGGCCGAAGGGTCCAAGAACCCTCCTTCCAGACTACACCTCCGATGCCGAAGACGGCGGGGAGGAATGTCCATCCACGGTCAAGCCCCTGGCAAAATCGTAAGCATCCGGTCATCCAAATAACTTATGACGCTCCTCCATTATTTGGCATTTTCTGACGCCGAATTTGATCATGCAGTCCGCCCAAGGCTCAGCTCGACGTTTCGGCGAGCGGCTCCTTGGATTCGTCGGATGTGAATAGCGCTTCACATCCGACACCCTCCTCCCCTCTCCCTACGGATGATGTCAAGGTGGAGTCCCGAAAGGGACTAAACCAGGAGGAGGTGGTCCTGGAGGCGCCGTAAGGCGACCTCCCGGACTCCAGGCCCAAAGGAGGTAAAGCCCCGAAGGGATCCAAGTCCGGCCCCGGGCCAGACACTGCTCCGGAACCATCAATGGTTCCAGAGTCTGACAGGCGGCGCCTTCATAAGAAGGGCAAGCCTACGACACCGGCGACCTCCGTCCATCCGGAGGCGCCAAACAATTTGCTGGAGGTGCTTAACGGCGCCTCCATCGATGACGAACACCGCACTGTTATGAGTGCGGTGATTCAGAAGGTTCAGTCTGCCAAGAGCGGGCTGACAGAAGCCTGTACAAGTCTGTTAACGGGCTTTGAGGTATGTGTTCAAAAACATATAAAAATGTCACCATATAGACAGTAGCCCCTGATGCTCAGTTCGGCGTTCGGAAAGAAAAGCCGAGCTGAGGATCTAAAAAGATATACGCAGGAGTCTAACAAAAATATGTCAATATGGGAATGCAGGCTGCGCTGCTGACCTCTGCCGCACTGACTGCGGAGGTCAATGCATTGAAGGAGAACCTTGAGCGGTACGAGAACGAGCTCGGCCGTGCCAAGAAGCAGCTCGAGGACAAGGAGGGTATGTAATACCACATGTAAATGTATATAGAAATACTTGGTTGCAAATAATGACAGGACCAACATAAATGTTGTAGGGGCCACAGCCGAGGTGGCGACCCTGAAGGAGGCGGTCTCCAAGGCCGAAAACAGTGCGGCCTTGGAGCGCACCGAGCGAGAGAAGCAGGAGGCGCGGGTGGCGGAGGTGCGGCAAGAGCTCCAGGCTCTCGTGGAAAAACACGGGAGTTTGGAGCGTGACTCGAAGACTCGAGAGTCTGAGCTCGCCTTGGCTCTTGAGAGTGCCAAGACCGCTAAGGCCGAAGCCCAGAAGGCCCTTCAGGAGATCTAGGCGATGAAGAAGATAGCGGCGGGTAAGGCATTCTTTGTGCAAAGCAAGAATATAAAAGTAAATTATTTGTTACTTACCCGAATCCGGAGCTCTTCAGGAGCGTTCGCCGATCTGCCCTGTAGTGTGTCTGATGCTGCGTCATTCTACCGAGCCGAAGAGGGGAGCTCGACGGAAAAGGTGTTCTAGTCTCAATATGCTAAGGCCGGACATCCGGTGCCCCTGAGCGACCAGCTGAAGCAGCTGGTCGAACTCCACAAGGTGGCCGAACAGGCCATGAAGGGCCTCATAGTTTGGTTGTGGCCTAGAGAAGCCATGCCTGGGAGTTACTTCGGTCTGGTGCGGTGGCTGGTGGACGCGTGTCCGTGGATTGAGGTCATCAAGCGCTCCTCTGTATCGAAGGTGCCCGTCGGGCCCTTGCCCGTGCTAAAGTGCATTGGGGCAAGCTGGACGCTGAGAAGCTTTTGACGGACGCGCCACCGCCGGGCAAGGAGTATCGCACGCCCGAGATGTATTATAAGGGCGTCCTGAAGGGTGCCCTCCTTATAGCGGACGAATGCTCCAAAGATGTAATTTTTTAGTAGACTCGCATCTGTTATCCTGTACGCTGAAAAACTTTGTTCATATGCATTAAGCAACGCTTTGTTAATTTAAAATATTACCTTCTGTGCGGCCATTTATCAAATCTGAGAGACGCAAGTCATCGACTTCTACCCCCATGCCACAAGTGCTGGGGTGTTCGGGATAAACCTGAGCGCTCTTGTTCCCATTCTTGGGTCCATCTAGGGAGGCGCTCAGCACAATGAACCAGGCCATCGGACTTATAATGCTTTATCACTCTCACTTAGCCATAGAATTCTATAATTTTAAATTTCGGCGAAGCCCCTAGTATTCGGAAGACCGAGTTCGGGGCGCTATCCATGCCTAGGCCGGATAAGTCCGGCTCCTCGCTCTAAGCGGCATAAGTCTTTAAGGACTCGAAAAACCTCGCGAACAGCGACCGGTCTCTCGCACTATCATGACGGTCAGTTTTAGCTTTCTCTACTGAGGTGTTAACCCAGCTCAACTGGGGCACAATTGCAGTAGTTCTCCCAGCGCTACCTTAGCCAACATTGCGGAACGTAAGGTACCAAAACATGGGAGCCGGGCAAACCCAACTATTGACCAAAGACATGATTCGAAGCCGATGCATATAGTGGTATAAGTTCGGGGTGTCGCACTCATGAGAGTGTTCGGTCTTCTCACACCATGTTATGGGGTGCTTAAGCCCCTGGTGTATTGGCCGTACCAAAGTGTACGGTTGCATAATGTCATGACTGAACATATTTGTATAATAAATAGATGAGTACAATAATAGATAAGAGCTATGTATTGTTTATTAAAAAAGGGCTGCTATGAAAGCAGAACGATACAAGTAGTGGGATAAATAAGAGATGGGATTATTTGACATGTCCCCCTCCAGGGGCAAGCTGCGGGACTTTAAGTAAAATAGCTATTAAGCTCGTTATAGAGACCACCTGGACATTTGACGCGGCTTGTTCTCTCCCTGGCTATTGCATCGTGTGTTCGGCGAGTGTATTGTCGGACAGGCCTTCCGAATAGTTGGGTCCTGAAAGTGTATAAAAAGGAAACGGCGGAATAGGGAGCCCCTTAGTGCGGTCGAGCCGCATTCTGTGCGTGCCGTAGTTGTGCCCCTCCCCTTATGCCCATGGTATCTCTAAGGCGTAATTATGTACGCGTGGTACCAATATCACCATCTGGCGAGGGCTGGGATTAGGGCCGCACTACTATGCTTGCTCGGAACGTGCCAGCCGGATTTGTTGTAGGTTACTTCGGGCTCGCTTGACGTTGTCCGGACGTTTAACACCTGGATGGGAGAATTGCCTTGAGAGGCTATTCTGTACTTCTGCCGCTAGGGCCGCCGTGTGCTCCTCCGTTCGGAGAGAGCGTTCAGTGTTTCCATTTACCGTGATGACTCCGCGAGGGCCTGGCATCTTGAGCTTGAGATATGCGTAGTGCGGCACCGCATTGAATTTTGCAAATGCGGTTCGTCCAAGCAGGGCGTGATAACCACTGCGGAATGGGACTATGTCGAAGATTAACTCTTCGCTTCGGAAATTATCCGGGGATCCGAAGACCACTTCGAGTGTAACCGAGCCTATACAGCTGGCTTCTACACCTGGTATGACGCCTTTAAAGGTTGTCTTTGTGGGTTTAATCCTTGAGGGATCGATACCCATTTTTCGCACTATATCCTCATAAAGCAGGTTCAGGCTGCTGCCGCCGTCCATTAGGACTCTAATGAGGTGAAATCCGTCGATAATTGGGTCTAGGACCAATGCGGCGAATCCGCCGTGACGGATGCTAGTGGGGTGGTCCCTTCGATCAAAAGTGATCGGGCAGGAGGACCATGGGTTGAACTTTGGGGCGGCTGGCTCCAACGCATAGACGTCCTTGAGAGCACGCTTCCGCTCCCTTTTGGGGATGTGGGTTGCGTATATCATGTTCACCGTCCGCACTTGCGGGGGGAATCCCTTCTGTCCTCTATTGTTCAGCGGCTGAGGCTCCTCCTCGTCATCGCTATGCAGCCCCTTGTCTCTGGTTTCGGCACTTAACTTGCCTGCCTGCTTGAACACCCAACAAGCCCTGTTGGTGTGGTTGGCTGGCTGTTCGGGGGTGCCATGTATCTGGCATGAGCGATCGAGTATCCGGTCTAAACTGGATGGGCCCGGAGGGATTCTCTTGAATGGCTTCTTCCGCTGACCGGGTTTAGAGCCTCTGAATCCGGCATTGACTGTCGTATCTTCAGTATTGTCACCGTTAATGCGGCGCTTGTGCTTGTTGCGACGTGACCTGCCATTGTTGTCCTTGGTATCCGAATTGCCAGGGCTCTTGGTTATGTTATTGCTACGAGCTAGCCAGCTGTCTTCTCCCGCACAAAAGAGGGTCATGAGTGTCGTGAGGGCTGCCATAGATTTTGGCTTTTCATGTCCTAGGTGCCGGGCAAGCCATTCATCTCGGATGTTGTGCCTGAAGGCTGCAAGGGCCTCGGCGTCCGGACAGTCGACTATTTGATTTTTCTTGATTAGGAACCGTGTCCAGAATTGTCTGGCCGATTCCTCTGGCTGCTGGATTATGTGGCTTAGGTCATCGGCGTCTGGTGGTCGCACATAAGTGCCCTGGAAGTTGTCAAGGAATGCGGATTCCAGGTCCTCCCAGCAACTAATTGACTCTGATGGCAGGCTGTTAAGACAATGTCGAGCTGGTCCTTTAATCTTGAGCGGGAGGTATTTGATGGCATGTAGATCATCACCACGGGCCATGTGGATATGAAGGAGACAATCCTTGATCCATACCACAGGATCTGTTGTGCCATCATATGATTCGATGTTTATGGGTTTAAAGCCCTCGGGGATTTGATGATCCATTACTTCGTCTGTGAAGCATAGTGGGTGTGCGGCGCCCCTGTACGGGGCTATATCATGACGCAGCTCGGATGAGCTTGGTCTGTTGTATTCGGCCCGGCCGTACTTATCATATCCGACGTGACGGTTATCGTCACGTGAAGTGGGGCGCCCACGCGATCCATAGATCGATCTTGTTTGCCTTGCCTTATTCTCCAATATGTCTCGCAGGTTTGTTGCATCTCCCCGCACTCTGGTATGTTTTGAGCGGTGCCGGGGTGCGGCTTGGGTCGAGGGCCTGAAGGCCTCTCTGTCGCGGCCACGGGGTGGCCGATCCGGCGCATCGTATGCTGGTGATGTAGGTTTAGTTGCTTCCTCCTCAAGTTGGGGTAGCAGCCTGCGCTTTGGGTAGCTCTTGGAGGGGCGTTCGAGTTTATACTCTTCGGCCGCCAGGACTTCGGTCCATCTGTCGGTTAGCAAGTCTTGGTCAGCTCTAAGCTGTTGCTGTTTTTTCTTGAGGCTGCTTGCCGTGGCCATAAGCCTGCGTTTGAAACGCTCTTGTTCGACGAGATCCTCTGGCACGATGAATTCGTCGTCGTCGAGGCTTGCCTCATCTTCGGAGGGAGGCATATAATTGTCGTCCTTGACC
Source organism: Triticum aestivum (assembly GCF_018294505.1). Taxonomy (NCBI): domain Eukaryota; kingdom Viridiplantae; phylum Streptophyta; class Magnoliopsida; order Poales; family Poaceae; genus Triticum; species Triticum aestivum. The sequence continues at coordinate 441,162,240 of NC_057813.1, read as the reverse complement.
TCTCTGTCGGCCGCTCTCTCATGAGGGCTGGCTCCTTCGTCCTCCTGCACTGAATCCTGTTGGAGGGGGTTGTCTTCGGCACTGTCCGGCATGTTGTCATCTCCGGTGCCGGAATCGCCGTTTTTGCTTTGGTGGGATTTAGAGCGGCGCCGCTGACGTCAGCGCTTGGGCTGCTTCTTGGAGGGGTCGTCCTCCGTTTTTTCATCGCCATCCCCTGCTTTGGGGGTGTCCACCATGTATATGTCATATGACGAGGTGGATTTCCAGTTCCCTATAGGTGCTGGTTCTTGGTCGTATCCTTCATCGGCGTCCATACCGTCGATGTCTTCAGAGTCGAAGTCGAGCATGTCGGTTAAATCGTCGACAGTGGCTACGAAGTGGGTGGTGGGTGGGTTTCGAATTTCTTCATCGTCCGCATCCCAACCATGCTGACCATAAGCCGGCCAGGGCTCTCCTGACAAAGAGAGAGATTTTAGTGAATTCAGGATATCGCCAAAGGGCTTGTGCTGAAAGACGTCCGTGGCGGTGAACTCCACGATCGGAGCCCAATCGGGTTCGATCGAAAGAGGTGCGGAATATACGGAGTCCGGAGCGGAGTCCGACACCTTGGAGTCACGGGCCTTGCAAAGGACTAGGCTGGTATTCGGCTCTATCGCCGTAGAGATTGCGGCTCCCGGGGTGGCGTCCAACCGTCCATCCCCGGCCAGCGCGGTCGGCTCCAAGCTAATGATCAGAGCGGACACGGCACTCTGGGCGCTGTCCGGCGGTAGAGTTAGATCATGCCCATCGGGACAGTGCGGCACGCTCGGCCGTGGCTCGAATCCATCGAAGATCAAGTCCCCGCGGATGTCGACCATGTAATTTAAGCTTCCAAACCTGACCTGATGGCCAGGGGCGTAGCTTTCGATCTGCTCCAGATGGCCAAGCGAGTTGGCCCGCAGTGTGAAGCCGCCGAATACGAAGATCTGTCCAGGGACAAACGTCTCACCCTGGACCGCGTCGTGGTTGATGATCGAAGAAGTCATCGGGCCTAAAGGTGACGACACAGAGGAACTCTCAATGAAAGCACCAATGTCGGTGTCAAAACTGGCGGATCTCGGGTAGGGGGTCCCGAACTGTGCGTCTAGGCGGATGGTAACAGGAGACGAGGGACACGATGTTTTTACCCAGGTTCGGGCCCTCTCGATGGAGGTAAAACCCTACTCCTGCTTGATTAATATTGATGATATGGGTAGTACAAGAGTGGATCTACCACGAGATCAGAGAGGCTAAACCCTAGAAGCTAGCCTATGGTATGATTGTTGTTCGTCCTATGGACTAAAACTCTCCGGTTTATATAGACACCGGAGAGGGCTAGGGTTACACATAGTCGGTTACAATGGGAGGAGATCTTCATATTGTATCGCCAAGCTTGCCTTCCACGCCAAGGAAAGTTCCACCCAGACACGGGACGGAGTCTTCAATCTTGTATCTTCATAGTCCGGGAGTCCGGACAAAGGTCATAGTCCGGCCATCCGGTCACCCCCTAATCCAGGACTCCTCAGTGCCCACGGACAGAGAGAAGGGAGGGAGCAGAGGAGGGGATGATGACGGGAGGAGAGTGATAGGGAGTCGAGGGGCTGCGTGGCGTCGCATGGTGCATCGAGGAGGAGCCAGGCAGGCTGGGAGGGAGGAGGTGGCCACGGCGTGTGGCTTCGCGCGCTGGGCACGCGCCCTCGCCTACTGGCGCGAGGAGGAAGGCAACAGGGCAACACCTGCTGGGCTGGGCCGAAACAACAGGAGGCCAACAGTGCCAGGTAAGGCCCAAGTGAGGTTTCTGTTTTAGCTTTCTATTCTGTTTTCTTTTTATTTCATTTTGCCACTGTTTTGAATTCAAACATAATTCAAACAAGTGCAAAACTTCCTCTGAATTTATTTATGTTGCCTCATGGACTTTTCCAAGGCACATAAACTGTTTCAGAAGCATTTGAAAATATATTCTAGACATATGAATATAAATTCCAATTGAAATAGCATAATGATTTAAATTCAAAGTACCAAAATATTCCATAAAAAATGTTCATCATTTTTGGTTGGGATCCAAACCCTTGCCAAAAATTACCAAACATTAATGAAGGTTATTTTGGATTCATTGAATGAAATTTTTAGGGTTCTTGCCCCTTTATTTATTTCCGAGGCTTGGAAAATAACCTCAAGTCAAATTTCACTGGAATTTAAACATGATGCATGGAAGCAATGCCACTATTTACAAACATTATTCTAGGGCTGTGACAACTCATCCCCACTAAACAAGAATCTCGTCCCGAGATTCAAAACGTGAGGTAAGAAGTTAGAGGGGACACAAGGCCACACAATCTTCACAATCCGGATTGCCCTTCTCGAAGATGTTGATTCGATCACCATCATTGTCCCGATGTCTTGCTCTGAGAACTCCAACTAACATGACAACGAGAGGAAAGGGGGAAACTCTAGAAGGATCGATCTTCTCGAAGATCGAACAACTCAGGATCAACTCACGGAATGAGACATAGCAACATCTCTTGAGCTGAGACACGAAGCACACATCTAGAGGGATGGAGTGGAACAGATGACAAGGGTTCAGTAGGTAGACAACAATTCCACACTTAAAGGGGTGGTGAACGGTTGTCAACGTAGCGAGGATTTGAGTTGCCATGACACCAAAACAAGACACCTTAGAGAAGGGTGAATCGTAGAATTATCCCCGAAGTGGCAAAAAGAATTACTTTTGGTACATGGATCATCGTAATTCTCTAATCCAGCCTAAGGCAGTTCACAAACGATCATTCAAAAGAGTTCGAAGAAATGGCATACTCTGATCGGAAAGGGAGCTATGGTTATACCACAACTCGGCAAACATGAGGCACATTCAAATTTTATACCGAGGATATAACCTAGTGACTGAGCGTGCTCTCAAGAACTTGAGCATTTCCATATTCATCAAGGTTTTACCAATATCCGTGTCAAGGATCCTGGCAACACAACTTACTACCATGATGAATGGTGATGGAGGATGCAGACGCAAAAGGAAGATAAGAACTTCTTAGATTTCACCTTAGCGAGGCCAAGGGATCAAAATCCGGATGATCAACCGAGAGACATTTAGCACCCCGCTTCTAATGTTCTCCTTGATGAGCTAGAGTATCCCATACCTAGATATGGTTTGATATCTAGAACATCAAGTAAAAGGTCGGACTTCGGGAACACAAAAATCCATAAGGAACAACTAGGGAGTAAATCCTACGAAATCCTTATGGGGAGGTGGCCAACTTCCTCAATCAAGATACTACAACATTAGGTCTTCCGGCTGGGTGTGTTGGCCACGACATCCACTTTACCAAATTACAGAGAGACAATATAATAGTTCTTGGGAAATGTTCCAACCGTCATATCTGCCTGAGATTCAGATCTGGTTGGGGTCAGGACATTCCAGACTCATCAAGTCTAGAAAAATGAAAGTTTGCAGCACAAATCGATGATATGGCGTTGCGAGATTCTCGAGAAATGAACTACGATAGCAAGCTCCAAAACATGAGCTGCTTCTGCTACATACATGTGAACACACTGTCCCAGACAAGCATGACCACATAGTAGTCTTATAATAAAACACTACCGAGTTCAGGTTGGGAACCCATCATCGAGGATATCGAAGTCTTTACGCAAGTCCATTGATTAGATCCCAAGCATAGACTTCTCTTCCTTGAACAAGTCAATAAGTGGCTTGGTGTGCTAGGGAAACATATAGAATGGAGGTAGCGAGCCTATCAAACCATAGCATACTTCGCACATGCATGACTGACTTGAGATGGTTCCAGAGGAGGCAACATTGACTTTCTCGAATTCACGGTGGCAACTTGGATCAAATGCACATGAATTAGAGGAGGTCACTTCTTTCATCTGAACATATGCTTCATGCACGGGACATGAAGATAATGCTTACATAAGTTTCCAACACTAGCTTGATGTTCAACATGAATCATGGAGGAGACAAAATGCTGCTGATGGGCTCAACAGCAACTCATCGGAATTTCCATATCACTGGATTTCCACCATTATGTGAACAATGTGATAGTATTGGTCAGACCAAAAGATGTAATGGTGTATGCTCGAGGGATCAACCACGAGTAAGATAACATTACGAGCATCGTTGGTTCTGACTTGATTTGAGGATAGCCCACACTCAAATCAAAGTTTTGAGAAGATAATAGATCCAACAACTGATCACGAGAACCAATCAATGAAGATATCATCTTTCTTCAACACACATATACAAAAGATATCCCTTTGAAATGAACTAAGTCGGACAAGCTTTTATCTTCCAACTCTCCAAGTTGTTGTTCAGCTTAACCAACTAGCTCAGGGGTATCCAACACAGATTCTTGGAGAAGGGGTGGTTTATAAGAAAACCAACTTGATCACGAGCTCAACATAACAGCCAGGGGATAACCTGGTAACACTTCCGAGAAGATATTAGGAAAATCACGAACCATCGGTATGTTACTAAGATCGAGATCAATCTTGCTTTTCAGGGCAAGACGATATGATCAAGAGAGTGATGGATTGACACAGTCCTATCTCATTGATCGAGGAGTGCACCAGAGAAAATGGACTAGGTAGCACAATCAATCTTAGAACGATGATTCAAGAACCAACACGCTAAGAATGAAATTATTGTCCATTAACTACCAAGCAACAAGGTTGCTAGGAGTACTGAATTCACACATCATGGTTCACTTGTTGGCATTCTGGTTACAACCACACAGGAACCGAGGAATGAAAAATGATGGAGAGAAGTATCGCTTCATCAAGAATTCTTAAGAGGGTGTGCAAATCTCACGATACACTTGCTATGAAAGAGGGTGATACTCCGAGGTAGAACAGAACAAAAGCTAGATTAGCAATTTGATCTGCGGAATACAACTGCTTTGATCCAATCCTGGAAATGGATGAGATACTGGAGTTTGTTTCTCCTAGTCATTCTGAATAGAATGGCTTGATGGACCACAAGAGTAATAGGCATCGATGAATGAATGCACGCATACTCTTGACTATCAATTGATAGACGAGGGTTAGAATACAACTAAAGAAGGACAACTCAAAAGAACATACGATTTTCTGAGTTGTGGATGCATAGGTTAGTATGTCGAACAAGTTCAACATATTTCTTCCGGATAACCCATGCTGAAGAGGAAGGACTGGTAGAGTCACAACATAGAATCGAGAACTCGAGAAGAGCACACTGATTGTGATCTCTTGGTTCAATGAGGAACTTCTGCCATAAGCAGTACATGGTATTTGGAAGAAGGAAATACCACAGACATCGAGGACTATCGCAAAGGTTACTAATAACCTAAAGGAACGAGCAAACACTAACAACATGAGGTTGATAGGGTGAATCTCGGGTTCATAACACAGAAGTGGAATACCTACTAACTAAATGGCATCACGGGATGCTTTCGAGAATAAAGGCCAGAATTATCACACTGGGAACGCAAAACATGGTTCGATTACTAGGTGACACTGTAAGATACCTAGGGTCGTAATAATAGCTCCAACATATATGTCGAGGTAATGAAGTACCTCAACACCCTAGTTAGTGTGATTAACCTGGCCTAAAGGAACTTCAAAACCAGAGGGAAAGGATTTTCCAAATGCACTAGATTGCCTAGAAACCTTGGACGACTCGGACATCATAACGGTTGTAAATGCTCAAAATAATTTGAGACATGCTACAAAAATGGTGACATAACTACTCAGAAGCACAAAATCAAGGTTTCAAGATCAACAGTTAACATACAGAGGTAGAAAATGAACTGAGGCTTAAATCCAACAATCTTATGAGTCTACTCATTACTAACACGTGATCCTGATAGAAAGAAGAGAAAGCCTAGTTCTTAATCCCCGTAGAAGAGAAGAGGTTAACTCAGATCAGAAGGGCCTAAGGAATAGGAGTAAAAAGAGCCTTACGTTCCATCCCATAATCAATTCCCCTACATATAACTAAAGCATTTCTAGACTCAACTTCGACCAGTTTGGCTTGGTAATCCTACAGGCAGTCAAGCTCTGATACCAAAGCTGTCAGGACCCCGATCCTATGCCACACTGATCTAGCATGTAACTCCTCATATCACTTTGCGGCCTCACACACGGTATTCCCACGGGTGTCGCCTTACCAGGCCTGGGACCGTTTGCGCCTTTTGGCAGACGTATATGATAGTGTCGCTAGCATCCATATGACAAGGAACCCGGGCTGACATGGCTAGTCGTAAAACCAAAGTGGCACTAACTTACAGGGACAGGCATACATGACCCAACAACGAACGTGTCGGTCATCAGCGAGTGAATCCGGGCTGTAGTAACTGGGCTAGCAGTACTCCGGTAAACCGGGCTGTAGCGGGCTAACAGGACTCTGGTAAACACCGCGTGACATTTCCCCGAAGGGACAGACACAGTAACAAAGAAGGACACATGCCGGCCATCCTAAGTGTTCCGGAGCAATAGCAAGCTACCAAGGCTTAGTGGAAGCACTAGGAGACATTTCCCGGTAAGAGAGGCTACCAAGGATAAACAACTAGATAGTCAGATCCCACACATACCAAGCATTTCAATAATATACACACAATATGCTCGATATGTGCAAATACAACATGGCATCACAACATGACTCTACAACTCAAGTATTTTATTCAATAGGCTCCGAGGAGCGAGATATTACAAACATGGGTCTCATGACCCAACATTCAGAGCACACAAGTCAAAGCACAAGCGGAAGATTAACATGTCTGAGTACAGACATCTACAAATGAAAAGGGCTGAGAAGCCTGACTATCTACAAGATCCTGTCGAGGGCACAAGATCATAGCTGAGGTAACAAGCTAAACGTCGGAGTCCATGCGGAACTACTAGTGATACTGAAGTCTCTCTCCAAAACATAAAATAGGCAAACATGAGTACAAATGTACCTAGCAAGACTTACATCAGAACTAGCTACATATGCATCATTATCAACAAAGGGATGGTGGGGTTTAACTGCAGCAAGCCAGCTTTGACTCAGTGGCTAACCTGAACTACGACTTCAGGTAACTCTTTTGAGGTGGCGCACACGAGTCCACATATTGACCATATCAATAAACCACTATGGATTCGCTCCCGTCTCCCTACGAGAACGCCATCCATAGCACTCACGCTTATATTGCGCATTTTAGAGTATCCACTTTCACTTGTCTATGAACTGTACAGGCAACCCAGAAATCCTTTACTGCGGACACGGCTATTCGAATAGATCATATTAACACTGTAGGGGTGTACTTCTTCACACACGCTCTCACCACTTACCGCCGTTTACACGACATGTACTCGGCAACCTTCAAGCGGAAGCCCAGCGAGGGTGTTGGCCACGACCTGACTAACCACAAGTCTCTTGTCAAGGTTTATCGCCTATTCAGGTTCCATCTGCAAGGAGATCCGGCCGGGGTGTCGCTCACGGCCCCAAATGATGTGTGCAGGGTTCCCAAGCCCACCTCGACGGGTGGATCTACGCTTGGTACACCGTTCCATGGTGCCTAGTCTGTCCCAAGGCCACCTATACTGGGTGCCACTTGGTAGACTACTAAGACAACCTACAAACACCAGAAACTAGTTGCAACTCCTGGACAGAGATCAGGTTGATTAATAAGTCGAGAGGGGCACTTAAGCATTCTCATGCATGGTAGTAACTGTTCATGGATCACAAACACAGAACTCAGTTCCTAAGGACGGCTGCAATGAGACAACCCACCATGTACTCCTACATGGCCTCTAACCGCTACCTTTACCAAATCATGTTCACACACTTAGCTCTCAATAGTAGGACATGTTCACACACCTCCAATTCATCCCTGATGAATCAGACCTGACTCAACTCTAAGCAGCAGCAGGCATGAAAAACAAGCATGAATGAGTAGGCACATTAGGGCTCAAACAACTCCTACTCATGCTATTGGGTTTCATCTATTTACTGTGGCAATGACACGTCATGCAGAGGAAAGGGGTTCAACTACCGCAGCATGTAACAGTTGAATCGTTGTTGTCCTAATGCAGTAAAAGAGAGCAGGAGCGAGAGAGTGGGATTGTATCGGAATGAACAAGGGGGTTTTGCTTGCCTCGCACTTCTGAAGATAGTATAGCTCTTCATCGGTGTCATCGAACTCATCGTCGGAACACGTCTACTGAAGGGGGACAAATAACGAGAAACAAGGAAGAACACAATCAATGCAATGTACAATATGATGCATGATCATGACATGGCAATATGATGTGATTTGAGCTAATGCAACTAGCAACATGTTAAATGGAGTTGGTTTAAATCTAAGATTCAAATTAAAACTCCATATATGACATTTCAAATGCCATTAATTCAAATTATTGTATACAGCAGCTTTAAGTTATTCAAACATGCATGTTAATGCCATAAACAGATTCTTTGGATTTTTCTGATCATTTTCATATATAAATTATTTCATTTGGAGTTACGGTTTAATTTCTATGAATTTTTGAAGTTTATACAAATTTCTGGAATTTCTGAATTAAAATAAATCCATAAAAGATTATCTACGTCAACATGACATCGGGGTGACCTCATCAGGTCAAAGGCGCCAGACCAGGTCAAACCTGACGGCTGGGACCCACATGTCAGTGTAACAGCTAACTAACAGAGTTAGTTAGTGTTATGTTAGCACTAACCTAGGTTAATTAGGGCATGGGCCTTGTCGGTGTCAAAACCGGCGAATCTCGGGTAGGGGGTCCCGAACTGTGCATCCAGGCGGATGGTAACAGGAGACAAGGGACACGATGTTTTTACCCAGGTTCGGGCCCTCTCGATGGAGGTAAAACCCTACTCCTGCTTGATTAATATTGATGATATGGGTAGTACAAGAGTTGATCTACCACGAGATCAGAGTGGCTAAACCCTAGAAGCTAGCCCATGGTATGATTGTTGTTCGTCCTACGGACTAAAACCCTCCGGTTTATATAGACACCAGAGAGGGTTAGGGTTACACAGAGTCGGTTACAATGGGAGGAGATCTACATATCGTATCACCAAGCTTGCCTTCCACGCCAAGTAAAGTCCTATCCGGACACGGGACGAAGTCTTCAATCTTGTATCTTCATAGTCCGGGAGTCTGTCCAAAGGTCATAGTCCGGCCATCCGGACACCCCCTAAGCCAGGACTCCCTCAGTAGCCCCTGAACCAAGCTTCAATGACGACGAGTCCGGCGCGCAAATTGTCTTCGGCATTGCAAGGCGGGTTCCTCCTCCGAATATTTCATAGAAGATGTTGAACACAAGGATAGTGTCCGACTCTGTAAAATAGTTTCCACATACCACCGTAGAGAGAATAATATTCGCACAAATCTAATCGGCTGACGCATTCCGCAGCGTGACATCATGCCACAGCCAAGCCTTTATTCGTTTTACTGTCCCACCTCAGCGTGTTTAGCGAGGCGGTTTCCTTGGCACGTCCTGTCAAAGCAGAGATCGTGTCCCCTTATTCCGGGATTCTCATCAATACGGGCGTGGGTAACCCAACCGCGCCATTAATCGCGGCGCTTGGGAGATAAGCGAGTTTTATTAGGCTGGTGGGGGCTCATAGTTTCGGCCGCCCATATAAGGGGATAAGGATCCACCCTTTCCATCTACGCCTTCTTCCTCCTTCGCTTATCCATTCCTGCGCACTCGAGCTCCAGCGCCCAAGTTCGCACTTCCCACCTCATCCTTCTCCAATCATGTCCGGACCGGGAGGTAGATGGATGGCCTCCACTGTCACGGTGTGGCACATCAAAAAGTTGAGGAAAGCCGGATACTTTTCTAACGACATCTCGCACCGGCTCCTAGATGAGGAGCAACTCATCCCCACCCCTAGGCCCCATGAGAGGGTGGTGTTTCTCACCCATTTCCTCCGCGGACTAGGCTTCCCGCTTCACCCATTTGTCCGGGGGCTCATGTTCTGCTACGGCCTGGATTTCCATGATCTGGTCCCGAACTTCATCCTCAACATCTCGGCGTTTATCGTCGTGTGCGAGGCCTTCCTCCGCATCAAGCCTCACTTCGGCCTATGGCTGAAGATCTTCAGCGTCAAGCCGAAGGTTGTGGGCGACCGGCAAGCGGAGTGCGGAGGTGTCATGGTGGGCAAGATGCCCAACGTCACATGGCTCGAGGCCTCCTTCATGGAAACCATCAAAGGGTGGCAATCGGGGTGGTTCTACATCACCGAGCCGCGTGACACTGAGTGGGCAGCGGCCCCCGAATTCCAATCTGGCGTCCCCACACGGCTCACTTCTTGGAAAGAGACGGGCCTGTTGTGGGGTAATCCGGAAGAGGTCACCGGACTCCAAACCTGTGTCCAAGACCTGGTGAACAAGAAGGTTAAACTTGTCAACGTAGTCCAGGCCTTGCTCTTCCACCGGATCCTCCCTTGTCAACGACGGGCCTTCAACTTGTGGGAGTTCGACCCGACCCAGCACCAGACTTTGTCCTGGCTCTTCGACACAAAGCACGAGGACGCCTGGAAGGTGCTATTCAAGAGCTCCGAGGTCTCCCCTCCCGTCACCGAGGATCACGGATTCTAAGCCAAGCGCCAAGCCACCGAAGTAAGCTTGTTTTTATCCTTTACAGGACACTTGATTTTCATAGTTGGACTCTATGCAGGATCTAAACTCCCGCTCCTTTAACAGGACTGGAAGAGGACATCCAAACAATTTGACTGTCCGACCCCTTTGCTCGAAGGCCCAGCAGATGCACGCTTGACGAAGCTGCTGGTTCCGGCACCTCACGTGGTGCCGGAGAAGAAGGCCAAGAAGAAGGCCACGGGGACTCGAAAGAGTTCCCGATGCCTGGTGGTGTCGGATTCATCGCCCGACGACCCTGAAATGCCCTCCACCTCCGAAGACGAGGAGGAGGAAGAAGAAGCCTCTCCCCCTCCAGCGGGGAGAGGAAAGAAAAGGAAGGCCGCCCCAACTGGGGAGGCCGGAGGGTCCAAGAAGGGGAAGACCCTTCTTCTGAACTACACCTCCGACACCGACGACGGCGGAGAGGAATGGCCATCCAGGGCGAAGCCCCTGGTGAAATCGTAAGTATCCGGATACCAGAACAACTTATGGCGCTCTTCTATTGTACAGTACCTTCTGACATTGAATTCAATCATGTAGTCCGCCCAAGGCTCAGCTCAGTGATTCGTCGAGCGGCTCCCTGGATTCGTCGGATGTGAATAGCGCTTCACTCCCGACGGTCTCCTCCTCTCGCCCTACGGACGATGCCGAGGTGGAGTCCCAAAAGGGACTAAACCAGGAGGAGGTGGCCCCGGAGGTGCCGCAAGGCGACCTCCTGGACTCCAGGCCCAAAGGGGGTGAAGCCCCAGAGGGATCTAAGTCCGGCCCTGGGCCGGACACCGCTCCGGAACCTTCAGTGGTACCGGGGTCCGGTAGGCGGTCCCTTCGCAAGAAGGGCAAGCCTATGACGCCGGCGGCCTCCGTCCAACTAGAGGTGCCGGACAATTTGCTGGAGGTGCTTAACGGCGCCTCCATCAACGAGGGGCACCGCACTCTTATGAGTGCGGTGATTCAGAAGGTTTAGTCCGCCAAGAGCAGGCTGACAGAAGCCTGTACCAGCCTTCTAACAGGCTTTGAGGTATGTATTTAAAACATATAAAATGTTACTGCATAGACAGTAGCCCCTAATGCTCAGTTTGGTGTTCGGAAAGAAAAGCCGGACTGAGGATCTAAAAAAGATATACGCAGGAGTCTAACATAAATATGTCAATATGGGAATGCAGACTGCGCTACTGACCTCTGCCGCGCTGACTGCGGAGGTCGATGTATTGAAGCAGAGTCTCGAGCGGTCCGAGAACGAGCTCGGCCTTGCCAAGAAGCAGCTCGAGGACAAGGAAGGTATGTAATACCTTATGTAAGTATATAAAAAATACCTGGTTGCAAATAATGACAGGACCAACATGAATGTTGCAGGGGCCACATCCGAGGTGGCGAGCCTGAAGGAAGAGCTGTCCAAGGCCAAAGACAATGCGGCCGTGGAGCGCACTGAGCGAGAAAAGCAAGAGGCGCGGGTGGCGGAGGTGCGGCAAGAGCTCGATGCTCTTGTGAAAAAACATGAGAGGTTAGAGCTTGACTCGAAGACTCGAGAGTCCGAGCTTGCCTCGGCACTTGAGAGCACCAAATCTGCCAAGGTCGAAGCCCAAAAATCCCTCTAGGAAATTGAGGCGATGAAAAGGATTGCGGCAGGTAAGGCATTCTTTATGCAAAGCAAGCACGTGAAAGTAAATTACCTGTTACTTACCCGAGTCCGGAGCTCTCCAGGAGCATTCGTAAATCTGCCCCGCAGTGTATCCGCCGCCGCCGCATTCTACCGAGCCGAGGAAGGGAGCTCGAGGAGAAGGTGTTCTGGTCCCAGTATGCTGAGGCCGAATCCCCGGTGCCCCTGAGCGACCAGCTGAAGCAGCTGGTCGAGCTTCATAAGGCAGCCGAACAGGCCATGAAGGGTCTGATAGGCCGGCTATGGCTTGGGGAGGTCATGCCTTTGAGCTACTTTGGGCTGGTGTAACGGCTGGTGGATGCCTGTCCCCGGCTTGAAGTCATCAAGCACTCCGTATGCATCGAAGGCGCCCATAGGGCTTTTGCCCGTGCTAAAGTGCACTGGGGCAAGCTAGATGCTGAGAAGCTTGTGAAGGATGGGCCACTGGAGGGGAAGGAGCGTCGCAGGCCCGAGATGTATTATGAGGGCGTCCTGAAGGGTGCCCGTCTTGTAGCGAATGAATGTGCCAGGGATGTAATTTTTGAGTAAACTCGCTCGTGTGTATCCTGTGCGCTGAAAACTTGTTCATATGCGCTAAGCAACGCTTTTTGAATTTAAAATATTACCTTCTGTGCGGCTGTTTATTAAATCTGAGAGATGCAAGTCGTCGGCTTCTACCCCCATGCCATGAGTGCTGGGGTGTTCGGGATAAACCTGAGCGCTCTTGTTCCCATTCTTGGGTCCGTCTAGGGAGGCGCTCAGCACAACGAACGAGGCCATCGGACTTATAATGCTTTATCACTCTCACTTAGCCATAGAATTCTATAATTTTAAATTTCGGCGAAGCCCCTAGTATTTGGAAGACCGAGTTCGGGGCGCTATCCACGCCTAGGCCGGATAAATCCAGCTCCTCGCTCTAAGCGGCATAAGTCTTTAGGGACTCGAAAAACCTCTCGAACAGCGACCGGTCTCTCACCCTATCATGACGGTCAGTTTTAGCTTTCTCTACTGAGGTGTTAACCCAGCTCAACTGGGGCACAAACACAGTAGTTCTCCCAGCGCTACCTTAGCCGACATTGCGGAACGTAAGATACCAAAACATGGGAGCCGGGTAAACCCAACTATTGACCCAAGACATGATTCGGAGCCGATGCATATAATGCTATAAGTTCAGGGTGCCGCACTCATAGGAGTGTTTGGTCTTCTCACACCGTATTCTGGGGAATTTAAGCCCCTGATGTATTGGTCGTACCAAAGTGTACGGTTGCATGATGTCATGACTGAACATATTTACATGAAAAATGAATGCAATAATAGACAAGAGCTATGTATTGTTTATTAAAGGGCTGCTATGAAAGCAGAACGATACAAATAGTGTGATAAGCAAGAGATGGGATTATTTGACATTTCCCCCTCCAGGGGCAAGCTGCGAGACTTTAAGTAAGACAGGTATTTAGCTCGTTATGGAGACCACCTGGGCATTTGACTTGGCTTGTTGTCTCCCTGGCTGTTGCATCATGTGTTCAGCGAGTGTATTGCCGGACAGGCCTTCTGAATAGTGGAGTCCTGAAAGTATATATAAAAAGAAAAAGGAAGAAATGGCAAAATCGGGAGCCCCTAGTGTAGTTGAGCCGCATTCTGGGCGTGTCGTGGTTGTGCCCCTCCCCTTATGCACATGGTATTTCCAGAGCATAATTATGTATGCGTGGTACTGCTGTCGCAATCCTGCGAGGGCTGGGGTTGGGTCCGCACTGCTATGCTTGCTCGGAACGTGCCAGACGGTTTTGTTGTAGGTTACTTCGGCCGCACTTGACGTTGTCCGGACATTTAACAGTCGGATTGGAGGATTGCCTTGAGAGGCTACTTTGTACTTCCACCGCCAGGGCCGCCGTGGGCTCCTCTGTTCGGAGAGAGTGTTCGGTGTTTCCATTGACCGTAATGACTCCGCAAGGGCCTGGCATCATGAGCTTGAGATATGCGTAGTGCGGCACCGCATTAAATTTTGCGAATGCGGTTCGTCTGAGCAGGGCGTGATAGCCACTGTGGAACGGCACTATGTCGAAGATTAACTCTTTGCTTCGGAAATTATCCGGGGATCTGAAGACCACTTCGAGTGCAACTGAGCCTGTACAGCTGGCTTCTACACCTGGTATGATGCCTTTAAAGGTCGTCTTTGTGGGTTTAATCCTTGAGGGATCTATACCCATTTTTCACAATGTATCCTGATAAAGCAGGTTCAGGCTGCTGCCGCCGTCCATGAGGACTCTAGTGAGGTGAAATCCGTCAATGATTGGGTCTAGGACCAATGCGGCGAATCCGCCGTGACGAATGCTAGTGGGGTGGTCCCTTCGATCAAAAGTGATCGGGCAGGAGGACCATGGGTTGAACTTTGGGGCGACTAGCTCCAACGCATAGATGTCCTTGAGAGCATGCTTCCTCTCCCTTTTGAGGATATGGGTTGCGTATATCATGTTCAACGTCCACACTTGTGGGGGGAAGCCCTTCTGTCCTCTGTTGTTCGGCGGCCGGGGCTCCTACTCGTCATCGCTATGCAGCCCCTTGACTCAGTTTTCCGCACTTAACTTGCCTACCTGCTTGAACACCCAACAATCCCTGTTGGTGTGATTGGCTGGTTGTTCAGAGGTGCCGTGTATCTGGCATGAGCGATCGAGTATCCGGTCTAAACTTGATGGGCCCGGAGGATTTCTTTTGAATGGATTCTTCCGCTGACCGGGTTTAGAGCCTCTGAATCCGGCATTAACTGTCGTATCCTCAGTATTATCGCCGTTAATGCGGCGCTTGTGCTTGTTACGACGTGACCTGCCATTGTTGTCCTTGGTATCTGAGTTACCAAGGCTCTTGGTCATGTTATTGCTACGAGCTATCCAGCTGTCTTCTCCCGCGCAAATGCGGGTCATGAGTGTCGTGAGGGCTGCCATAGATTTCGGCTTTTCCTGTCCTAGGTGTCGGGCAAGCCATTTGTCTCGGATGTTGTGCCTGAAGGCTGCGAGAGCCTCTGCGTCTGGACAGTCGACTAGTTGATTTTTCTTGGTTAGGAACCGCGTCCAGAATTGTCTGGCCGATTCCTCTAGCTGCTGAATTGTGTGGCTTAAGTCATCAGTGTCTGGTGGTCGCACATAAGTGCCCTGGAAGTTGTCAAGGCATGCGGATTCCAGGTCCTCCCAGCAACTAGTTGACTCTGCTGGCAGGCTGTTAAGCCAATGCCGAGCTGGTCCTTTAAGCTTGAGCGGGAGGTATTTGATGGCGTGTAGATCATCACCACGGGCCATGTGGATATGGAGGAGATAATCCTCGATCCATACCGCAGGATCTGTTGTGCCATCGTATGATTCGATGTTTACGGGTTAAAAACCCTCGGGGATTTGATGATCCATTACTTCGTCTGTGAAGGATAGTCGGTGTGCGGCGCCTCTGTACTGGGCTATATCACGATGTAGCTCGGATGAGCTTTGTCTATTGTGTTCGGCCTGGTCGTATTTGTCATATCCGGCGTGATGGTTATCATCACGTGACGTGGGGCGCCCACGCGATCCGTAGATTGATCTTGTTTGCCTTGCCTTATCCTCCAATATGTCTCGCAGGTCTGGTGCGTTTCCCCGTTGAGGGAGTCCTGGATTATGACCTTTGGCCGGACTATGACCTTTGGCCGGACTCCCGGACTATGAAGATACAAGATTGAAGACTTCATCCCGTGTCTGGATAGGACTTTCCTTGGTGTGGAAGGCAAGCTTGGCGATACGATATGTAGATCTCCTCCCATTGTAACCGACTCTGTGTAACCCTAGCCCCCTCCGGTGTCTATATAAACCGGAGAGTTTTAGTCCATAGGACGAACAGCAATCATACCATAGTCTAGCTTCTAGGGTTTAGCCTCTCTGATCTCGTGGTAGATCAACTCTTGTACTACCCATATCATCAATATTAATCAAGCAGGAGTAGGGTTTTACCTCCATCGAGAGGGCCCGAACCTGGGTAAAAACATCGTGTCCCTTGTCTCCTGTTACCATCCGCCTAGACGCACAGTTCAGGACCCCCTACCCGAGATCCACCGGTTTTGACACCGACATTGGTGCTTTCATTGAGAGTTCCGCTGTGTCGTCACCTTTAGGCCCGATGGCTTCTTCGATCATCAACCATGACACGGTCCAGGGTGAGACTTTTCTCCCCGGACAGATCTTCGTGTTCGGCGGCTTCGCACTGCGGGCCAATTCGCTTGGCCATCTGGAGCAGATCGAAAGCTACGCCCCTGGCCATCAGGTCAGATTTGGAAGTTTGAACTACACAGCTGACATCCGCGGGGACTTGATCTTCAACGGATTCGAGCCATGGCCGAGCGTGCCGCACTATTACGCTGGGCATGATCTAGCTCTATTGCCGGACAGCGCCCAGAGCGCCGCTCAGGTGTCCGCTCCGACCCTTAGCTCGGAGCCGACCGCGCCAGTTGGGGACGGACGGTTGGACGCCGCCCCAGGAGCTGCAATCTCTACGGCGATCGAGCCGAATACCGGCCTAGTCCTTTGTGAGGCCTGTGACTCCAAGGTGCCGGACTCCTTTCCGGACTCCAAATCTTGCGCACCCCTTCCGATCGAACCCAATTGGGCTCCGATCATGGAGTTCACCGCCGCGGACGTCTTTTAGCACTCGCCCTTTGGCGACATCCTGAATTCACTAAAGTCTCTCTCTTTATCAGGAGAGCCCTGGCCGGACTATGGTCAGCGAGGTTGGGATGCGGATGACGAAGAAATTCGAAACCCACCCACCACCCACTTCGTAGCCACTGTCGACGATTTAACCGACATGCTCGACTTCGACTCTGAAGACATCGACGGTATGGACGCCGATGAAGGAGATGACCAAGAACCAATGCCTATAGGGCACTGGACAACCACCTCACCTTACAATGTATACATGGTGGACACAACTAAAAGAAATAAAGATGAGGATTAAAAGGGCGCAACGAGGGATCATTCCCTCGAAAAGCAATCAAAGCGGCGGTGGAAACGCCGCGCCAAACCCCACCTCGACACAGATCCAGCCATAGAGCAGGATGAACCGGCGGACAACGAACATACCATCGAGCAACTGTCCGAACAGGGCAACTTGGATGAACAAACCAAACATCCCGTCCCCGGCGAAAATAATAGTCCGGACGACCTCACGCCAGACAAATTACTGGAGAAGAATAACCTCCACCAAAGGCTCGTCGCCACGGCACGTAGCCTGAAAAAGCAGAAGCGGAAGCTCAGAACAGCGGAAGAGGCACTCAGAATCAGATGGGACAGAGTACTCAACACCGCACACAAGTACAGCGACATTCCGCACACAAAGAGTTATCCGCAGTGAAAATTACTACCAGAATTCTATGAAGAGGCCTTAGAGCCCACATGGCCAAAAAACAAGGAAGCCACCAGGTCGGATAGACGACCCCATGACCGACATCGAGCGGCAAAGGGCACCGCATTTAATCTGGCATGCGATCCGCACAAGGCTTCAAATCAAAAAGATGGCCCACCCAGATCTATCTATGGGCCAAGAAAGCAAGCTCTCCTCAGCAATGCAACACAACAAATATCCGAACATCGCGGCACACCCAAATACAGGGGCGCCGCACATCCCCTATGTTTCACCAATGAGGTGCTGGACCATGAATTTCCAGCGGGATTCAAGCCCGTAAACATAGAGGCATACGACGGAACAACAGACCCTGGAGTCTGGATTGAGGATTATATCCTCCACATACACATGGCTAGAGGAGATGACCTCCACGCCATAAAATACTTACCCCTTAAGCTCAAAGGGCCAGCCCGGCATTGGCTTAAAAGCCTTCCCGAAAACACCATTGGAAGTTGGGAGGAGCTCGAGGACGCTTTACGGGCAAATTTCCAAGGGACCTATGTCCGACCTCCGGATGCAGACGATCTAAGTCATATAACTCAACAACCCGGAGAGTTAGCCCGGAAACTCTAGAACAGATTCCTTACTAAAAAGAATTAAATAATCGACTGTCCGGACGCCGAAGCCCTAGCAGCTTTCAAGCATAGCGTTCGAGACGAATGGCTCGCCAGACACCTCGGCCAAGAAAAGCCAAGATCAATGGCCGCATTAACAAGCCTCATGACCCGATTTGCACAGGGGAGGATAGCTGGTTGTCAAGAAGCAGCACCAGCGACCCAAGTACATCTGAAGTCAGAGATGAAAACGGGAGACCGCACCGTAACAAAGAACTGCGCTGGATCAAGGATAACAGCCCGAAGAGCACGACAGTCAACGCCGGATTCAAAAGAACTCGGTAGAATCAGAAAAGGCCGCCCCCCCAAGGATAATAGGGACGAGCTATCTAACCTCAACAAAATCTTGGATAAAATATGCCAAATCCATAGTACTCCCGGCAGGCCTGCAAACCACACCCACCGAGATTGTTGGGTCTTCAAGCAATCCGGCAAACTCAACGCCGAACACAAGGGGCTCGACATACCAAGCGAGGATGATGGCGAATCCCATAAGAAGAACACCGGAGAACAAAAGAAGTTCCCACAAGAAGTCAAAACAGTAAATTCACTTCATGTGACAAAAGGAAAAAACAGATTGGCGCCTACAGAGACACACGCCATATGGCCTGTCCCAGAGGAATCCAGCCACTGGTTGTTAGAACCAATCACCTTTGACCATCAGGATTACTCTAGAGGTATCCGGAACGCAGGCCGGACTGCCTTGGTCTTAGATCCGATAATTGACGGACTCTCCTTTACACAAGTCCTAATGGACGGCGGCAGTGACCTAAACCTACTATATCAGGACACAATCCGCAAAATGGGGTTAGACCCAGCAATAATCCGCCATGGCAACACTTCCTTTAAAGGGGTCATGCCAGGCCCGGATACCCATTGTATGGGTTCCCTCTCGTTAGGAGTTATGTTCGCCCCCCCCCCCCCCCCCCGAAAACTTTCGAAGCGAAATGCTAACCTTCCACATCGCCCCATTCGTAAGTCGCTATCAAGCGCTACTGGGACGCGAAGGTTTCGCCCGCTTTAACGCAATACCACATTATGCATCCCTTACACTCAAAATGCCCGGTCCACGAGGCATCATCTCATTGAAGGGAAATATCAAGTGTTCCCCGAGCTCGTAGGATGGTGCGGCTGCCTTGACAGCCGCACACTTACCCAGCTTTACTACTCAGAGCACCTAAAAAGGTCGTTAAAGACCCCGGACATGGTTCGACGAATCCGGCGTAAACATGCAAAGGCTTCATAGCCGCATAACCCTGTACAAGGGGCTCCGCGCAACAATAAAGCTCAATCCTACCCATGTTTTTGTATTATGCTTTGTTTATTTTAACATAGATTTCTCGCACGATTGATTTTCCACTAAGTTTCTCTCTTTTGCAGACGAACGATGTGCTACACCCGTCCAGGATATGGCACAACGGGGACACAGGCGCAGATGTGCAACAGGGACCCGTTTCAAGGACTCTTTTCAGATTAAGACCCTGCGTAAACCTTTTTTACTATCTCTTGTTGATAACATCCCCCGGTTTTTGCTATAACCGAGGAGGAGGCTAGTGTCTTGGCATGTGGCCATGCCATAATTTTGCGCATACCTGGACACCAGGGGCTTTTTACCAAGGGCTTTTGTTCGGCCCGTCTTCATAAAGACCGAAACCTTAGGGAGTGTTCAGTGTCGCGAGTTTGGCCTTATATGCATCAGCTCCGAATCATGTCTTTGGTCAAATGTTGGGTTTGCCCAGCTCCTATGTTTTGCTGCCTGATGTTCCGCTCTACCAGCCAAGGCGGCACCAGGAGGACTACTGCGATTGTGCCCCGGTTCGGCCAGGCGAGCACCTTAGTAGAGAAAGCCGAAAACTGACTGTCATGATCTAGCGAGAGACCGGTCAACCACTCGATGACTTGCTGGAATCTTTAGGATTCCTCCGCATTAACGAAGGGCCGTTTCCCGGTCAGGCACACACGCGCCCCGAATTCGGGAGAGACGGTGCCCTTAGGGGCTATTCAGTATCCCCACTATCAAACTCCTATGGCTAAGTGAAAGTGATAAAGCATTATAGTTCGGTTGCCTAGTTCGCTGCGCTATCACCTCCTTTATAGGACCAAGACGTTGGATCAAGTGTGAAAAGGCGCCTTTTGCGAACACCCCCGCATTATATGTGTGGGGGCTGAAGCCAACGACTGCCATCTTTCAGGTTATATACACATATATATTAACGGCCCCACAGGAGGCATTATAATTCTTGAAAGCACAAGTATAAAAAGCTTTTTCATCCTATCAAAATATTGTTTTACAATAGCACATGTTATTCGAACACAACATCCTTCGAGCACTTCGTCTCTATTAAACGAGCGCCCTGAAGAACTTCCTCAAAGTAGTGCTTGGCAGGTACTCGGCTTTCGTCCGAATCCCGGGATGCAACAACACTAGCCTTCATATCCACACGGGCAAGAGCCATTTGTGCATCCTCTATGCACGCTGACCTCTTCATTGCATCAACATGCGGCACCGAACCAAGGAACTGCTGCACCAAGCTAAAATAACTCTTCGGCTCTGGCTCTTCTGGCCACAGACGACTCGCGACGTACCTCATAGCGAGTCCGGACAACCTGTTCTGGTCTGGATTATGGAACTGCGACCAAAACAGTTCTTCCAATTTATGGTCATCCAGACCCCGAAAGTGTTCAGTCGCGTCCGCTACACTTGCCGCCAAATCCAGTTAAGTGTTCGCCGCACTCCACTTCCGTTCCAACGGAGCATACTTAGGATCCCCGAACTTCACCCGCAGCATATAGGGCTTTCCAGCCGTGATATCTCTGGCCTGACGTAGCTCCTCCTTCATAGCTCTCATTGCAGAGCGAGTGTCCTTGGCCTCGACAGTGACCTTTTCTAGGTCCTTCTGGTCCACCCTATCTTCTTCTTCATGAAGCTTACAACGGTCGGCAGCATCCTTCAATTTTACAGCCATCTCGGCCATTTCTTTCTTGCTCTGGCAATGAGCAGCTTGTTCGGCTTTTAGCTCTCCAGCCGCTTTAACGGCAGCCGCATCACTCTTCCTCGCTTGCTCCTTGGCTCGGGCAAGTTCCGCCCAGAGGTTCTCCACGGCAGCGGCACCATCTGCATTAAGCACATATGTTATAAGGCACGAGCATCAAGCTCCTCTTATCCGATGTCTTTGGAGACATTAAATACCTTGTGCCTCGTCTAGTCGCTCATTTACAAGCGCGATGTCAGCATCTGCTACGTCAAGTTGCCACTTTAGCTCGGCAGATTCATCAGTCCGGCTAGCCATCGAACGCCTCGCCACCTACATAGGAAAGGCGACATATTATACCTGGGATTATGATCCTCTGTGCACCGTCATTTTTGACAACACATAGAGTCTCGGGGTCTACTATTTAGACAGGGCGCATTTTATATATGCGGCTCTATCAAAAGGTACATCTTTTCGCGTACCTCAAAACCTGTCAGTAAACTCCTGGCGGCCTCCTACAATCCGCTTTTTGCGGATGAAATCCTTCTAATCACCATGTTCATCAACACACGGTGTTCTTCTGAGATAGACGCTCGCCCGAGCAGATCCTGCAGCCCCTCCGACCGTGCACCTAAAGGTGCCCAACTAGTCCGACGACCTTTTTCAAAGTCCGGATTTGGAGAAATCCTCCGAGACGACACCTTGGGGTCGCCAGCCTCGCAAGATGGTACAGCTGGGGGAGGCGTTTCGCTCTCCATCATCTCTGGATGGAGATCCCCGGAAGATGAGCTCTGCTGAGAAGGGTTGAGATCCGAACTGCAAGGTAAAATTTTGGTTATCTTCCTCAGAAAGAAAACAGGGATATCACTCATTTTAAAAACCCCTCTTTACTTACGGCTTGTTGGGGAGCTGATCCCCTTAGGGGCACAATGCGGCCGAAGCACTCTCCGGCGCCAGACCCTCTGATGAAGATTTCTTCCCCCGTTTTGAGGCGATCGCCTCCGGGTTTTTAGAGGCATTCCTCTTCTTTCCCTGGATAGAGGAGTTCTCGATTCCTCCCTTCCTGACAGCCTCCTTCGCGGAGGTGGTAGCTTCCTTGTTCCCCTCTTCGCCTTCTTCAAAAGGTGCAATCTCCCGCATCCTGGTCAACACGGGATCCGGCGTGGTCTCAGGGAGGGGGGCCGGACACCTGATAAGCCTTGCTTCCGCTATCCACTCCTGTTTAAAGGATAACTCTTTCAAGGGCGGTTTTATGATAAATATACGGATGGCGTGTCCGGGTATGGGGCTACTTACTTGAGTATCCGAGCGATTGCAACTCAGGCCTGCGTCCTCGGACAAGTCCGGACACCTTGCTTGTGATCCAAAGAACAATTTGTACATCTCCATGGGCGTCGTGCCCATAAAGTGTTGGAGAGCTCGTGGCCCTTCCGGATTAAATTCCCACAGGCGGAGGGGGCGACGTTTGCAGGGCAGTGTGCCGCGAATCAGCATAACCTACGCCGCTACTGTCGGTGTACTAGAGTAGGGGTACCCTAGTACCCCGAACTTGTGCACGGGCAGTCGCAGCATCCCGCGGCAAGGCTTGCCGGGTGACCGCCAAGATCCTCCACGGCTACTTCGAAGACCATTCAAGAACAAAGTACTTAAACCAAGGCCCCGGCAAGAGGAGCTTGCCGGGAAGAGAGAAGCTTGCCGGGAAGGAGACAAGACCCCGGCAGGAGGAGCTTGCCGGGAAGGCCGACCAAGGCATACCAAAAAGACTTGCCGCGACGCACCGCGCGTCCCGGCAAGGCCCGGCGAGCGACAAGCTCCTGAACACGACAAGACGACGACCGCGGCAAGGAGCTTGCCGCGGGAAACCCCCACTTCGTGCCCGCGCTCCAGCACACCTTCCAACGTGTCGCTCTGGAACCCTCCCAAGCACACGTAGGGGGGGGCTGTGCAGCTAGGGGTGCGAGGTGGCAAGCAGGCGCTGACAAGATAACCATCGTGGCAAACGGTGGCGCCCCTAACGGTCGCTTTTCTGCACTGTTGGGCGACTCGGACGGGCATTTAATGCCCTTGTCCCCTACCGTCAGAGTTAAGTAGGATACACTGTGTCTACAGTAGCGGTAGGTGCAGCTACCGCATTCTTTTTCCATTTCTACCCCTCTCGCCTACGTTGCCACCTGTCGGTGACCCCTTGAGAGTATAAAAGGAGGCCCACGCGCAACGTAGAGGGGGGTTCGGACTCATTCGAAACACCAGAAACACTCCCACGCTCGGTCTGGTAGCGTCCATCGCTCCCGAGCAAGAACATCAGATAATACAACCAGACAAGCAGCAGTAGGGGTGTTATCTCTCCGGAGAGCTCCAAAGCTGGGTAAACCGCTCGTGTGCTTCGCCTCGATCCGCTCTTTGCACGACCTCCGCCCCCCGCCGAACCGAAAGGGGCTCGGTCCGCCGATCCCCATAGGTGTTCGTGGATCAGCCTTTTCCCCGACATCTTTGGCGCGCCAGGTAGGGGGCGTCGAGATTGTGTGAACCTTATCCGGTGTCCACACGAGCTAGATCTTCATTCCCTTCATCAACATGCCACCGAAGAAGAAGACTTCGGCGGCAGCCGCTCCGTCCACGTCGTTTCCGCCACCGTTGGAGCAAACGGATGGTGGAATGGACGCTGGCGGAAGAACGGACGTCGACGAGGAAGCTCATAATACTGCCAGGTCCAAGAACAAGGCTGCACAAACCTCGGCGACCGTAGATGTTTCGCGCCACTCTCAGGAGGCGCAAGATCGATAGCGTCATGGCACTAGCAGTGCCATGCGCATGATAGCCCAAGGCCAAGTTGGTGGATCTCGAGGCGCTCAAGACCAGCATGCACGCCAGCGTGCTGGCACGAGCGAGGCACGGTCGCCTGGACGGGATACTGCTCCTTCTAACATAGTTAGAAGTTCGAGCACGTCCCGCTCCTCGCGCCGTCCGCCACCTCCACCCACCACTCCAGCAGAAGCTTTGGCGCGAGCTCAACTTCTTCTAGATTACCCTCCGACGTCGGACAAGGTCGACAAATGGAGGGCCACCATTCAGAGTCTCATCGGCTACGCCAACGGTGACACTCCACGGCGGCCGAGCGCGTCGCCGCCGCGGCAGGACCGCCGGACGCGAGCCGGTGGCGAAGAAACGGGCGGAGGTGCAACTACCATGCAATCACCGCCCCGAAGGCCAAGATCGCTGACTCGCCGGATCCACCTCGACAGCGACTCCACTGCATCGTCGGATCCACGAGCTCGTCGCGATCAGCGCCAAGTTCTTCATGATCGACAACAAGAAGACGCTCGAACCCGTATCGAGCGCCGGAGAGAAGCGCGGCGTCAATCCTACAAGCGCGCTGGGCCCTCTGTCGACATGCATGCGCCAGGGGAACCAGGCGATCTGCCGTACGCGGTAGGTTGTCCTGCGTTCACTCGTGAGCCGCGGCAAGTCCAGTGGCCCAGCACAAAGAACTTCAAGCCAGACGTACCGGAGAAGTACGATGGCAAGACGCATCCGTCGGAGTTCCTCAGCATCTACACCATCGCGGTGCAAGCTGCCGGGGGACGGGATGACAAGATCCTTGCCAACTACTTCCCGCTGGTGCTCAAGCCCAATGTCAGATCCTGGCTCATGCACTTGCCGGACAACTCCATATCCTCCTGGGCTGATCTGTGCCATCAGTTTGTCGGAGCCTTCACCGGCGGACACAAGCCTCATGGCCAGGAGAGTGATCTTCATCTGCTCGCCCAGAAGGAAGGAGAACCCCTGCGCAAGTACATTCAGAGATTCAGCAGTGTGCAGCACAACATCCCAGACGTCCACCCTGCCGCGGTGATCAGCGTGTTCCATCAGAATGTGCGGAACCGCAGGATGCGGGAGGAAATGGCGATGTGCAAAATCAGGGACGTCAGTGAGTTATATTCACTGGCCGACAAGTGTGCACGTGCTGAGGAAGGGAGGAGACTCCCCGGAGAGAATGTAGGAGCGGGAGGATCTGACAGTGAAGATACTGCCCCGGCAAGGAAAAACCGGCGGCGGAACAACAGAAAGAGGAGAGGCAAAGAAGTGTTAGTTGTTGAGCAGTCCGGCAATGGTGGTGGCGCCAAGGAAGCCAAAGCTGGTGACTCCGGCAAGGAGGTTGCTGTGGAGATGGCGGTCGCCGACAAGCAGGACGGCGCCAACAAGCAGTACTGCAAGATTCACCGCACCAAGGGCCATGATCTTCGGAACTGTAAGAAAGTCGAGCAGCTTATTGAGCTACAGAAAGCTGAATATGAGCGGCGCGACAAACAGAAGGCCCAGGAAGGAGCCGGTGGGTCCGGCAACAAGCGTCCCGGCTGAGGAGGACGCTGTGGCAAGGCCAAGCAGCGGCAAGGAGATAGACCTCCCCGTGGCCGCGACAAGGATGAAGATGATGCTGAAGATGAAGACATGGATGATGAGGAGGCTGATGAGCAGGAGTTCCAGAAAGCCACAGAGGTCCTGTGCATTGACGGTGGTGCTTCTCTGCATACCTCGCACCGCCAGCTCAAGCAGTGGGTGCGGGAAGTTAACGCAGCAGAACCACCCGTCGAATCACGCAGGCCTCTGAAATGGTCCAGCACGCCTATCATCTTTGATATTGAGGACCACCCTGATCGCGTAACTGTGGTCGGGTGCTTGCCGATGTTGGTCTCACCAACAATCCGCAACCTCAAGGTCACTAAGATGCTAGTTGACGGCGGGGCCGGCTTGAATCTGATCTCCTCCGCGGTGCTCCAGAAACTCCAGATCCCTGACAGCGAGCTCGAAGAGACCGGTACTTTTCAAGGAATCAACCCGGGGAGGAGCAAGCCGAAGGGGAAAATCACGTTGCTAGTAACATTCGGCAGCGAGCTGAACTTCAGGACTGAGAGGGTCATGTTTGACGTTGCCGACTTTCCGTTGCCTTACAATGGAATCCTTGGCCGTCCGGCACTCGCCAAGTTCATGGCAGCCTCTCACTATGCATACAATGTACTGAAAATGCCAGGCCCAATAAGTGTCATCTCTGTCCCTGGCGACAAGAAGGATGCTCTTATCTGTGCCGACAAGATCTACCGGGAAGCAGCAGCCGCAGCAGAACGCAAGACACTTGCCGCTGAAGCTCCCGGGGGAAGAAGACCAAGTCCGGCAAGAGCTCTAATGTCTACTCCAGCAAGCGCACCTCTTCGGAGTGCTGCGCTACCGTCGAGGACGCACCATCGAGCTCCACCGGCAAGTGTAAGAAGGCAATGGCAGCTCCACCTGAGACCAAGAAGGTGTCCGCCAAGGAGGACGGCACTGGTGGTACCTTCACCATCAGTGCCATGCTCGGCCCTAAATAGGAAAGCGCGCTCGTTGCTTTCCTGCGGGCGAATGTCGACGTGTTTGCGTGGCAACCGTCCGACATCCCCGGTGTTCCCAGGAAAGTAGTTGAGCACCACCTTGCCGTCTGTCCTCATGTGCGGCCCGTCAAGCAGAGAGTCAGAAAGCAGGCAGTGGAGCGCCAAGAATTCATAGCAGAAGAAATCAAGAAGTTGGAAGCAGCAGGCCTTGTCAGAGGAGTGCTCCAACCCACGTGGTTGGCCAATCCTGTTGTCGTGCGCAAGGCTAACGGGAAATGGAGGCTTTGTATTGACTCCACTGATGTTAATAAAGCTTTTCCCAAAGACCCATTTCCCTTGCCACGTATTGACCAGATTGTTGACTCCACCGCCAGATGTGATTTGCTTTCATTTCTTGACGCATACTCAGGCTACCATCAGATCTTCATGGTAGAAGAGGATGAAGAGAAAACTGCATTCATCACCCCATGTGGCACGTACTGCTTTATACGGATGCCTTTCGGTTTGAAGAATGCTGGTTCAACATTTGCAAGGGTAGTCCACCATGCTTTTGAGCCGCAAATGCACAAAAATGTGGAAGCCTACATGGATGACATAGTGATCAAGAGCAAGAACAAGGCGAACCTGATTCAAGATTTGGACGAGACATTTGCAAATCTGCGCAAGATCAACCTCAAGCTTAACCCCGAGAAGTGCGTGTTTGGAGTCCCTTCCGGCAAGCTTCTCGGGTTCTTCGTGTCTCAGCGGGGAATTGAAGCCAATCCCGACAAGATCAAGGCCATTGAGCAAATCGAAGCACCAAAGCGCGTCAAGGATGTACGAAGGCTTGCCGGTTGCGTGGCTGCTCTCAGCAGGTTTATCTCCAGATCTGCTGAGCGCGCCCTGCCATTTTTCAAAATTTTGAAGAAGGCAGGTCCAATGAAATGGACTCCGGAAGCGGAGGCTGCGCTGCAGGACTTGAAGAGATACCTGTCCTCCACTCCAACACTTGTCGCACCTAAGCCGCAAGAGAAGTTGCTGCTATATATAGCGGCAACTAATCAAGTGGTTAGTGCTGCGTTAGTGGCGGAGAGGGAGGCGGATGATGAGCCAGCAACAACGGCAGTTCCATCCAGCGACAAGCAGGGGGCTTCGCCGACAAGCTCTGGTCCGGCAAGTTCTTGTCCCGACAAAGATGGATCTGCGCGGACACACAACGAGATGCCAAGGAAAATGGTGCAACGCCCAGTTTACTTTGTCAGTTCCCTTTTACAGGGGCTAGATCAAGGTACTCTGGTGTGCAGAAGCTGCTTTTCGGCCTCCTCATGGCCTCGAGAAAGCTGCGCCATTACTTCCAAGCACATGAGATCACAGTCGTCACTCGCTTTCCGCTGAAAAGGATACTGCAAAATCCAGAAGCAACAGACAGGATCGTCGAGTGGGCGCTGGAACTGTCAAGCTTTGGCCTCAAGTTCGAGAGTACTTCAACTATCCAAAGCAGAGCATTGGCAGAGTTCATAGCAGAGTGGACGCCAACCCCAGATGAAGAAATTTCAGAGACAAGCATCCCCGTCAAAGAGGCAAGCAAAGAATGGCTGATGTACTTTGATGGTGCCTTCTCGCTGCAAGGCGCCGGTGCAGGCATGCTGCTTGTCGCACCCACCGGAGAGCACCTCAAGTACGTAGTCCAGATGCACTTTCCCAAAGAGCAAGCAACCAACAATACTTCAGAGTATGAAGGATTGCTTGCCGGTCTCAGAATCGCAACGGACCTTGGGATCAAGAAGCTCATTGTCAGGGGTGACTCACAGCTTGTCGTCCGCCAAGTGAACAAGAATTACCAGAGTCCGTTGATGGAAGCATATGTTGATGAAGTGAGGAAGCTAGAAGAGCAATTTGACGGCCTACAAATGGAGCATATCCCAAGAGCTCAGAATGACATTGCTGATGGCCTGTCAAAGTGCGCCGCACTAAAAGTTCCTGTGGAACCAGGAATTTCCGTGCTCAAGCTGACTCAACCATCCATAACACCGTCAACCGGACAAAGCAAGAAGAGGAAGTTGGTTTCTGGTGACTACTTTTCGGCAGAGCTCCCCGAAGCCGCCGCCAAGAAAGTCCCCAAAATCAGCACCAAGGATGCTGAGGAGCAGTCTGCTCCGGCAAGCCCTAGGGTTTGTTCCGTTGAAGCAGAAGCTCCCAATGAGTTTTGCTCCGGCAAGCTTGTCGGGGAACGTCAAGCTCCGGCAAAAGTGCAGCTACTCGCCGTAGAAGCGGACGTTCCCGCAGCAGCTGAGAACAACACTAATGATGCTGAGTGGCAGTCTGCTCCGGCAAACCTATTGGTTTGTTCCGTCGAAGCAGACGCTCCCGACAAGTTTTGCTCCGGCGAGCTTGCCGGGGGACATCAAGCTCCGGCAGGGCCACAAGTCCTTGCCGTAGAAGCAGATGTTCCCGCAGTAGCAGGTACGCCTTTAGTCCTTGTTATCGAGCCACAAGCTCCAGCATGGGCACAACAGATTGTCCATTTCCTTCAGACAGGAGAGCTTCCCGAAGAGCAAGAAGAAGCGGAAAGAGTAGCCCGGCAGTCAAGTATGTACCAGTTTGTCGACAGCATACTGTACAGAAGAAGACTCAACGGTGTGAAATTGAAGTGTATTCGCCGGGAAGATGGGCAAAAGCTGTTGGCGGAGATACATGGAGGCATATGTGGCCACCACATAGGCTCAAGGGCACTTGCCGCCAAAGCTTTCCGGCAAGGTTTCTTTTGGCCGACAGCCCTCCAGGATGCAACTGCACAAGTAACCAAGTGTGAAGCGTGCCAGTTCCACTCCAAACAGATACACCAGCCAGCTCAAGCTCTCCAGACGATCCCTTTATCCTGGCCATTTTCGGTCTGGGGGCTCGATATCCTCGGCCCCTTCCCCCGAGCTATCGGGGGCTTTGAGTACTTGTACGTCGCAATCGACAAGTTCACAAAGTGGCCGGAAGTGCAGCCAGTGAGGAAGGTGACAGCACAGTCAGCAGTCAAGTTCTTCAGGTCGATTGTTTGCCGTTTCAGGATCCCTAACAGGATCATCACCGACAACGGCACGCAATTCACGAGCCGCACCTTCATGCAGTACGTCCAAGACCTTGGCGCCAAGGTCTGCTTCGCTTCTGTTGCTCATCCGAGAAGCAACGGTCAAGCAGAGAGGGCAAATGCTGAAGTGCTGCGCGGGCTCAAGACCAGAACTTTCGACAGGCTGCACAAGTGCGAAAAGAACTGGATCGAGGAGCTCCCGGTGGTTCTTTGGTCGATCAGAACAACGCCAAATCGAGCCACTGGCCAGACACCTTTCGCTCTAGTCTATGGAGGAGAGGCAGTTCTCCCCACGGAACTCGTATACGGGTCACCTCGAGTGCTCGCTTATGATGAGCTTGAGCAAGAGCAGCTGCGGCAAGACGACGCGCTGCTCCTTGAGGAAGATTGTCTTCAGGCTGCTGTACGAGCTGCTCGATACCAGCAAGCTTTGCACCGCTATCATAGCCGCAAAGTTAAAGCCAGAAGCTTTGAGGAAGGCGACCTTGTTCTTCGGCGCGTTCAATCCGCCAAGAATTCCAACAAGTTGACGCCGAAGTGGGAAGGCCCTTATCGGGTGAGACGAGTCACGAGGCCTGGCGCTGTCCGCCTTGAGACCGAAGATGGCGTTCCGGTGAGCAACTCCTGTAACATAGAGCATCTTCGTAAGTTTTACCCGTGAGGCGCGGTTGTCAGACCCTGTCCGGCAACCACCTTTCTGTACAAGTCTTGCCGCTGTTGCATGTAATCCTTTGTACAGAGCTGGGCGCAGATCCCGTGCATAAGTAAAACCCCACATGCTCCGCACAGCTTATCCATTTCATGCATTAGTTCCTATCTTGCATGCAATTATCTGACACTTTGTGCAGCACCTACACCCGGTAAGCAGTAACGAGCCGAAGAGCTCCATACTATTATTTTCTCTACTTTCTTTTTCTTCTAAAGGAAAAGAAGGTCCCCTCGCCCACAAGGTTTCCCGGGGGGGGGGGACGGATAATGGTGTGGAACGGGCCGTTCAAAGAGAGCCTCTCCTTGCCGGAAAGCAGACGACAGAAAACCTAAGTTGCCAAAGTTTGAGCAATCAATTTTTTTTTTAAATTCTTCAAGTTATCTCCCTTGAATGACCGCACTTTGTATGGAAAACCTGTGCGCGGAGGAACCAACTCGTAGCTAGTTGCGCCTTAACTTTGTTTCGAGTCCGCTCAACAATTTAAGTGAGCTGCTAGCGCCCTTACTTTGCTTCGAGTCCGCTCAGCAACTTAAGTGAGCCGCTAGCGCCCTTACTTTGTTTCGAGTTCGCTCAGCAACTTAAGTAAGCTGCAACTAGCTGCGACAAGGTTTCTTGTCGGAAGCAGCGCCGCCAGCAGGCTGCTGAAGTTCCGCACTCAGCGCTCGTGGCTCGGGCGCCTGCGCCGACAAGTTCCCCAAAAGCGTAGGGTAAAAAGACATACAAAAGGAGGGATCAAGTAAAGGGAATAACATTGCAATCATTCCGTAGAACAAAGTTATATTACAAAAATAACTTGTCGCGCCCCAAATAAAGTGTTCCCGTGACATGACTGGCAGCGACGAGGAAAGAAGAAGTGGACGGCCTAATCTACGCGATCGCCTTCGACCCTCTTGACTCCGCTCACCTTGTCCACAATGGGTGCGACAAGGGCTTTGAGCTCCTCCAGATCAGCTTCTGGCAGCAAGGTCCTGAGGATATTGGTGAGGCGGAAGCCCGGATTGTGGAAGGCCACTTTCATCAGCACCTTCTCCAGAACTCCGGCGCAAATCGTGCGCGACTCGTCGGCCAGCTGCTTTGGGATCCATTCCCAGAGCTGCTGGAGAGCCGTCGCCATGCCCTTGAAGAATAGAGTGAGCTTGACGCTGGGTTGGAGATTCTCGTCGGAGGAATATCCGAAGCCTTCCACCCCCAGCTGCACCAGCTCCTCTTCAATGACTGCAGCAACATTCACGAGGCCCTCCGTCCAGAGCTCCACGGTATCTCTGAGGAGATTCTGGGTTTCCGTGGCCCTCACCAACAGCGCATCATTGGCCTCGATGTCCGAGTCGGGGCCGACCCGCTGCCTCTGCTCGCGTTTCCCGCTACCACCATCTGCGACTCCAAGTGCATGGGAGCCGCATGGCGGAGATGCAGAACCGACGCGACGAATGAGGCGGCCTCGCCCCACCCCGTGATCACGGGGAGTAGGCGCCTCGAAAACCGTGCACCGGCCTCGTCTAGTAAATGCACCACGCCCCCATGCCTACCTCCGTTTAGGTAGGACGGCGTGAACCGTCCCCTTCATCATGGCCTGACGCATGCTCGCGGGGTTTAGCCCCGCGCACGCCGCCCACGTCACCCACGACGCCGCGTTTGACGCGTGCCGTTTTGGGCGTGCGCGGTGGAAGCGGAGAGATATGCGGCGTGACCTAGGCCGTGCATGCCCGTGCACTGTTTTGGCCCTGGCCCAACAGCACTCGGCACCGTGTCTGGCCCAGGCCCGGGGGCTCCTGTCGGTGTACTAGAGTAGGGGTACCCTAGTACCCCGAACTTGTGCACGGGCAATCGCAGCATCCCGCGGCAAGGCTTGCCGGGTGACCGCCAAGATCCTCCACGGCTACTTCGAAGACCATTCAAGAACAAAGTACTTAAACCAAGGCCCTGGCAAGAGGAGCTTGCCGGGAAGAGAGAAGCTTGCCGGGAAGGAGACAAGACCCCGGCAAGAGGAGCTTGCCAGGAAGGCCGACCAAGGCATACCGAAAAGACTTGCCGCGACGCACCGCGCGTCCCGGCAAGGCCCGGCGAGCGACAAGCTCCTGAACACGACAAGACGACGACCGCGGCAAGGAGCTTGCCGCGGGAAACCCCCACTTCATGCCCGCGCTCCAGCACACCTGCCAACGTGTCGCTCTGGAACCCTCCCAAGCACACGTAGCAGGAGGCCGTGCAGCTAGGGGTGCGAGGTGGCAAGCAGGCGCTGACAAGATAACCATCATGGCAAACGGTGGCGCCCCTAACGGTCGATTTTCTGCACTGTTGGGCGACTCGGACGGGCATTTAATGCCCCTGTCCCCTGCCGTCAGAGTTAGGTAGGATACACTGTGTCTACAGTAGCGGTAGGTGCAGCTACCGCATTCTTTTTCCATTTCTACCCCTCTCACCTACGTTGCCACCTGTCGGTGACCCCTTGAGAGTATAAAAGGAGGCCCACGCGCAACATAGAGGGGGGTTCGGACTCATTCGAAACACCAGAAACACTCCCACGCTCGATCTGGTAGCGTCCATCGCTCCCGAGCAAGAACATTAGATAATACAACCAGACAAGCAGCAGTAGGGGTGTTATCTCTCCGGAGAGCTCTGAAGCTGGGTAAACCGCTCGTGTGCTTCGCCTTGATCCGCTCTTTGCACGACCTCCGCCCCCCGCCGAACCGGTTCACAAAGTGGCCGGAAGTGCAGCCAGTGAGGAAGGTGACAGCACAGTCAGCAGTCAAGTTCTTCAGGTCGATTGTTTGCCGTTTCGGGATCCCTAACAGGATCATCACCGACAACGACACGCAATTCACGAGCCGCACCTTCATGCAGTACGTCCAAGACCTTGGCGCCAAGGTCTGCTTCGCTTCTGTTTCTCATCCGAGAAGCAACGGTCAAGCAGAGAGGGCAAATGCTGAAGTGCTGCGCGGGCTCAGGACCAGAACTTTCGACAGGCTACACAAGTGCGGAAAGAACTGGATCGAGGAGCTGCCGGTGGTTCTTTGGTCGATCAGAACGACGCCAAATCGAGCCACTGGCCAGACACCTTTCGCTCTAGTCTATGGAGCAGAGGAAGTTCTCCCCACGGAACTCGTATACGGGTCACCTTGAGTGCTCGCTTATGATGAGCTTGAGCAAGAGCAGCTGCGGCAAGACGACGCGCTACTCCTTGAGGAAGATCGTCTTCAGGCTGCTGTACGAGCTGCTCGATACCAGCAAGCTTTGCGCCGCTATCATAGCCGCAAAGTTAAAGCCAGAAGCTTCGAGGAAGGCGACCTTGTTCTTCGGCGCGCTCAATCCGCCAAGAATTCCAACAAGTTGACGCCGAAGTGGGAAGGCCCTTATCGGGTGAGACGAGTCACGAGGCCTGGCGCTGTCCGCCTTGAGACCGAAGATGGTGTTCCGGTGAGCAACTCCTGGAACATAGAGCATCTTCATAAGTTTTACCCGTGAGGCGCGGTTGTCGGACCCTGTCCGGCAACCACCTTTCTGTACAAGTCTTGCCGTTGTTGCATGTAATCCTTTGTACAGAGCCAGGCGCAGACCCTGAGCACCAGTAAATGAAGCGCTGACACCCCGGGGTTAGAGCATGCATGCTAGGTCGAGTCTCGTCCTTGGTTAGGGTTGATAGTGCCTAACAGCGGCTAACGCCTAGCTTAGAGGTCGAGTGTCCGTCCCTTTGCTTTCCTTTCGTTCGCAGGGCTCACATATCCTGGCCGGACTGCTTGAGGACAGGGAAGGCGAAGAAGGGCGCACCGGCACATGGGCCCCGACAAGCCAGTATTGCTGAGGACTGCGAATGCCAGGATTTGTCCACGGCAAGCCAGAGTTGCTGGGGGCTGCAACGTCAGATAAGTCTTTCATCCCTCATCATGCATCCTCTTATGGACTGGGGAATGCGAAACCGCGTTTCTTCCCGGAAACTGCCGTGCTCCCTCAGCTCTAGGCCCTGGGGCTCGTTCCCAGGGCCAAGTTTGGTCGTAGTCGCGGCAGCAAAGGGATAGAACGAGGAGGCCGCACCCACCTCGTTCCCGCCTCCGTCAAAGGCGTGAGAAAGGTCGAGCGACATGGGAAGGCGGCAGGGCCTGTTGCCGGGAGATGAAATGTCTGTCTGAGGGATACCAAGGATTCGCTCCTTGGCGCGGGTTCAACCCGTGAGACAAATAACCCGGCAAACATCCCCTTTTCATTAAAAAAACATCCCACTCAGGTACAGTCCATAGAGGATGAAAAACATGAAAGAGAGGATTACAAGTTTTAGATGCAGCTAAGGCCCGAGGGCTTACAAATTAAAAAGATAAGATGCCCGTGATCCCTTTTCCTGTCCCTCTCTACAGGAGGCAGGTCAAGGAGGCAAAAAAGGCAAATGGAGCGCCTAGGCGAGCTACGGGCGCCAGAAGACACCAAGAGAACATCCCGGGGGCCGTCCGAAGGCTGGACGGCGATGGCGGCGCCGGAAGCGGGGCTCGAAGACGGGGCAGCAGGATGTCAGCATGCTGTCCAAGGCACCACACCCTCGTACTCCGACCCGACGACCTTGTCGCCAGCCCTCTTCCCCTTCCGCAGCCTCCCTACGTCAGCCGCCCAAGGAGATGACCCCGGGGAGTTCAAGGAGCCGGCGACACGGATGATGGGGTCGCCGGTGCCGCGCGAAGCGGCGCCCGACGCCTAGTCAGACCCGCCATCCCGCCGCCCGCTCCCCTCATCGTCGCTATTGCTCTCCTCCTCGTCACTCTCGCTCGAGGAGGAGCCTTCGCTATCGGAGGAGCTGTCCACGCAGCACTTCGCCCGAGTGCCGAAGCACCCGAAGACCTTGACGGAGAGAAGATCGCCCTCCATCAACTTAAAATGGAGGGTGAACCCCTCCATCAGGCTGTGGATACGGGCGAACTTCTTCCACCCTCGATCAAGATACATCACATTAGGGGCTGGGAATACAACCCGGACTCGCGTTCCGTTGATCCCACAGCCCCTCATGTGCAGTCTCAGCGTCTCGGGCGGGTCCAACTCCATCGCGCTTGCAAATGGAGCTGGAAGCCGGAGGCGACGACGAGGCGCCCGGCGCAGCCTGACGAAGAACTCGCAAGGGTCGTCCCCTATATGGACCGCCGTGGGGGAAGGAACCGCCGGCGGGGGCAAAGCTGGCGCGCCGCCCCGTCCGCCTCTTCCTCGAGCACCTCGACCTCGTCCTCGACCTCGTCCATGACCTCGCCCCCTCCCTCTTCCCCTTATGGCTGGCTCTGCCACCACGAGCGCGGGAGAGGGAGAGGTGCACTGTCTGGCGGCGACCCTCGCCGCCACCGATGAAGGGCCAGGGTTCCCTTTCTCCATGGCAAATGAGAGAAAGGGGAGCAGAAGCTAAAGAAAGGAGGAGATGAGAGAGTGCGGGCTTCTGTGCTCCCCTCCCGCTCTTTGTAAAGGAGCGAGGTGGGGGCTCAGCCGCCCCGCTCAGCGAATCAAGGCGCGGGAAGAGCAGGGAGTCAGGGCCGATCCGCTGCCTCTGCTCACGTTTCCCGCTTCCACCATCCGCGACTCCAAGTGCATGGGAGCCGCGTGGCGGAGATGCAGAACCGACGCGACGAATGAGGCAGCCTCGCCCCACCCCGTGATCACGGTGAGTGGGCGCCTCGAAAACCACGCACCGGCCTCGTCTAGTAAATGCACCACGCCCCCATGCCTACCTCCGTTTAGGTAGGAGGGCGTGAACCGTCCCCTTCATCATGGCCTGATACATGCTCGCGGGGTTTAGCCCCGCGCACGCCGCCCACGTCACCCACGATGCCGCGTTTGACGCGTGCCGTTTTGGGTGTGCGCGGTGGAACCGGAGAGATATGCGGCGTGACCTAGGCCGCGCATGCCCATGCACTGTTTTGGGCCTGGCCCAACAGTGCTCGGCACCGTGTCTGGCCCAGGCCCGGGGGCTCCTGTCGGTGTACTAGAGTAGGGGTACCCTAGTACCCCGAACTTGTGCACGGGCAGTCGCAGCATCCCGCGGCAAGGCTTGCCGGGTGACCGCCAAGA
The DNA here is from genome assembly GCF_018294505.1 of Triticum aestivum. Lineage (NCBI taxonomy): Eukaryota > Viridiplantae > Streptophyta > Magnoliopsida > Poales > Poaceae > Triticum > Triticum aestivum. Next base: position 441,125,779 of record NC_057813.1, on the reverse strand, counting down.
TCCTCCACGGCTACTTCGAAGACCATTCAAGAACAAAGTACTTAAACCAAGGCCCCGGCAAGAGGAGCTTGCCGGGAAGAGAGAAGCTTGCCGGGAAGGAGACAAGACCCCGGCAGGAGGAGCTTGCCGGGAAGGCCGACCAAGGCATACCGAAAAGACTTGCCGCGACGCACCGCGCGTCCCGGCAAGGCCCGGCGAGCGACAAGCTCCTGAACACGACAAGACGACGACCGCGGCAAGGAGCTTGTCACGGGAAACCCCCACTTCGTGCCCGCGCTCCAGCACACCTGCCAACGTGTCGCTCTGGAACCCTCCCAAGCACACGTAGCAGGAGGCCGTGCAGCTAGGGGTGCGAGGTGGCAAGCAGGCGCTGACAAGATAACCATCGTGGCAAACGGTGGCGCCCCTAACGGTCACTTTTCTGCACTGTTGGGCGACTAGGACGGGCATTTAATGCCCCTGTCCCCTGCCGTCAGAGTTAGGTAGGATACACTATGTCTACAGTAGCGGTAGGTGCAGCTACCGCATTCTTTTTCCATTTCTACCCCTCTCGCCTACGTTGCCACCTGTCGGTGACCCCTTGACAGTATAAAAGGAGGCCCACGCGCAACGTAGAGGGGGGGGGGGTTCGGACTCATTCGAAACACCAGAAACACTCCCACGCTCGGTCTGGTAGCGTCCATCGCTCCCGAGCAAGAACATCAGATAATACAACCAGACAAGTAGCAGTAGGGGTGTTATCTCTCCGGAGAGCTCCGAAGCTGGGTAAACCGCTCGTGTGCTTTGCCTCGATCCGCTCTTTGCACGACCTCCGCCCCCTGCTGAACCGAAAGGGGCTCGGTCCGCCGGTCCCCATAGGTGTTCCTGGATCAGCCTTTTCCCCGACAGCTACGGCCAAATTGATGTCTCTCTCTCGAAGATCTCGAATACGGCCCTGCAGCAAGGGCACGTCCTTGGACGGCCCCCCCTTAAGTCCTTTATTGACCCATGACACTAGTCATGGTGGGGGACCCGAGCAAAAAGCAGGCGGCGTCACCCATGTGGTGCCCCTGGGGGCTGTGATGTAGAACCACTCCCGTTGCCATAATCCGAACTCCTCTTGAAAAGAGCCCTCGGGCCATGGGGCATCGGCAATCTTGCTTATAGTTGCACCTCCGCACTCAGCGTGCTGCCCCTCGATCATCTTCGGTTCTACCTTGAAGGTTTTAAGACACAGCCCGAAGTGAGGAGTAACATGGAGGAAGGCCTCGCACACGACAATGAACGATGAAATTTGGAGGATGGACTCCGGAATTAAGTCGTGAAATTCTAGCTTGTAATAAAACATGAGCCCCCTCACGAAGGGATCAATCGGGAAGCCTAGCCCCTGAAGGAAGTGAGATGTGAACACCACGCTCTCACCGGGCTGGGGAGTGGGAATAGCCTGCCCTTGAGCAGGCAGCCTATGCGGAATTTCGCCCGTCAGATACCTGGCATCTCTCAGCTTTCACACGTCTTCCTCCGTAACAGAGGAAGGCATCCACCGGCCTTGGAGGTCGGAGCCGGACATCATCGATGGTCCGAAGCGCCTGGATCTGGAGCTTTGGGTGCTGGAACTCAAGGCGAGAGGCGGATTTGATTGGATTGGAAGAAAAGAGTCGAGCCTTGGTCCCTTTATAAAGGGGTTGAATACCAAGAGCCCTCCCCGTGACCGTTTGGGACTCACTTTCAATTATGAAGCCATACCAATGGCGCAGTTGGATTACCCACGTCCGTATTGATGAGAATCCCGGAATAAGGGGACACGATCTCTACTTTGAAAGACGTGCCAAGGAAACCGCCTCGCTAAACACGCTGAGGTGGGACAGTAAAACGAATGAAGGCTTGGCTGTGGCATGATGTCACGCTGCGGAATGCGTCAGCAGATTAGATTTGTGCGAATATTATTCTCTCTACGGTGGTATCTGGAAACTATTTTACAGAGCCGGACACTATCCTTGTGTTCAACATCTTCTATGAAATATTCGGAGGAACACGCTCAAAAAATACCAGAGCACGGGTGTCGGTGTCCAAGGCGGATCTCGGGTAGGGGGTCCCGAACTATGCGTCTAGGCGGATGGTAACAGGAGACAAGGGACACGATGTTTTTACCCAGGTTCGGGCCCTCTCGATGGAGGTAAAACCCTACTCCTGCTTGATTAATATTGATGATATGGGTAGTACAAGAGTTGATCTAACACGAGATCAGAGAGGCTAAACCCTTGAAGCTAGCCTATGGTATGATTGTTGTTCGTCCTACGGACTAAAACCCTCCGGTTTATATAGACACCGGAGAGGGTTAGGGTTACACAGAGTCGGTTACAATGGGAGGAGATCTACATATCATATCGCCAAGCTTGCCTTCCACGCCAGGGAAAGTCCTATCCAGACACGGGACGAAGTCTTCAATCTTGTATCTTCATAGTCCGGGAGTCCGGCTAAAGGTCATAGTCCGGCCATCCGGACACCCCCTAATCCAGGACTCCCTCAGGCCCACTGGTCAGTGTCTAAACTAACTGTCAGGGTTAATTAGCAGTAATCTAAATCTAACTAAAGGTTAACAGAGATGGGCCCGCACGTCAGTGACCCTGGGGGGTCAAACGAGTCAACCTTGCCGGACTTGGTCCACGGCTCGTCGCCGACAACACTAGAGATGGCGGAGGTGCTCGGAATCGCAGCTCAGGCGACCAAACGAGCAGCAGAGAGGATCTATGGGGAGCTGGCATTCGTGCGCATCTAACAGGGCAAGCGGTAGCAGCCGGGGTGGACCGAGCTCGTCGGAAGCGAACTCGCGGCGGCAGCCGGAGTTCGGCCAACGGCAGTTTACGTGCTGCAAGGCATGTCCGGAGCCGTGGATGGTCATGATTGACTCGCGGGAGTGCAGCGAGTGCAGCGGTGGGCTCGGGCGCGTGCTTTCACGGTCATAGTCGTGGCGGCGACATGACCGGCAGCGAGGAGATGTCGACCTTGACGGTGGTCTAGTTAGGGTGCGCTATAGAGGAAGGGGACAGGGGGGAAGTGATCAGGGGCGCACTGGGGTGCGGAGGAGAAGGTCAGCGGGCTCGGGGACGCGTCGGAGCGGAAGCACGGTCGCCGGCGATCTCGGTGACCCGAGGAGGAAGAAGACGTCGGGGCGGTGCTCTGAGGCTCTTCCCTTCACGTGGCTCGGTGGAGACGGCGTATGGGTAAATGGCGGAGCTTGAGGTCACGTCGGAGAGGCACGGGAGAGGCTGTGGTCGCGGTGGTGCTCATCGGCGGTCTCGGTGCCCACGGACAGAGTGAAGGGAGGGAGCAGAAGATTGGATGAGGACGGGAGGAGAGGGATAGGGAGTCGAGGGGCTGTGTGGCGTCGCCTGGTGCATCGGGGAGGAGCCAGGCAGGCTGGCAGGGAGGAGGTGGCCACGGCGTGTGGCTTCGCGCGCCGGGCACGCACCCTCGCCTATTGGAGCGAGGAGGAAGGCGACAGGGCAGCGCATGATGGGTTGGGCCGAAACAGTAGCAGGCCAACATTGCCAGGTAAGGCCCAGGTGAGGTTTCTATTTTAACTTTCTGTTCTGTTTTCTTTTTATTTCATTTTGCCATTGTTTTGAATTCAAACATAATTCAAACAAGTGCCAAACTTCCTCTGAATTTATTTATGTTGCCTCATGGACTTTTCCAAGCCACATAAACTGTTTCAGAAGCATTTGAAAATATATTCTAGATATATGAATATAAATTCAAATTCAAATAGCATAATGATTTAAATTCAAAGTACCAAAATATTCCATAAAAAATGTTCATCATTTTTGGTTTGGATCCAAACCCTTGCCAAAAATTATCAAACATTAATGAAGGTCATTTTGGATTCATTGAATGAAATTTTTAGGGTTCTTGCCCCTTTATTTATTTCCGAGGCTTGGAAAATTACCTCAATTCAAATTTCACTGGAATTTAAACATGATGCATGGAAGGAATGCCACTATATACAAACATTATTCTAGGGCTGTGACACATGATTACTATAGTAGCATAACCATGTGAACACACAAAAACAGTAGGAGTAAATATTGGGTTGTCTCCCAACAAGCGCTTTGTCGACGGGTCCGCAATTGCCATCTTCTTCAATGTCATTTGGGCATTATCATACGTATTCTAGCCCAGACAGTCCGGAAGGCCGATCCCAATGGTGGAGAAGGGGTCTACGGGAATGGCTGCACTGCTGTGGATCTTGTTCAAAATGATGGTGGTATCCAGCCGGAGGTCTGCAAGCCAATATTCGTTGGCACCAACCCGTACCTATATATAAAACGGTGGGTAACAGAGAAATTACGGGATGGAATAACTAAGTACTATATTTATAATATAATCTAATTGATCAAACTCCATGACTAACCTGCTTATCGGACAAAATCTGACTACCTCTCAACGTTGGCAACTCTAGCGGAGTCAACGTGCAACCATGGCCAGGGAGCGGTGGACTGTTTGAAGGATTGTCCCATAGAATAATCTTCTCCTCTAGGAAGCATGGAATACCAACAAGCATGGCCTTTTCCCAAGTCTGTTTAAGCACCATCTTAAAGAAGTTGGTGCAGGAAGCACCGGGTCTTGCGGCGGTGAGGAGGTCGGAGCGGCGTGCAATTTCTCCCAGAGGATGGTCGTCCAAGGTCTCCCAGCCCCGAGGAGGAGGAGAACCGTCTGGCGAATCCATGGGAGTAGCAACAAACTGCCTTGGTCTCTTTGAGGGGAGGGGAACTCGCGAGGAGGAGACAAGAGCGTAACCGCAGGGCCTCATATGCGGGCACGCATAGTGGTAGTGCCTCGTGCCCCGCGATGGTGCACTACTAGGGAAAACCTTATACACATCATCTTAGCAGTAGTGCTAGACATAATAATGTGCAACTACTACTTAGTAGTAGAGCGTGTATATAAACCGCGCTACTGCCATAACTTTAGCAGTAGCGCGTACTAGCAAAAAAGCGTTGCTGCTATGTTTGAACTGGGCGCACATGGCTAGCCCAACTTAGCAGTAGCGTGCATCCTCGCCCAGCGCTACTGCTATTCTCCTTAGCTGTAGCGCTTTTCTCGAACCTGCACTACTACTAACCCTACCTTATCCTCCCCACGCGGCCGACCCTCTCTCACTCACTCTCCCTCTCAGTCACTCTCGACCGCGTCGATACCCGTCGTCCGCCGCCGCCGCCGCTGTCGTGCGTCCGCCACCGAGGTACTCGCTCCTTCCCTCCCTCCTCCTCTCACCACGCCCTCCTCCCTCCTCCTCCCACCACGCCCACCTCCCTCCGCCTCTGGCCTCCCCCTCCTCTCTCCTCCTCCGGTCACCCCTCCTTCCTCCTCCCTCCTCCGCCGGCAGCCCTCCTCCTCCTCCGGCCGCCCCCTCCTCCTCCTCCTCCGGCTGCCCCCTCCCCCTCCTCTCTCGTCCCTCCCACCCTTGTATATGCTCTTGCAAATTGTAGGTAATTTAAATGTAGATTTTAGAATGTAGACATTGTAGAATATAGTTTTCTAATAGAATAGATTTTTTTGACTATTTTAGGTGTTTGGAGTAAAATAGAAGTAAGAAAATTTAGGGTAGAACTAGGGTAGTAGAATTTTTAGCAAGTGTTTAATAGAAATAGTTTATTTAGTAAGTTATTAGTATAACTAGTTTATTTATATTAAGTGCTTAATAAAACAAGTTTATTTAGTAAGTGCTTAGAACTAGTTTATTTACAGTAAGTGCTTAATATAATTAGTTTATTTAGTAAGTAGTTAATAAAACTAGTTTATTTAGTAAGTAGTTAATAAAACTAGTTTATTTAGGGTTAGGATTATATATAAGATATTTTGAATTTTTTTTGTTCATACTTTCAACCATTGAAATGCAATGGCCATCAATAAGTGGCCTATGTTTTGCCGGAGTGTTGATTAATTTCCGTTCCGGCAAATTTCAGGCACTCGATATGTCCTTTTTTAGCAAAGTTCATGCCAAATTTTTTGTGTTTTGCCATCGAGTTATAATCTTTGAATTTTGAACACAGGAGATGTCTGATGATGATGGGATCCCGGAGTGCGGGTACAACTACGATGACCGGGGTTTGTGCGACAGGTTTCCTCACCTGCAAAATGATAGGTTTTTCACCATGAAGCTGGAAGAGACCTTTGATGTTTGTATGGTACGCAACGACAAGCATTCCATCGTAATTAATATCATCACTTGTGCTTCTTTTGGTCAACGTGTAATTTATGGATTTTTTCAATTTGATTAGTACATCCCATGCCATGCTAGACCATATGTATTGGATAAGCTTGGTTTTGGTTTAGATGACTTTGAGAATGTGGAGATGACGAGGGCTCACTTAAGAACTAAACATGGTTATGAGTTTCTGGTTAAGATGTACAATGCGATCGATCGCTCCCATTTCGGTTGCTCTAATTGGGAAGCTCTCTGCAAGGCATATGGATTTGAGGAGGGAATGCGGATAAGATTTGATATTTGTCCCAAAGATTATGATGATGTTGATGATAGTATCGACATCTGGGTGGATATGGATATGCCTCCAGTTTTGCCTAGATGTGAGTTTGTCAAACTAATTTGTTAAGTTCAGTAATTTATATTGTTAATTTAAAAATATTTGGTGTTCGTCGGTACTAAACTTATTTATTTATAAGTGTCAGCTTATTTCTTGTCTTCAAGAAATACGCGGAAGGTAGTAGACAACACATACTACAGCTATGACTCCAAGCTTAATCGTGAGGAGAAAGGTTATCTTGTCTCATTCATAGATGTTGAGGCCTTCAAAACTAGTCACTCTATCAACCCAAATTATATTTGATACGTGCCACTAGTCCATAAATTGCTTGATGGTAACTTCATTGCCAAAAACTTCGTAAGATTTTGTTAATGATGGTAACTTCATTGCATACATTATTCTTAAGTAAACTACATTGCTAACTATATATGTTACTATTACGTTTTTGAACAGAGGCTCCCGAAGCAGGTTGTTCCTGACATGCTATTTACCGAAGGTGATATGCATATGGTTAGCTTACGACCAACTCCTTCGAAGGCTTACCATACTGCATACTCGATTTCTTCAAATGATGGAAGGCTCAAAATCAAAGAATGGAGCAAAGTGATGAATGTGCACATGCAAATAATTGGAGACAAAATGAATGTGCGCAAGCCACAAGTTGGAGATAGGTTTATGTCCATTCTCCATTATGGAGAAGGACCGGTTTATCTGTTTTATGGTATTTTAGCTAGGAGAGAGGAGTAGGCCCTAAGTATTAATAACAATTAGTTAGTGTTGATTATATATGACTATTATGATGATGAGAAGCTTTCATTATGTGCTACAATGTCTTACACTTGATGGTGATGCTGAGTAGGAGTAGTGATTATGAGTACTATGATGATGATGAGGATGAGTTGTTATTATAACTAGTGACCAAGTTGTTATATGATGTCTCATGGACGAAAATGATGATGACGAGGAGTTATATGACAATGATATATTATGATGATAAGTTGTTAATGATATTATGATGATGATGATAAGTTATTATGTCATTGGGTGAAAGAACCGTGGATTAGTTTCAAATGGATGGATCCAAAGTGACCATTGGTTACTTTGGATCCATGCACTTGAAACTAATCCAAGGTTCTTTCACCTAGTGATTTAATAACTCATTATAATGTAAAATCAATCTCTAAATTGCTACTGTATGAAAAATTGTATATAGGTATGTGAATACAACCTAAAATATAAAAGAAATAGAATACGGAATAATAGTAGTAGCGGTTGTTTTGGAAAGCGCTACTAGTAATTACCAGTAGTGATTGTTTTGGAAAGCGCTACTACTAAGTAGATAGAGCAGTAGCGCGTGCCAGTAGGCGCTACTACTAAGCTTTAGCTGTAGCGCCATATCAGTAGCGCGCTTACCCGCGCTACTATAGGCTAAAAACCAGCGCTACTGCTAGGCTTTTCCCTAGTAGTGGTGAGGCTATTATTTACTATGCACTCGTACTATAGCAGTAGTAGTACTAATTTCTCAACTAGTACTGTGATGTATTGTACTTCTATAGTGCACCAGTTTTCAACTCTTCAATCTCAAGGCCAAGGTGCTACAGTTGCAAGTGGAGGGTACTACTGTTCTCTAGAACCATCGCTGTACTATTAATGCAGGGAAAGTACACCTGCATAGTGCAAACTCCCCGTTCTCTATTCAAGCATGTAGCTGGCCTACTCATTTGCTCCTCTCACGCACACACTAATAGCTTGTTTATCAGCGATGGTTACTGCGGGGGTAGAACATTTGAGTTGTTTGATACAGCGAGACTAGGCTTTTCGCTTCCATTTGTGGAGGCGTAATGGATCTTGTCGAACTTTGTTAGTAGTTCCTTATTTATGAATGACATGAGGTAAAGATTTTGCCTCCGTTTCAAAACAAAAAAAATCACGTCAAGAGGAATTTCTTTTATAGAGCACATAATGGAGCGAAGTCCATGCGTGCAATGCCACAAGCTACAGAGTAGTAGAGTACTACTCTCTCCATTCCATTATGTAGTGCCTATAGATTTTTTCAAAAGTCAAACATTACAAACTTTGACTATATTTATAGAGAAAAGTAGGTTCATCTGGAATACCAAATGCACATCATTGGATGCACCATTATTTATATTTTCAGAATGTACATGTTTGGTATTGTAGGTGTAGAGTGTTTTCTATATACACTTGGGTCAAAGTTGACAAAGTTTGACTTTCAGAAAAATCTATAGGCACTACATTGTGGAATGGAGGGAGTAGCACTTTACGTATAGAGCCATATTGCACAGATGCCAATGCCATGCCTGGCTATTCCGGCTCCTCGGGCTTAATTGGGAGGCGCTAGTTTAAATATGCTAGCTGATGAGGAAGCTGCAAGCAAGGTGCGGCTAGGGCGAGTAGGCATGCGAGTATATAGGAGTACTACTCTAGTACGTGAGCCACGAGATGATGGGAGGGAAAACCCATTCACGTGGCTGGGGCTATCCAGTGCACCCAGATTATGGTGCGACATGTCTGTTCAACTTTAAAAGTCAAACTATCAGTGTACAATATTGGCTCGCAGCGAGGTTACTATTTAAAGAAAAAGGCCTCCATGTGTTCGGCCGTGATCGAACCCACAAAACAAGCTATACACTCCCGCGACCACTAGTAGTACTCGTTGGAGTACAACACAACCTAGAATCGCCTTTTGTCGCTAGTACATTGTTCCTTACAAGAAACCACTAATAATGCCAAGAAACTCCTACTACCACTTACCAACCAACCCAACCAGGAAACCACATGTAACATTCCAAATTTTCAATTTGGAATGGTTATACATTAGATCATCAATGCATATTATCTTTTATTTGCTTTTGCTTTTCATCCTAGAAATTCTACACAACTCAAGGACCCACGGAGAGAGTTGGGATTTCGTATTTTTCATATTTGAGTTTTCTCAAATTTTGGGAATAGGATCATTTGAATTTATTTATTTTATCATCAATTATTTCTATTACAAATATGAGAGAGGGAATAAAATGACTTTCCCAAAATAAAGAAATATTGAGGGTTTAATAGTAAAATCAAATAAGATTTTATTTCGGAGATTTTCGTTATTTTATTTGAATTTAGGAAAATATGCGTTTTTCAAAATTTCATTTAGGCCCCAAATAAATGTTCACTTTATCGGGCTTGATTTTAGAAGTCCGGGAAAATTTATTTCGGGATTTTTGGAGTCTGTTTAGTATTTCTTTTTATTTCTTTTCTGAGTGTAATTATTTAAAAAAAACGAACTGCCTTAAGGGTCGTGCCCGAGCGGGACTCCGCCCGGGGCAGCCTTTAAATAGCCGTCGCCCGAGCGCCCCAGCCCACCGCCGCCCGCGCCAGCCGCCGCCAGCCCCGCCGCAGCCGGAGCCGCCGCCGCCGGAGCCGCCGGACGCTGCCACCGCCATGACCCGGCCCCCGAGGTTCGCCGCCGCCTCGTTTTCTGCGCCGTTTTTTTAGAAAACCGTCCCGTTTTCCGTCGGTTTTATTTTCGGTTTTTTTAGATTCGGTTTTATTATTAGATCGGTTTTATTTTCAGTTTAGTTTAATTAGCGAGCGTTCGCTTGTTCGTTCGTTTTAACGAACGCGTTCATCATTTAGATCTGGATAACGAACGTTCGTTCGTTAACCTGTTTATCATTTTTCTTTTTCTCGGATTTAATCCGCGATTTTTCTAATCGCGATTTGTGATCCTATTTTCGTTTTATTATAACTTTTCGCTCGTTTATCGGAATCAGGTGATTTAAGCACCTAGAGTTTCGTCTCGAAACCCTCTTTTCGAATAACCAACTTGAACAAGTTTTTGCTACTGTAAAAATTGACTTAGATCTAGATTAGTAAAACGAAGTTGTTTTCTTTTTGCAAACCGGGGGTTCTTAAGTTGAACTTTCTCGTTAGATCTTTTATTTGAGTTTTACCTGTGCATTATATGAGTACTTATTGTATGCTTGTTTGTTTGTCTGCGATAGAATACCCGGAGTGTGCCGCCTCTTATTTCGAGTCTTTAGGTTTCGCGGATCATCAGCAAGGCAAGTAACACTTTGATCATTCTTTTCTCATACCCAGTTTTATGCATTAGATCAATCCTCAAACATTGCATGATTAGGATCTAATTAATTTGTGGGTTTTGGGAAGTAGTTGAGGTAGTACCTATTACCTGTTTTATTTTCAAACCTTTGGGAGTTACTTCTACGTTTGCTTATTATGCCATGCTATGCTAGTAGACGTGGATTGGGTGAGTGATATCCATGACAGATGTGAGATTGTTAATTTAAAGGTTTATCTAAGGTGGCAACTTAAATACACATCTGGGTGGATTGAGGCACCTGGGTTTCCAGGACTTGCCTGTTTCTTTTTGGACCGCCACCCAGGCTCAAAGGGATCATGAGATTATTCATGCTAGAAACTTACGTGTGCAGCCACATGCTACTATGGGCTCTAGCATAGTTGACTAAGTCATGCGAACTCTTATAGTGGTAGACTAGCTAATGTAGGGATTGTAGGTTGGTACGGTCTACCCGTTACGTAAGGTGCAAGCGCTTCTGAAAGACTATGTCTCGGTCATCCGTTTCTCAAACACCATGTAGTGCAAGAAATCAAACAGAGGAGATCGAGTCTTGTGGGGAAAAGTGCACAAACCTCTGCAGAGTGTAACAAACTAATCATGGTTAGCCGTGTCCCCGATTATGGACGTTTTGAGTATCTAGTACTTGGATATCATGTGAATCTCATCATGTTACTCTAAATAAATTTTGTTGGGTTTTTAATGATGATTACTTTAATTGGGATTGAGGATGCTGTCAACCATTCTCAATGTTTAACAACCACCATGATAGTTAAATAAAATTTATTCCTTTGCAGTAGGGAAAAATTGGCTTTACGCAAAACAGTAACAATAGAGCTTTCCACCAGCCAACTATGCATGTAGTATAGCTTACTCTTTCAATACTCTCTATGTGTTACATTGCCAGCATATTCCATGTGCTGACCCATTTTCGGGCTGCAACATTTCATGTTGCAGACTTTTCAAACGACGAGTAAGGTGCCTTTAGGTCATGGTTCTATACTCAGTGATGCCGTTGGAGTTGATGGACTCACTTACCTTCCAAGCCTTCCGCTGTTATCGTTATTAGATGGCCTTAAGCCATGTTTATTGTAATAAGTTCTCTTTGGAGACACTCGATGTAATAAGTGTGTGATTGCTACTCTGTTATAAATCCTTCAAGTACTACGTGTGTCACCATTACTGATCCAAGGATGACACTGATGCACAGAGATCAGACTGTCTGAGGTCTGGTCGCTACACCATTACTCAACAAAGTGCCGTTATAGGTACGTTTCAACCCATGTCGCCCCATAAGTCAATGCCTTGTTTTTGACCGACAAGTTAGGTGTTATAACTTTTGGGACCTACATGTCAGTCTAGACAAAAATCCCCGAGTGACCTCCTACCTCCGGCCCATCCACACCTAGTCATCCTCGGCCATGGGATGCAGTTACAGTTGCTGGCAGAAGGCGATGTCAAAACCTCCGGCGGTGCGGAGCCCATCTTGCGGTAGCCCGGATGCCAGCTCCGTCCAGCACTCGCGGCCGCTAGCTAGCCAAGATAGCTGAAACGTCTCCAATGTATCTATAATTTTTGATTGTTCCTTGCTGTTATATTATCATTCTTGGATGTTTTACAATCATTTTATATCATTTTTTGGTACTAACCTATTGACATAGTGCCAAGTGCTAGTTGCTGTTTTCTGCTTGTTTTTTACATCGCAGGAAATCAGTACCAAACGGAGTCCAAACGTAGGAAAACTTTTAGTGGATTTTTTCTAGACCAGAAGACACAAGATGGGTCGAAGAAGTACCATAGGGGTGCCTTTGTCGACTCGCCTAGGGTTTATGGAATATTGGGGTATTTATAGAGCAAAGAGGTGGTGCGAGAGGCCACCGAGGTGGCCACAACCCACCAGGGCGCGCCTGGGGGGCCATGCGCGCCCAGGTGGGTTATGCCCACCTCGGTGGCCTCTCGCACCACCTCTTTGCTCTATAAATACCCCAATATTCCAGAAACCCTAGGGGAGTCAACAAAATTCAATTCCAGCCACCACAAGTTCCAGAAACACCAGATCCAATCTAGACACCATCATGGAGGGTTCATCATGTCCATTGGTGCCTCTCCGATGATGCGTGAGTAGTTCATTGTAGACCTACGGGTTCGTAGTTAGTAGCTAGATGGCTTCCTCTCTCTCGTTTGATTCTCAATACAATGGTCTCTTGGAGATCCATATGATGTAACTCTTTTTGCGGTGTGTTTGTTGGGATCTGACGAACTTTGAGTTTATGATCAGATCTTTGTTTTTATCCATGAAAGTTATTTGAGTCTTCTTTTGATCTCTTATATGCATGATTGATTATAGCCTCGTATTTCTTCTCTAATATTTGGGTTTTGTTTGACCAACTTGATCTATTTATCTTGCAATGGGAAGAGGTGCTTTGTGATTGGTTCGATCTTACGGTGCTTCATCCTAGTGACAGAACGGGAAACGACACGTAAGTATCGTTTCTATTAAGGATAACAAGATGGGGTCTATTTCTACATAAATTGATCTTGTCTACATCATGTCATCATTCTTATTGCATTACTCCATTTTTCCATGAACTTAATACACTAGATGCATGCTGGATAGCGGTCGGTGTGTGGAGTAATAGTAGTAGATGCAGGCAGGAGTTAGTCTACTAATCTTGGACGTGATGCCTATATAATGATCATTGCCTGGATATCGTCATGATTATTTGAAGTTCTATCAATTGCCCAACAGTAATTGTTTTCCCACCGTGTGCTATTTTTCTCGAGAGAAGCCACTAGTGGAACCTACGGCCCCCGAGTCTCTTTTTTAATATATTTGCCTTCGCGATCTATTTCTATTTGCTTTTATTTTCAGATCTATTAAACCAAAAATACAAAAATACCTTGCTGCAATTTTTAGTAATTTATTTCATCGCGCGTTCCCGCGAGATCTATTTATCCAATCTACTACAATTTTACCTATCCTTTTACTCGTGAGGGATTGACAACCCCTCTCTTACGTCTGGTTGCAAGTATTTGTTCTTTGTGTGCAGGAGATGCTTACATGGTGTTGTGTGGTTCTCCTACTAGTTCGATAACCTTGGTCTCATCACTGAGGGAAATACCTACCATTGCTGTGCTGCATCATCCCTTCCTCTTTGGGGAAATACCGACGTAGTTGAAGCAAACATCAAAAGGAATTTCCGGTTCCTAATCAAAAATCTCATCTCCTTGCAATATACATTATTTGCCATTTGCCTCTCATTTCCCGTCCCCCCACTTCACAAAAATTTGCCGTTTTATTAGCCCTCCTTTTCATTCGACTTTTTCTCATCAGAGCTCATGTTTGCTTGTTTTGCCATGTGCCTTCTATTTGCTTGCATCTTTGATTGATAAAGATCTATTGAGATGGATCCTCATCCACTTGCTAATCTTTTCGAAAGATCCAATTATGATGAACCAATTGCTAGTGATTTGAGTGCACTAGATTATCTTTATGAAGTTTTGGTTAAGATTTATGAATCTGAAAATTGTGATGAAGTGTTAAACGAAGAAATTTATAAAGTGATTCATGATAGCTCCTTGAATGAAAAGCATGATTGCAATGATGCTATTATAAATTCTATTAATGTCAATTGTGATAATAATATGCAAAACCCCAAGCTTGGGGATGCTAATATTGCTATGTACACTACTTATCGCAATAATCATGATTGGGGTGATAATGATTCTTTTGATCTTGAAAATTTATTTAAACCTCATGATAAATATGCTTTTTGAAATTTTTGATAAAAGTGGGCTTGGACAGGTCATGACTTTATTTGATGATAATCCCACTATTTTGGAAGAGTGTCAACTTTGCATGCATGTGGATCGTGAAGAGAAAATGTTATGTGATAGCTATATTGTTGAATTTGATTATGATCCTACATATAATTATTATGAGAGAGAAAAATATTGTTGTAGAAATTTTCATGTTACTAAATTACCTCTCGTTATGTTGAGATAGTCAATGTTTTATTCCTATTCTTTGCATATGTTAGATGTTTCTTGTTTTGATAGTTTTTTGCTTATAACATTCATATGCATAGGAAGTATGTTAGAATTAAATGTGTTTGTCATATGTTTCATGATGCTCTCTTTGTGTTTCAATTCTTATCTTTCGTGTGAGCATCGTTCAAATCTTATGCCTAGTTAGGGGCGTAAAATGATAGTGCTTGTTGAGAGGTAACCCAACTTGTATCTTTTTCTTGCTGTTTTCAATAAAATACCCAATTATGCCTCAGATTAGATGTGTCTTTGTGGTTTAAATTAGTGTTTTTTCCAACCAAGGCCTTTCGGATGATGTGGGTGAGAGTTGATTTGATCTTGCTGAAAAACACAAACTTTTGCGCTCGCGAAAATAATTGCCTATTTAACAGAAGGGTCAAGGGTGCTTTTGAGTTGATTATTTTTGCAGAAGATTAATAAACAAATTGCTCACGTTTTCCTAATTTTTCAGAATTTGTGGAGTTACAGAAGTACTCGTAGTTTCTAGATTGGTAGAGACTATTCTGTTTTTGACAGATTCTGTTTTCTTTATGTTGTGTGCTTGTTTTGATGATTATATGGTTTCATTTGAAGAGTTTTTGCCATAGAAAAGTTGGAATACGGTAAATATAATCCAAGAATAAAATATGAATGGGTTTGCAACAGTACTTATAGTAGTGGTTTGCTTTCTTATACTAAGGGATCTCAAGAAGGTTTTGTTGAATTTTGTGTCCTTGAAGTTTTCAAGTTTTGGGTGATATTATGATCATTGAAGGAATAAGGATTAGGAAAAGGCTAAGCTTGATGCCCGAGGCACCCCAACATTAATATTCAAGAAGCATTAAGCAACTAAGCTTGGGGATGCCCTTGAGTGGCATCCCCTCTTTCTTCTAACAACCATAGGTATTTTACTTGGAGCTATATTTTTATTCGTCACATATTATGAGTTTTGCTTGGAGCGTCTTGTATGATATGAGTATTTGCTTGTTTTTCTTTGTGTTTTAAGTCTTGAATCATTCCTGGACACACCTTTTTGGAGAGCCAAAAACTATGCTATGCTTGCACCTATGCTTCACTAAAAAATTAGAGCCATGGAATTGCTCTAGTGCTTCACTTATATCTTTTTGAGCACGATGTGCTTTGTTATTTTTGAAGAAATGCTCTCATGCTTCACTTATACTTATTTGGTAGTTAGTAATTTTTTTTGGAAATTATCTATTGCTTCACTTAAATTATTTTGAAAGAAAGAAATATTATGCTCATGTTCTTCACTTAAATTTGCTTGAGCTTATTAAAATCAACATATGAAATTAGTCCCAAAGTGATAGATATCCAAGGATAATATAATAAAAACTTTCATGAAGACCATTGGAAAAATAAACTTGGTTCTTTGTAATGGTTTTGAGATATGATGATATGATATGTGAGTCATGTTGATGAGTAATTATGGTTTAGTAAGAATATTGGTGTTAAGGTTTGTGATTCCCTATGCAGGCACGAAAGTCAATAGTTATGCAATTAAATTACATCCTACTTGTGGTGCACTATTCGGTTTTAGTTATGCTTAATGCTTGCTTACGAGGATTTTCGTTTCTTGGTTGGACGCTTCTCAATCTTTTTGCTCGCCTTCATTTGCACTAAGTATGATCCTACTTGTGCATCCAAAACCTTTTAAACCAGTTTTGCCATATGAGTCCACTATATCTACCTATATGTGGTATTTCAGTGCCGTTCTAAGCAAATTTGTATGTGCCATCTCTAATTTTCAAAATACATTTCTCTTTTGTGTGCTCGTACCACTCGTGAGGCGGTGAGGGGTGGCCAATGTTTTCCATGCTTGATGTGTTATTCTCAGGATGAGGGTTTATTCACCTATCATTGCACAAGAGTACGACAAAGGTATTAGGGATGCCCAGTCCCGAAATGAAAAATGAATTTACTTTATGTTGTCAAATAATAAATTCCTTGGAAAGTGTTGGTATGGAGGGCACCCGTGGATACGGTTAGCATGGAAAGTGAAAGTATGGTGAAAAAAGGAATAAACTTTATTTTTTGTTTGGGAACCGCCTATGATATATCTAGCATGGAAAGTGTTGGGAACTCTAAGTCATTTTTTTTGGTGGGAAAAGTATGCCTCCCAAAATGTTTTTATCTCTCAATTTTTGCTTTGAGCTCTGGCATCTCTACAAGTCCCTACTTCCCTTTGCGAAGGGCCTTTCTTTTACTTTATGCAATTTTTATTTTTACTTGAGTCTCCATCTTATCTTATAAATCACCAACTAAGGGGCACTATGATCGTACTTGAGCATCGGGTATAGCTAGTATTCGAGTGTGTTTCATGAATGGATCAATGGTTGAGCATAATGGGCTAGGGATAACTTGCTTTAGTGTTGATATTTTGAAAGACATGGTTGCTTGTTGATATGCTTGAGTATTAAAGCCTTCATGTCAAAACTAGACTATTTCTTTGAACCATATAAAAGTCCAAATGTCCATGCTACAAAGAAAAGAATATGTGATGAACATGTTAGGCATCATTCCACATCAAAAATTCTGTTTTTATCATTTAGCTACTCGAGGACGAGCAGGAATTAAGCTTGGGGATGCTGATACGTCTTAAACGTATCTATAATTTTTGATTGTTTCATGCTGTTATATTATCATTCTTGGATGTTTTACAATCATTTTATATCATTTTTGGTACTAACCTATTGACATAGTGCCAAGTGCCAGTTGTTGTTTTCTGATTGTTTTTTTACATCACACAATACAAAAAAATACACATCCGTGAAATTTTGGGCCAAACGAAATTTTTTTCTGTCATACTTATGACACTTCTATGACGATAATTGTGACAAAACCTGGTATCATCATAGATGTGGTGGGCTCCTACTTCTATGACAAAAAATCATGACAGAAAATGGGCTTTTCGTCCTGGGCGGGCCGGACACGCAGCTGCATGACATTCTTTGGGCCGTCCATGACGGAAAAAACCATGGTAGAAGCGAGGGCGAGGAAAATATCGGGGTTCCCGGTTATGGTGGGTGGTCGGGGCTGAGCGATGCGCGTTTCTCTCGTACACGTACGCACGTGTGTGCAAGGCATTGGGCTCTAACTGAACCCGAGCGAGGCGTTTGGCTCTAACTGAACCCGAGCGATTGCACTGCACGCTAGGCGTTACTGAACCCGAGCGATCGATCGATGGCTATTAACTGAACCCGATCAAGCGATTCCTTCACTACTGCTGCTAACTGAAGCCGATCGATGCTGCCTCTGGATGAACAATGAGTGTTGCGCGGGGGGGGGGGGGGTGGATGAACAGTGAGCGGTGGGGGTGGACGAACATGACCCCGTGGCGTTGCCTATGGATGAACATGACCCCGATCGATCGAGCCGGTTGGGGTTGGATGAACAAGACAATCCCGTGGAGGGCTGGATGAATAGTAGACGGTGGAGGGGTGGATGAATAGTAGCCCGTGGAGGGGGGATGAACAAGAGCCCGTGGAGAGGGGTGGTTGAACAGTAGCCGGTGGAGTAGCGCGCGGTGGAGGCTGGATGAACAGGAGCCCGTGGATGAACAGTCGCAGGTGGAGGCTGGAGGAGGTCGACTGTGGATGAACAATAGCCCGTGGAGGCTGGAGGAGGTCGACGGTGGAGATGAACAGTATCCCATGGAGTCCCGATTGGCGGTACGCCACACCCCTCCCGATGAACAGGACCCTCGTTTTGACCGTAGCGCTCCAACACAAGTCCGTTTCCTCCGTTTTGCGGTACGCCACACCCCTCCTGATCAATAGGACCCCGTTTCGATGGTAGGAGGTCCAACACAAGTCTGTTTCCTCTGTTTTGCGGTACGCCAGACCCCTCCCAATGAACAGGATCCTGTTTTGAACGTGGCCGGTCGAACACAAGGCCGTTTCCTCCGTTGTGCGGTACGCCAGGCCTCGTTTCCATCGCCTGTTCCGTCCAAGCCCTCCTGATGAACACGACGACGCATTCCGTTCCGACCCAATTGGTTGGCTCCCCATGAACCCGACGAGACGTTCTTTCTCCATTCCGACCCAGCCATGTACATGAGCCCTGGCCATACGTATGCATGAGTAGGCGTTCGAGACCACGCCCGTATGTACGTACGTGGCCGTATTTTCTTTCGTGCACACTGGCCGTTGTACGTACGTGTACATTCTACGTGCGTGCCTATACTATGACAAGTGTGTGCCTCTACATCCACCAGTATGTACGTACACGTTCGTCACCAGAATGACAACGCTACGTACGCTTTGACCAGTTGGGTCCCGACTGTCAGGCACTTCCTTGCGTGGGAAGATGTAGCTGGTGGGTCCCAGCAGTCAGGGGGCGAATTGTTTTTTTGGCCCGGATGTAGTTCCTTGCGTGCGAAGATGTAGTCGGTGGGTCCCAGCAGTCAGGGGGCGAATCATTTTTTTGCCCATAATATGGACGCACTTCCTTGTGTGCGAAGATGTACCTGGTAGGTCCCAGCAGTCAGGGGGGAAACGTTTTTTTCACTAAATACGGTGGCGAGTCCGGTGGGTCCCTGCTGTCAGGTGGAAGTATCATTATTTTCCGTGTAATAAGGAGGCACTTCCTTGCTGCGGCCGGGGACCCAGCTGTCATCATCTCCACGTACAGTCCACGTCCGATGGAAGTCGTTCCTTGACCACGTTGATCACGCCGCACCGAGAGCGCCATGGTGGTGGACGACGACGAGGCCTAGGAAGGGGACGACGCGGAGCCGGGGAAGACGCGGCAGTGGATGCCCATGCGGAGAGGAGTATGAGGGTTCACTGGTTCGGCTGTGGTGTGAGGCTATCGTCGCCGCAGAATAATAGGGGGTGTGGGTGAGTAGAGGGATGGCCTAGCCAACAGTGGGAGTAGTATGGGGGCGGTGAGGCCTCTGCGGCAGCACAGCCAGCCACAGGAGGCAGGAGCATGCGGCACGACAGACGTTGCTTTGGGCAGCTGGAGCAAGAAGACCAGAGGTTGAAGAAGCACTACGGCCATTGGATGGACATCGTACGGTCACTAGAGCTAGAATCGTTCATATTGACTAAGTTGACAAAGCCCTCCGTCCCCGTCAACTTAGTAGGCCCACAAGTCAGCCTCCCACCAAGGAGGGTCCCAGCTAGCAGGGGGAGTATTCATTTTTTGTGCATAATAAAGAGGCACTTCTGGTGGGTCCGAGCTGACAGAGGGGGGAACATTTTTTTCGTGAAATACGGTGGCCCGTACAGTGGGTCCCAGCAGTCAGGGGGGAACATTTTTTTGCGAAATACGGTGGCCCATCCAATGGGTCCCAACAGTCAGGGGGGAACGTTTTTTCACGAAATACAGTGGCCCGTCCGATGGGTCCCTGCTGTCAGGTGGAGGAATAATTATTTTCCTCATAATAAGGAGGCACTTCCTTGCGACTGCTGTGGACCCAGCTGTCAGCCTCTCCACGTACAGTACTCTTCCGATGGAAGTCGGTCGTTGACCACATTGATCATGCCGTGCCGAGAGCACCACGGCGGTGGACGACGGCGAGGCCTAGGAATGGTACAACACGGAGCCGAGGAAGATGCGGCAGTGGATGCCCACGCGGAGAGGAGTACGAGGGTTCACTGGTTCGGCTACGGTGTGAGTTCGCCGCAGAATAACAGGGGGTGTGGGTGAGTGGAGGGATGGCCTGGCCAGTGGTGGGAGTAGTATGGGGGTGGTGAGGCCTCCGCGGCAGCACAGCCGGCCATGGGAGGCAGGAGCAGGCGGCATGATCGGCGCTGCTTTGGCCGGCTGGAGCAAGAAGGCCAGAGGTTGAAGAAGCACTACGGTCATTGGATGGACATCGTACGGTCACTGAAGCTAGAATCGTTTATATTGACTAAGTTGACAAAGCCCTTGGTACGAGCCAACTTAGTAGGCCCAAAGGTCAGCCTCCGAAACGGTGCGCCCCAGATGCCAGGGGGAGGAATCATTTTTTGGGCAGCCGAAGATAAGAATATCTGAGATTGAAGAAGAACCACGACATCTGTTGGATAGACATCCAACGGCAACTGCTGCTAGAACCGTGTGTTGACTATAATAAGTTGACAAAGCCTTGCTTACACGTCAACTTATTTTTTTAGGGGACGCGTCAACTTATTAGGCCCACAAGTGTGTGGCAGAGAACTTATAGCCCATTTGCGATTTATAAGACTGTACAACTCATTTTTGGATTCTAATGGAATTTACTGCAGCCCATTTACAGTTTGTTAAAAGTACATCCCATTTTGTAGCTAGGACAACAATTAATAATTTCAACCAACCGTGGAAGACAAAATTCAATAAAATTTCCCACATTTTGATGGGATCCGAAATATTTATATCCCAAAATTTCTAGTCAGATTAAATATTAATTTTGTATTACGTAAAAATCCAACGAAACATTGCGCACAATGAAAAATTAAGATTTTCAAAATCGATAAATAATATTTTATAAACTAATTTTGTGTTTGGTGCATTTTTTTATAGTTACTGCCAAGTTTTTATAATTACATCCCATTTATTATTTTTTAAAGCCCATTTTCCTGTTAAGCCTAATGCATCCCTACTAGGAAAGATTTGCAGCCTAGCGGGGCGGAGAATAACAAGTTGACCTTGCATGGGTATTCCTCAAAAAACGTATAGATGGGCTAGCCATTTTCATCTTGAAAAAAATTAAGATCTGGGCTGGATATCTGGCCTGGGCTCGATGGGCCACAGCTCGCCCAATTAATACCCTGCTCTCCTCTGAACAACAACGAAATCATCGCCAAGAAAACTCTGCAGTGCTCACGCCTCAAAAACACAAATACTGCTCGAGTTGCTTGGTCCCAGCTGTCGGCCGCACCTTGTGCAATTCTCTCGTTTATATTGACTACATAGGTTGACAATGGTGTGGGACCGTGATGTCAGGAAACCAGGAGGAAGCAAAAAAATATAGTTGTACATAATAAGGAGGCACTTGCGTACGTACGGCTATGGCCCTAGTGGGTCCCTAGTGTCATCCAGTCAAAATAAAGTTATCTCCTGAATCCTCATGGTCGTTGACGATGTTAACAATGCTCGGCACCACGGCGAGCGCAACAACTCGAAGGACGACAAAGAGGGCCTTGCGGGCCCTACGGATGGTCTGATACAGCGCCAGCTGCTCATTCAGGAAGCCATGATCATCGGACACCTATGAGCACCTTCGAGAAACTGAGACGACATAAAACGGTAAGGCCGCACTTGGGAGCTCTGGTTTATTTCACACCTGTATTAACATACAAGTGTAATTTACTCGTCATCGGAAACAATGCGTAAAATACAGGCGTAATGAAACCGAGGGCCCGAGGTCTGTAAGTAAAACCGGTGGGTTACGCGTGTAATTTGAGAGACCAGTGTATATTTTACTAGTCGAAATCGACCAACCAAGCGCTTTGCCCGAGACCATCTGCTTTTATTTACAAGCGTCAGTTTTACAAGCGGTTTTGGTTGGAAAACGACGATCCAATCATGGCCTAATATGATGAGTTGGTCGGAAGATCATATGGTTTCACATCTAACCTACCCGACTTGTCGTATAGGCTATGAATGAAACATAAGATGATGAACTTCTTAAGCACGAAACTACAGAAGAGGATGATCTTCTTAACAAGCAAATCACTGGCATTAGATCGACATGCAAAACAATACGAAGCATTATTCTCAGGAGGCACGGTGAACAGCTTGTGATACCGCATGCCACAACATTCCAAGCTCAACTTTGCAATCAAACACAAGGCTTGGCATTACATAGACAATATTCAGAACAAACTCTTAACACAGGAATATCTCAGCAGAGTAACTATTTACTTCTAAACTGAACACTGGAATAGCAAAAAACAATCGACGCTGCTCACAGCAAGGGCGTCCCACTCAAAAATATCAAATGCAGGTCTTCTGGCTAACATCAATGAGCAAATTTTGACAAGGTTTTCCAATTCCAATATATTAAACTAACGTCTTCTTGCTAACATCAATGATTAAACTTTGACAAGCTTTTCCCATTCAAAATATGTAATGCCTATGATCGTGGCTTCTTGTACTTGTTTGGGCACTTTTTCCCCAGTGCACTCCACGTGTTGTAGAGTTGCCAATGCTCTCTGCAGACTAGTCATGTCACCAGCGTCTAATAATACTCTGTATAGCTTCTCGGTCATTCCTTCTATAATGTAGCACAAACAGTGACTGTTTCTTTCTGCAAAGTGGAACGACCAACTGGACCCAGTAATTCAGCAGTTTGCCTTGGACACATTGGCTCCTTTTGTGCAGTTCAACTAAAATCGAAGTCGGAATAAAATTGAGCTTTAATTTTGATATCCCTATAAGCAACAGTAGGTATAAGGGAAACAAGTACTGAGAAATAACGGTTGATGACTTGTACTCCCACAAGAAAAGCATCTACTGATCTACCTTATCTTAATGGGAAACAAAGCAGGAGAGTAGCAATTCTCCATCAGTGTGATTCATTCATATTGACTGAGACATTATCTTAACAATGCCTTGTTTCAACATGTATACAGAACGACAAAGCAGAAAAGTACCATTCCTAAAACAATGCAACCGATTCATTTTAACAGAGACATTATCTTAACAATACCTTGGTTAAACATGTAGAAAGAACTACAAAGCAGGATAGTACCATTCCTAACAAGTGTTGCAGTTTTGAACTAAGATTTAGTAGTTAATTAATTATGAGAGTGGCATTGCTTATTTTACCAGTGGCATTAGATTAACAAAATGCATAAACAGTTCCAGGGGAGAGTGGGCGCAACAACAACATGTGCTTCCATCTACTTATAAAGGGGGTGATGCAGAGTTTTGTTGTAACAAAGAAACAAGCATCATGTCTAGGTTGGAACAATTTTTGCTAACTTAATTGTAAAAGACAACAGTTCAATAGCTTCAATTCAACATTTATCCAAAACAGTACCAATACAAGTAGCACAACATCTCAAAGCACACTGCAGCATCATGTGGATGAAAGTCGGTACTGACCTTTCTTGACCGAAATTTGAAACAGCTCGAGAGGAAGACTGGACACATATCCCAACACATATATGAAATATCGATCTCCTTCTGTGCAGTTCCACCAAAATTAAGCAAAGTCGCCGGTGTGACATTCAAGTTGAACTGCCGAAAACACTCTTAAAACATAAGTGTTTCGCATAGTGAAGCAAAATGTCGCAATAGCGACAAGTTGAAAAGATATCCCTGTTTAAATAGAGGCAAAAAGGAATCAATTACTGGCTAATAAAGGAGGATGAAACATTCAGCCACAAAAATGGTAATCCTGCCAATCCCTAACAAGTGTTGTAGTTTTGAAATAAGATTCAGTAGTTAATTCTGAGAGTGACATTGCTTAATTTTACCAGCGGCATTAGATGAACTAAAAGTATAAACAGTTCCAGGGGAGAGTGGGCGCAACAACAATATGTGCTTCCATCTACTTATAAAGGGGGTGATGCAGAGTTTGTTGTAAGAAAGCAACAAGCAGCATGTCTGGGTTGGTCCCATTTTTGTTCACTACTTAATGGGAAAAGACAGCAATACAATAGCTTCAATTCAACATTTATTTAAAACAGTACCAATACAAGTAGCACAACATCTCAAAGCACACTGCACAATCATGTGGATGAAGGCCTGTACTGACCTTTCATGAGAAGACGAGGATAAAATACGAATCTACCAACACGAATAGGAAATCCAATCTCGTTTTGTGCAGTTGCACTGAAATCAAGCAAAGTGTTTCGCGTAGCGAAGCAAAATGTCGCAATAGCAACAAGTTGAATAGATATCCCTGTTTAAACAGAGGCAAAAAAGGAATCAATTACTGGCTAATAAAGGAGGATGAAACATGCGGCCACAAAAATGGTAATCCCGCCAATCCCTAACAAGTGTTGAAGTTTTGAAATAAGATTCATTAGTTAATTCTGAGAGTGGCATTGCTTAATTTTACCAGCGGCATTAGATTAACAAAAAGCATAAACAGTTCCAGGGAGAGTGGGCGCAACAACACCATGTGCTTCCATCTACTTATAAAGGGGTGATGCAGAGTTTGTTGTAACAAAGCAACAAGCATCATGTCTGGGTTGGTACCATTTTTGTTCACTACTTAATGGGAAAAGAGAGCAATACAATAGCTTCAATTCAACATTTATTTAAAACAGTACCAATACAAGTAGCACACATCTCAAAACACACTGCACGATCATGTGGATGAAGGCAAGTACCAACCTGTCATGACGCACACAAGATCATGTACGAATCTGCCAACACGAATAGGAAATCCAATCTCATTTTGTGCAGTTGCACTGAAATCAAGCAAATTGTTTCAAGTAGCGAAGCAAAATGTCGCAATAGCAACAAGTTGAATAGATACCCCTGTTTTAACAGAGGCAAAAAAGGAAACAATTACTTGCTGATAAAGGAGGATGAAACAAACGGTGACAGAAAGAAGCATCTAACTTATCTTGGATGGAAAACAAAGTAGGATAGTAGCATTTCTAAAATGGTTGCATTGATTCATATTAATAGAGACATTCTCTTAAAACAACATTCGTTAAAAAATGTAATTTACTTTTAACAGTGGCATTGCTTCAATTTTCCGGCGGCATTCTTAGATTAACAACAGCAAAATAGCTGTATGGGACATGCCAGCACCATGTGCGTCCACACATACAAATGGGTGATGCAGAGTATGTAGCCAAGTAGCATATATGCGTTGGTCCCATATTTGTTCTCTTTGAAACTTTTCCTATGTGAGCGCAGCAAATCTAGTCCTGCACAAACTACCCGACCCCCCAGTTTCTTTCCCTTTTCAACAAAGAGATCGGTTCCTTACATATGTGTGTACTCGGTTACCCTTTTTTCCCTTTTCGACCAACAAAGCAGCTGGATAGCCAGTCTATACTAATTTCCCTCCCTCCTTTCCACATTGAACCACGTTCGAGATTCATGCTCCAGCCCACCGAACCCTTCTTTCCTCTTTGAACCAAGACCTAGATTCGACTACAGATTGCAAAAGATCCACATGCAGCTAGAGCAACGACGGTTTCATAGAAACTTATACCTTAGGGTCGTCGGGATGTGGCAAGGCGTGCGGCGGGAGGCCGGATCTGTCCACACTACATACGACAGCGAGGAAGAAGGGGTCGGTGGCCCTCCCGCACAAGCGCTGGGTGAAAGAGAACAGCGCAGCCGGCAGTGGATTGCCTCTCTCACCGAAGGCGATAAGTGAACGATGCACCTCCCCCCTTCTCGGTGCGATGGGATCCGGACGCCTCCTTCACCAACTGTGAGGGGGGAGAGAGAGACAAGAGGCCAACGCAGTCTTTTTTAGATCTAGTGAAGAGAGGGTGAGAGACTGTGAATTTAGCAGACCCTAGCAAATGAACGCTGAGCCTCTAGCGTGTATATATATGTGTAGTGCGGTGAGAGTGTGGAGAGTGCAAACCCTAGTGAACAAGCGCTGAGGCTCCAGCTAATATATATACTACTGTAGTATGGACTGAGCTCCGGTGCCTTAACTGCACTTGCTTTTGGCTGTATGATAGGTGAGCTAGCCACATTTTGGGCCCACCTATCATAAACCCAAAGGCAGGTGCACTAAGTCAATGAAGCTGCGTCCATATAGTACTCGTGTATAAGACTAATATATAGTGGAGTAGGTTTTCTTATTCTCTCCATAACAACCGTTTTAAATTGTGTAAGTACGATATGAAACTCTTTATTTAACATACAGTGAAGGAAACTACTACTACTTCCGATGAACTAACGATCCACGCGTCCTGGTCGCACTTCCTGTCCTTCACGTGCGGTATACTACCTTCCCTTAAGTGAACAACCACACATGCACCAAATTATCGGAAGCATGTGAGAGTGTGTACAAATAAAGAATTTTAATTTCAATTATCGGAAAGGTTTGAGAGTATTACAAAGTTTGACTTCAGTCAAATCTAATATGCGGAGTAAATAAAAATGAAGGGCTACTACGTCCATCCGGGTTTTTAGTCCACACCATTTTTTAAATCAAAGTTAATAGATGGACAAATAAAAATACAGGGCAACTGGATACAAAGTTGTGAGAAGGCTTAGAAATCAATACAAAACTTATGCTCTTAGTACCAACGTCGATCCTTCTTCAAGGAAACATTTGGTTCATAACCAATTGTGTGATAAAATTGCACCAACATGAAAGACGGCTGCATCTCCAATGCAACCAAGGTGAACTGATGAAGGATATCATCTTTGTGCGTAACAAGCAAAGAGCACTGATGGAAGACAGCTTGTTTTTCATTGAAAATCGATCAGCTTCACCAGCCGACGCAACCATGAGGCGCAACCTTGAGCATCGATAGGTCATCGTGGTGAGGCATCATCCATTTGGCATCAAGTTTGGGTGAGGCACCTATGAAGTTCAACAAATCCTCACTGTGGTCTGTTTCTTCTCAGTAATCAAGCTCGAGGAAGGAAGAACCACGTGGCAGAGGACAGTGAGGCGGAACAACAATGGCCATCCAATTTTGTGTAGTTCCACTAAAATTGAGGAAGACATGTCCGGGTATGGAGATACACATTGCTGTTTCCAAAAATATAAAAAATGGATATAATATTGTTACTTTGTTTTACAAGATTAGCAACAACATCTCAATTGTCAATAAGAATTAATGAAAATTACACCAACAAACAGAAGCATCATGACTATCTTGATGGGAACTAAACCAGGATACCCTAGAACAAAAGCATTTCTTCATTAAACCAGTGATAGTATTAGATTAGCAGCAGCAATAGGAGCATATGGACAATGACCGAACAACCACCATGTAGTTTTTGTCGAAACAACATGCATACCTCCACCGAGGCATAAATCAGGACAACTTTTAGAGTGGCATTTCCTCTATCATAGTAGGTGATGTTGGACCAGCCGACGAACCCTAGCTACTATATATGGGGAGCTGGGGAGTACTAGTCGCATAGAAGAAAACCCGCACGCAGCGACCTAGGGAGTTGGACCAGTACAAGAAGTTAATCCCTCCGTTCGCCAAAGACTGCACATCTAGTATTTAAAATTTATGCAATAAAGAGTGTTAATCTACACTCCCAATGCACATTGTCATTAATCCAGTCATCCTTAATTGACTCATGCAACAATTTGTGGTATAGTTATTGGTTGCATGCTTACTTTAGTCCCTTTGGTTTCTACCTTGATTACTGCGTGCAAGCAATATTTATTTAATGTCCTTCTCTCAATGGTTGCAAGCACGCATGTGTCTCCTAATTTTCTGTGTTTATTAAGCCATGGAGAAAAGTCAGCTCTTTTCTTGGTCTCTGTGTAAATCTCCAAACATATTGTAGCGACCAGACCTCAAATAGTCTGATCTCTGTGCATCAGTGTCATCCCTGGATCGGTAATGCTGACACACACAGTACTTGAAGGATTTATAACAGAGTAGCAATCACACACTTATTACATCGAATGTCTCGAAAGAGAACTTATTACAATAAATATGGCTTAAGGACATCTAATAACGATAACAGCGGAAGGCTTGGAAGATAAGCGAGTCCATCAACTTCAACGGCATCACTGAGTATAAGACCACGACCTAAGGCACCTTACTCGTCGTCTGAAAAGTCTGCAACATGAACGTTGCAGCCCGAAAACGGGTCAACACATGGAATATGCTGGCAATGTAACACATAGAGAGTAATGAACATAATAATGCTATACTACATGCATATATGGCTGGTGGAAAGCTCTATGGTTACAGTTTTGCATAAAGCCAGTTTTCCCTACTACAAAGGAATAAATTTTATTTAACTATCATGGTGGTTGTTAAACATTGAGAAGGTTACTCCAACTCAATCCCAATTAAGCATCATCATTAACCCAACAAGATTAAATTTAAAAGTAACATGATGAGATTCACATGATAATCTAAGTACTAGATACTCAAAACATCCATAACCGGGGACACAGCTAACCATGATTAGTTTATACACTCTACAGAGGTTTGCGCACTTTTCCCCACAAGACTCGATCGCCTCCGCTGGATTTCTCGCACTACATGGTGTTGGAGAAACGGATGACCGAGACACAGTCTTTCAGAAGCATAAACTCCCTACTCCGGGTAGACACTTGCACCTACTTTCCCCTACATCTGCTAGTCTACCTCTTCAAGAGCTC
Source organism: Triticum aestivum (assembly GCF_018294505.1). Classification (NCBI taxonomy): domain Eukaryota; kingdom Viridiplantae; phylum Streptophyta; class Magnoliopsida; order Poales; family Poaceae; genus Triticum; species Triticum aestivum. Next base: position 441,096,894 of record NC_057813.1, on the reverse strand, counting down.
ACTCAACTTAATCAACTATGCTAGAGCCCATGTTAGCTTGTGGCTGCACACGAAAGTTTCTAGCATGAATAATCTCATGATCCCTTTGAGCCTGGGTGGCGGTCCATAGGAGAATCACACGGTACCCCGGGATTTCCAAAAATACAGGCAAAACTGGGTTCCCCAGGTGCCTCAATCCACCCAGATGTGAGTTTAAGTTGCCACCTTAAGTAAACCATTAAATAAAAATCTGACATCTGTCATGAATACACTCACCCAATCCACGTCTACTAGCATAGCATGGCAATATAACCAAACATAAAAGTAACTCCCAAAGGTTTGATAATAAAACAGGTAATAGGTACTACCTCATCTACTTCCCAAAACCCACATATTAAACAGATCCTAACCATGCAATTGTTTGAGGGTTGATCTAATGCAATAAAACTGGGTAGTAAAGAGGTATGATCAAAGTGTTACTTGCCTTGCTGATGATCCGTGAAACTTAGAGATTCGAAGTAGCAAGTGGCGCACTCCGGGTACTCTATCGCAAACAAACAAGCATACAATAAGCACTCATCTAATGCACAAGTAAAACTCAAATAAGATATCTAACCAAAAAGTTCAACTTAAGAACTCTGGTTTGCAAAAAGAATCAAATCAAACGAAGCAACGAAAGTCAAACGGCGAAAGAAACAAGCTTCATTTACTAATCTGGACCTAAGTCAAACTTTACAGCAGAAAAAACTTGTTTGAGTTGGTTAAACAGAAAGAGGGTTTCGAGACGAAACTCTAGGCGCTTGAATCGCCCGATTCCGATAAACGAGCGAAAAGTTATACTAAAACGAAAATCAGATCAGAAATCGCGATCTGGAAAAATCACGGAAAATCCGAAAAAAAGAAAAACTGACAAACAGTCTAATGAACGGACGTTCGTTGACTGCAACTAAACGGTGAACTCATCCGTTAAAACGAACAAACGAGTGAACACTCACTAAATAAATAAACCGAAAAAAATAAACTGATCTATTAAAAAACGCGGGTCCAAAAAAAACCCAACGGTTTTCTGAAGAAAACCTCCGGCGGCGGCGGGATCCAGCGAGGGGCGGTGGTCGGTGGCGGCGGCTCCAGCGCGGGGTGGCGGCGGGGCG